>NC_136698.1:1404442-1516942 GCF_947650265.1 Symphodus melops | reverse complement strand
GTTTGTTCGTTTCCTTCATGGACTGTCTCTGGAGTCAAACCAGAGACTCTTAGGGGGCCTGCTGGGTCAGACAGACAACAGTCCAGAAATGATCCAGAGAGTCATCAACAACCTGAAGAAGAAGAAGACGAGCAAAATCTCTCCTGACAGAAACATCAACATCTTCCACTGTCTGATGGAGATGAAGGACCTCTCAGTCCATCAGGAGATCCAGGAGTTTCTGAAGTCAGAGAACAGATCAGAGAAGGAACTCTCTGTGATCCACTGCTCTGCTCTGGCCTACATGCTGCAGATGTCAGAGGAGGTTCTGGATGAGATGGACCTGCAGAAGTACAACACATCAGACCAGGGACGATGGAGACTGATTCCAGCTGTGAGGAACTGCAGGAAGGCAAAGTAAGTCCAGATGTGATGAGTATTATAAATCAGTGTCATGTACTAACTTACTTATTTTAATTCAAACTAAATATAATCCTCACTGTTCAACAAATAGTCTTCCACTGTTCATGTTCAGGGGAAATTGTCAGTCATAGTTTTCTTTCACACCTGTTTTTTTTTAGCTTTTTGTCCTGAGTTTGAAAAATTGGGCGGCATCTGGCTTGTTACATAAACACTGTTTCCTACATATAGATGATGCCTGGTATATTTCTGTCCACCCAAGTAGCTTATGTTTCCATCCTGTTTTTATTTAATTTTTCATTTATTCATAAACCTGGGGGGAGGACCTCACGGTTCCTCAAGAGGACTACTGAAGAGGTCCGTTCTTTGAGCCGCTCTGAACACAATCAGTATGAAATGACTTGACGGTCGCAGGGACCGTGCGCCCCCACCTCAAGAAGCATGAATCAGGTTTAAAGAAAAAGTTCCCTCTTGACTCCTGGTGAGAGATCAGACGCAGCAGAACCTCTGAGAAAACCCAAGAGTGCAGAATCACATCAGCAGAGAGAGAGGGAGTAACAAGTACATCTCTCTTCTAACAGCTGTTACTCTGTGCTTTGTGCAGTGACATGGGCACATTACCACGTTTAAAAAAACAACTAATAACATTTAAACCTTTACTGTTTTACTAAACGTTTAAATATTTAGAAGTCACACCTCCAGTGCCCAACCTGCTGAATTTATCCACACTCTTGATATTCTGTTCTTTATAGGAGTTCAGCACAGAATCAGCAGGTAGCAACTGTACATGAACATTTTTAAAAAGAAGCAATGACAAGCTTCAGTTTTGATTGGATCAAGGCTCCTCAGCTGGTGCATTTACATGAGAGGTGAACGGACAGTGGACCTTCTCTCTCTCTCTCTTTCTCTGAAGCTGATGTGATGCTGCACTCTTGGTTCAGCTGTGTCTTATTTCTCTGCAGGAGTCGAGAGGGATTTTTAAAAAACGAAGTTTTGCTCATTACGGCTCTCTTTCCTATGTGCAAGCAGCAGTTGTATGTATAAATGAAAAATTAAATAAAAACAGGTGAGAGATAAACTTGGACGGCCATAAATTTACGAGGGTGGCTCTCCCACGTATTATATGTGTGGGAAACACTGACGTTTCTATTTTATAATTGTATTTTATAATGACTAAACGTCTCAGGAACAACTAAGAATCTGTTCTTAGTCTACTTGTCGAGCGCGATCGACTGGTTGGACAACCCTGGGTAAGACCAAACAGGACCTGTCTGACTGTTTAATCATCAAATGTTAGATGTAAATATCAAACAATTCTTTTAGAAGTCATATTTTCTTTTTTCATATGTCACAACAGACTTTCTCACTGTGGACTCTCAGAGATTCACTGTGACGTCGTGGCCTCAGCTCTGAAGTCCAACCCCTCCCATCTCAGAGAGCTGGACCTGAGCTGGAACAAGCTGCTGGATTCAGGAGTGAAGCTGCTGTGTGAGGGACTGCAGAGTCCAAACTGCAGACTGGAGACTCTGATGTAAGATCACAGACTGTAATGTAATGTGTGTGTGGGTGTGTGTGGGTGTGTGTGTGTGTGTGTGTGTGTGTCTGTACATGTATTTAAATCTAAAGCACATTCTTTGATTGATGGGGAACTTGGCGTAGTATTGACTGTTACATGTTTAGTCTTCTCCTGTATTAAAATCTGATCAAATGTATTTATTTCACATCAATCCTTCTAAATGTCTGAACAGTTTGTAGAGTGACTCAAAGGATAGAAATGAAATATGTGATGGGATATTTTCTGTGTTCACAGACTCAACATTGTGCTCCATCAGTCAGAAAGGGCTGAATGTTGTTGTAGTACCAAACAGCTCCACCAGGTGGAGCCTCTGTTCTGAGTTTGTGATAGAAAGAGTTGATCTCAGACATCCATCTTCATGTGTGTGAGACGGTGAGAGGACTCTGACCCTCAGTGAGGAGTTGGAGCAGGTCACGTCTTTATATCACTGCTCATGTTTGATGAGTGAATATAGAGCCGTAGAGACCTGGCTCTGTGTGCTCCATATCAAGTCTTCCCCACTCTGCTGTCTGTCAGCTATCTGATGCTGACCAGCTATCCAGGGACTTCTGCTAATTGCTACCTGCTGCTAGCTTCTCCACTTGTAGCAGCCATGTGACCTGATGATGTCAGTAATGATGTAACTGGTTCAGAGTGAACTCCATCAGCTGGGTGGTGTGGTTAGCATTCAAACAGAGCTAAGAGTCATAAACAGAACGGACTAACACAAAGTGTCAAACTAACACAGGTTTCAAGCTCTGCTTGAAGAGTTGACAAAGAAACACAAGTTTATCATTTAGAACAAGTCTCGATTGAGTTTTTATAACCTCTCTATGTTCTGTCAAGGTATTCCAGATGGAGGAATCATCTTCATGCAATGATCTCTGATAATGTGGAGAAAACGTGCACATGAAGCCTCTCTGGTTTCCTCTGGTTCTGTTAAGAAGTGAAACCATGAAGACTTGTGATTCAATAATGTGTGATTTGATAAATGTACTAACATCACAGAGCAGACTGAGATCAGCAGCCTGTTCTTCATCTGTGCACATGTGACAAGGTGATGTTGAGATACTCATTACAACCTGAACACATGTGACTGGATTATACATTATTTTTATTCTTCTTTTATTCTTTATTCAGATTGACTCTCTGCAGGTTGTCAGAGATCAGCTGTTCTTCTCTGGCCTCAGCTCTGAAGTCCAACCCCTCCCATCTCAGAGAGCTGGAGCTGAACTACAACGAGCTGCAGGATTCAGGAGTGAAGCTGCTGTGTGATTATCTGCAGAGTCCAAACTGCAGACTGGAGACTCTGAGGTCAGACACCTTTTCTTTCTTTGAATCTGTGCTGCTGTTAAACACCTCAGGAATGATGAACACTGTGTGAATCCTAACCTAAAAACAAGCTGAGCAGCATGAAACAAGCTAACATTAGCAGCAGCTCTGCTCCCAGCCCCCACTGACCTCCTGAGCCCACTGAAGAGGGTCTGCTAATCTCATGTTGTGTTAGTCCTGCCTGCCTTCATGACTCATTAGATTGTTAGATGGTCGAGCCTCTGATCTAAGAACAGCTTCCTGTACGGCTCACAGGTTTAAAGAATGTGTGGTGATAATCACAAACAGTTTGTGAGCCTCTCATCACCTTTAACTTCCAAACAAGCTCCATATGAAATACACAGATCCAGAGAAGAGCAGCACAGAGACATTTAGGAGTGTAGAGAGGACTCTGACAAACCTCCATGAACTGTCCTTTAGTAACAGATCACATAATGACGGGACATGTGTTTGGATGGATTGTCTGATTTTAGTATCTTATATGCTGGACCTCATCATTCCTAATGAGAGTCCACTTTTCAAGAGATCTCAGGTTCATCTGTTTATGGATCATTCTTCCCCTCTTTCATACCGTTCATGTTTTTATGATCATATATCAAATCAACCCTGTGATTTAAACATACTGTGAGGAGGTTTGATCTGCTGATGAAACACACTGAAAGTAATCTGGATTTCTCTTGATGATTGTCTAAAGTCAATGAGACCACCAACAGTATAAATGTCACATACAGAGGAGGAGACCCAAATGCACGGCTCGAGGGTAAATGAAATTTTAAAAATCCATTTAATGCAGGCAAGTTTCGGTACTTGTGGATTCAGGGATCAGTGGCATTCTTCATCACTCCTGTCCAATTGCGTTCATCAACGTCTTACAATAATCCAAGGGGAGAAGCTCTTCGCGCTTGAACCAAGTAGTTCTGATTGTGTCCAAAACTCTCAAAAATATTCCATGGAAGTAGTCAACTGAAGTCTCTGATGCTTGATTCAGCGTGTGAAGATCTACAGAACCTATGCAGCAGCCAAGGAGGAGTGATTTGAAGTCCCTAGAAGCTGTGGTCATCTTGTGGAAAATCCAGAGTGGGCTACCTGCAGTACCTGAAGGCTAGCCAAGAGGAGGGGATTGACCTCCTTGAATGCTGAGGTCCCACATTTGAGAGAGTCGGGCATCCTCTAAAGCTGGAAGCATCTGAAGACATTGTATTTTAGGATGTGATGGCTTTTATAGACTGGGGTCTCCTTGTGGGCTTACTTTGGGCCTCCTCCAATAAGGATTGAGGATTCAGACCCCCCCCCCCCCTTTAATTTTTTAACACCTACATGTTAGGTGCCATGGGGGGGTGCTCTATGTAAATTCCATTCTGTTTTTCCCTGCTAAAACTTTACTCAGGCTTTAGAAAGGGGATACAGGCCTGAGTCCTTTTGTTCAGAACACATGGCTAGCCAGAACCAAACAGTAGAGTTTAAAAAAAAGCAGGAGAAGTTTTTTATTAGTGAATACTGTACAGAACAACATCAGTAAAGAGAGAAGAGGTTTGACTTTGTCCACAGGGGGGCGCCAAAACAGACACATAATGAAAGTTCCTCACAGGAGCTTTTAGTGTTTGATTATAAGAATTATCCTGGAGGAGGGGCATCGTAGTGGGGGAAAGTGTGGAGGGGGGCCAATAATGAGCCTGAAATAAACATTTATTTTTATGAAGCTTTTTTCTCCAAGTGATAACTGCAACAAGATAACTAAAAGTGTCTAAATTAATAAACAAACATACAGAATTCCATTCTGGTTAAAATGTTGAGTCTCTGTTAGAGGCCTCTCTCACCCCTACTGAATGTGCAGAGTGGTTTAGTCTGCCTGCACCTGTCACCTGGATTGATTCAAGTCCACAGTGAGAGTGAGTGGTGTTGCAGGCTGCAGATTAAACCAGCTGTTAGAGGAATTCAGCCAAGAACATCGTTTGGATCATATCCGTGTTTTCTCTATAAATGTATCTTATTAATCCCTTTCATAGACACGATTTCATACAAACCTATTTAATAAAAATATAACATGGCAGTAAGAAAGAGTTATCTGTAGTGTTAGAAGAATGAAAGTGAACTTAGAAGAACTATTACAGCCTCATTTTAAAGTCATGATGACAAGTGTGGCACAATCTAATTCAGATTTATTAAATGTTTACAGTCAGACAGTTTTTATGTAAATATTGAACCAATGAGATCACTGTTAGACAGTTAAAGCATGTAGAACATATAGAAGGTTAAAAAGTTAAAAATGCTGCTAGAAATGTTTCAAATGTGTGAAAGGTGAAAATATTAGAAAGTTTACATTATTTTTAAACTATGAAGAAATAGTACAGTGATTATTTATTTCCCATTTTAATGGTGTAAAAGAAAACAGTTCTCTAAAGTCTCAATAGGTCATTGGTGTGATGGAGGTATGGATATATAAATTCTCAGGGTTAGTTTGGGGTGTGGTAGGGGCTCAATGTGATATCTTTTCATGGGTCCTGGAGGTGCTGGAAGCGTCCCTGTCAGGAAGAACTGAAGTATTAATCCATCCTAATGAAGTCCTTTAATGTTGGAATGAACAGATGATGATCACATCAGTGTGTTCATGTGGACAGCATCACACATTCATGTATAAAGCTCACTGTCATCTACATTTACATCTTTTATTCTTTATTCAGATTGTTGAGCTGCAGTTTGTCAGAGATCAGCTGTTCTTCTCTGGCCTCAGCTCTGAAGTCCAACCTCTCCCATCTCAGAGAGCTGGAGCTGACTGACAACAGACTACAGGATTCAGGAGTGAAGCTGTGTGAATATCTGCAGAGTCCAAACAGCAGACTGGAGACTCTGAGGTCAGATCACTGACTGTGTCATTTATTTGGATCATTTCTATCCACATCCTCCATTGTTACACATTTCAGGATTTATATATTTCAGTGTTTGTCTAAATTTAAATCTCGGCAAATTCATTTATTTGGGAGATTTTCATTTAATTAAGTTTTTGAATCATTTAGAGATTTGATGTGAACATGTTTTTATGACATTATGTTTATTCTTCTTTTATTCTTTATTCAGATTGAGGGGCTGCAGGTTGTCAGAGATCAGCTGTTCTTCTCTGGCCTCAGCTCTGAAGTCCAACCCCTCCCATCTCAGAGAGCTGGACCTGGGCTACAACGAGCTGCAGGATTCAGGAGTGAAGCTGCTGTGTGATTATCTGCAGAGTCCAAACTGCAGACTGGAGACTCTGAGGTCAGACACCTTTTCTTTCTTTGAGTCTGTGCTGCTGTTAAACACCTCAGGAATGATGAACACTGTGTGAATCCTAACCTAAAAACAAGCTGAGCAGCATGAAACAAGCTAACATTAGCAGCAGCTCTGCTCCCATTCCCCACTGACTCATATGGTGTGTCCCTGCCTGTACAGCTGTGAAAATGAATTTCCCCACGGGGACAATAAAGCAACTAACTATCTAACTAATGGTATTCAGACCCTGGTACATGCGACAGGGTCGTTACCAAAGAAGTGATCCTCAATCCGCTCACTGTAGGAGCGCTTAGCTGCTTTACCTGACCGCTCAAGTGAGTGTCTGGCCAGCTTATAGCTAGTATAGCTAGTTTGAGTCTGATGTCGTTATTGATCCATGGTTTTTGGTTGAAGTGTTGCTTAACATCCTTTCGTGGGATACATAGTTCTGTACAAAAGTCAATATATCCAGTGACCACATCACAGTATTCTTCCAGGTCATCAGATTTAAAAACAGACCAGTCTGTGACATCAAAGCACCCTTGCAGTTGAGATTCAGCATCTTTAGACCAGCATTGGATCGAGCGTACAGTTGGTTTGACTAATCTGTTCTTCTGTACAAATGTGCTTCTTACTGATGTCCACAGATGTTTATTTTTCTTTCACAAGTCTCAGTAGCCATGGAACATCGTGGAACACCGTGAAAACTAAAATAAGAGACAAATTCCATGTTTCAAACTCATATTCATATCAACATTTACATAAATCACACATTCAGTTGTAACAGAGCAACAAAGCATTACGAATTGAAGTTTACTGTGTGCGCCTGTTTGACCAGCAGGGAATCCTTGTTGTGTCTTATTTGCCGTTCTCCAGACCTCTCTGACCTTTTTCTCCATCCGTTCCACGAACATCTCTCTCGTCTTTTCTCCCACTGTTGGTCACACGCACTTCTGCTTCTGCTCACACACACTCAAAGTATTTCTGTTGGGAAGATAACCTACCAACATAAAAAAACACATACCAATCTATAATGCCATGTTACTCATAGCCCCAAACAACCGTACAATAATCAAACTGATCAAAATAAAAAAGGGGAGAAATCTCGCTCTTCCTGTTGTCATGGCAACCCATACACAATACATCATAGTGTCAGCTACAATGAGGAGTTTTTTTTAGGGAATACTGTACAGGACAAGATCAGTATAGAGAGAAGAGGTTTGACGTTGTCCACAGGGGGGGCGCCAAAACGGACGCATAATAAAAGTTCCTCACAGGAGCTTTGAGTGTTTGAATATAAGAATGATCAGGAAGAACTGAAGTATTCAAGTCCTTTCATGTTGGAATGAACAGATGATGATCACATCAATGTGTTCATGTGGACAACATCACACATTCATGTATAAAGCTCACTGTCCTCTACATTTACATCTTTTATTCTTTATTCAGATTGATGAAGTGCAGGTTGTCAGAGATCAGCTGTTCTTCTCTGGCCTCAGCTCTGAAGTCCAACCCCTCCCATCTCAGAAAGCTGGAGCTGAACTACAACAAGAACCTGCAGGATTCAGGAGTGAAGCTGCTGTGTGAATATCTGCAGAGTCCAAACTGCAGACTAGAGACTCTAGGGTCAGATCATTGACTGTGTCATTCAGTTGAATCATTTCTATCCACATCCTTCATTGTTGCATATTTCAGGATTTATATATTTCAGCGTTTGCCTGAATTTAAATCTTTAAAAATTGAATTATTTGAGAAATTTGTATTGGTTTTTTTTTCTTCAAGTTTTTGAATAATTTAAAAATTAGATGTGAACATGTTTTTATGACTCTGTGAAGTAAAGTTGAACAAGGTGAACATGAAGCCTCTGGTTTCCTCTGGTTCTGTTAAGAAGTAAAATCATGAAGACTTGTGATTGAATAATGTGTGATTGGATAAATGTAGTAACATCACAGAGCTGACTGAGATCAGCAGCCTGTTCTTCATCTGTGCACATGAACAGCTGGATGAATGTTGAGCTGACATTTGGAGGATTTAGATTTAGTGAATACACAATCAGAAATGATCCTCTAATCATTGAGAGAAAACTTGATTCATCAGGACAAAGTGATGTTGAGATACTCATCACAACCTGAACACATGTGACTGGATTATACATTATTGTTGTTCTTCTTTTATTCTTTATTCAGATTGACTCTCTGCAGTTTGTCAGAGATCAGCTGTTCTTCTCTGGTCTCAGCTCTGAAGTCCAACCCCTCCCATCTCAGAGAGCTGCAGCTGAGTGAGAACAACCTGCAGGATTCAGGAGTGAAGCATCTGTGTGATTATCTGCAGAGTCCAAACTGCAGACTGGAGACTCTGAGGTCAGACACCTTTTCTTTCTTTGAGTCTGTGCTGCTGTTAAACACCTCAGGAATGATGAACACTGTGTGAATCCTAACCTAAAAACAAGCTGAGCAGCATGAAACAAGCTAACATTAGCAGCAGCTCTGCTCCCAGCCCCCACTGACCTCCTGAGTCCACTGAAGAGGGTCTGCTAATCTCATGTTTCTGGGCGTCATGTTGTGTTTTTCCTGCCTGCCTTCATGACTCATTAGATTGTTAGATGCTCGTGCCTCTGATCTAAGAACAGCTTCCTGTACGGCTTTTTATGATCATATATCAAAACAAACTCTGTGATTTAAACGTGCTGTGAGGAGGTTTGATCTGCTGATGAAACACACTGAAAGTAATCTGGATTTCTCTTGATGATTGTCTAAAGTCAATGAGACCACCCACATGATAAAGTCCTTTTAAAAGTGTGTCTGTTTCCAGCTGGTCGCTGTCACATGAGGAGAATCACAGGACGCTGTCTGGAAAAGATTTTCTTTACATTTCCTACAGAAGAGATTCACACTGATTCATAGTTTGTAGAGTTTAAAGAAATCATGAGTGTAACTACTCTGGTCCGCTCAAAAAGGACTTCATGCTTCTTACTCCACAGACGTTTATTTCTCTTTCACAAGTCTCAGTAGCCATGGAACATCGTGGAACACCGTGAAAACTAAAATAAGAGACAAATTTCATGTTTCAAACTCATATTCATATCAACATTTACATAAATCACACATTCAGTTGAAACAGAGCAACAAAGCATTACAAAATGAAGTTTACTGAGTGTGCGCCTGTTTGACCAGTTGTAGATGGTTTTGCAGGGAACCCTTGTTGTGTCTTATTTGTCGTTCTACAGACCTCTCTGACCTTTTTCTCCATCCGTTCCACGAACGTCTCTCTCGTCTTTTCTCCCACTGTTGGTCACACGCACTGCTGCTTCTGCTCACACACACTCAAAGTATTTCTGTTAGGAAGTGTTAGATAAAAGTCGCCTATTTTATCCTTTTCCTAAATGTTGTAAATAGAAATCTGACTCCTTTAAATAATTACCTGGAATCTCTCTGTGCATTCTTTTGATGGGATGAGAGGAATGACTGAAGACGTCTCTTTTAGGTTAACACAGTATATTAACCCGATGAATCAAGAATACAAGTTACAGAGTCTATCTTTCCCTGAAGCCTTTTATGCTCTAGACAGCGAATATCCAACCAAATAATGCATCTTCAGATGTGTGGTTCCCCTTCTCTCATTGGTGCATTAAACTCCCGCATCCTTTCTCCAGACTGTAGGGGAAGACACTTTCTACCTGTTTCTCATCAAGAACCTGACATCTAGTCTGCGTAAACAATTCCTTCTAAGGAGATGATCATTAAAGACATTACCTGCCCAGCCTCACACTAAACGTATGTTGGAATGTGGGGAGTCATTCTTACAAGTTTTCTAACCAAAGACCCCTTCATATACTGATAAATCAGACGGTAAAATGAATACACAGAAACTTAAAATAAAACATGACAACAAAACTGGCATAATGTTAACGTAAGGAAAATACTTCATACTGTGGATATCAAACCGTCTTATCTGATTTATCGAACAAAAATTGCTGCAATGAGCACATTAAAATCACAAATGAATATAAGTAAAAACAAAAAAACACGATAATTCTAGCAGAAGATAAGCTCCCAAAATAAAATAAACATACCAAACTATAATGCCGTGTTACTCATAGCCACAAACAACCGCGCAATAATCAAACCGATCAAAATAATAAAAGAGAGAAATCTTGTTCTTCCTGTTGTCATGGCAACCCATACACAATACATTATAGTGTTCATGTGGACAACATCACACATTCATGTATAAAGCTCACTGTCCTGAGCATATGTGACTGGATTATACATTATTGTTGTTCTTCTTTTATTCTTTATTCAGATTGTGGGGCTGCAGTTTGTCAGAGATCAGCTGTTCTTCTCTGGTCTCAGCTCTGAAGTCCAACCCCTCCCATCTCAGAGAGCTGGACCTGAGAGACAACAAGCTGCAGGATTCAGGAGTGAAGCTGCTGTGTGATTATCTGCAGAGTCCAAACTGCAGACTGGAGACTCTGAAGTTAGATCACTGACTGTGTCATTCATTTGGATAATTTCTGTCCACATCCTCCATTGTTGCACATTTCAGGATTTATATATTTTCATTGTTTGTCTGAATTTAAATCTCTCGAAATTAATGTATTTGGGAGATTTGATTTTATGGAGTTTTTGAATAATTTAGAGATCAGATGTGAACATGTTTTTATGACTCTGTGAAGTAAAGTTCAACAACGAGCACATGAAGATGTGACATTATTTTTATTCTTCTTTTATTCTTTATTCAGATTGAGTCTCTGCAGTTTGTCAGAGATCAGCTGTTCTTCTCTGGCCTCAGCTCTGAAGTCCAACCCCTCCCATCTCAGAGAGCTGCACCTGAGTGAGAACGAGCTGCAGGATTCAGGAGTGAAGCTGCTGTGTGATCTCAAGAAGAATCCAAACTATCGACTGGAGACTCTGTGGTCAGTCTCTGTGTCCTCTCGTAAACCCTCATCAAAGGTCATAAATATATTTAGATTCTGGTTTTCTTGTGGAAGAAATCCTTTTCTAAGGTCTACACTAAGAAGAGAGTTCAGCAGCGTTCAGTTTCTATGCTCCGTATATCTGGAACAAAACTGCAGGTCAGCTGAAACTCTCAGCTCTTTTAAATTGAGGTTGAAGACTCGCCTGTTCACAGCTGCCTTTAACTAAATTATTTTAATAAGATTTTAAAGTTTCACTTTGAACTCGTTTTGTATTTCTACTTCATCTATTTCAATTAATTTCATTTGAATTGTTTTTATTTTTCAGATTTCATAATGTCAGTGTTGTTTAAATGTTCTATTTGAATGTTTTTTCCTCTGTCGTGATGCTTTCGATGTCTTGTGTGAAGCACTTTGATTTGTCTTGTTGAAATGTGTGACATAAATCTGGACTCTGATGACTTTCAGCTGATGACGGGAGTCTGTGTAGAAGATGATTGATGATTTCTGTGATCTGTCTTCTCTCATTAGGTGGCTCTGATGATCTCTGACAGAATGTGAGCGGTCAGGACGCTGGTGGTGCAGAGAGGAGCAGCTGTGTCCTGATGATCCACAGAGGATGAATCTCCACCATCTTGTACGTGGAGAAGCTCTGCGAGCTGAGGAGAGCTTCATCCATCAGGGACTGACTGAGGAATCACATCTGTATAAAAGGCTCAGACAGTCCACGATGTTCAGGTTAATTGATCACGCTCCTTCTGCATGTCGATGACGTCAGCACCTCATGAACAGTTATCAGAGCTTGTTGGAGACGAGAGCAGCAGCGTGCAAGTTCCCTGGACTCTGTACATAAGTTCACTACATAAGTATTACCTGTTGTTAAGGGATCCTTACTGTCGTGTTTCCAACAGTGTTTCCAGAGTTGAGTCAATGTCAGTATGTGACATTTTTCACATACTGAAGTGCAGAGGAAGAAACTGAAAAAAGATTAATCCGAGATCTAGATGAAAGGTTACTCTTAGACCATGTAAAATCTTGTATATCTGGGTTAAAAAAAACACCATGTATCGGTCAGAGAGAGATCTGAGCAAAGTTTTGACACGGTATTGTTGTTCAGAAAAGATTGACACAGTTTTGGGGGGAATCATCTCTTGCATCATCAGGACACTCATTGAAGTCGCCACCTAAAATAACATGAGAGTGAGGATATTTGTGTGATAGCTCCTTTACTTTTGAGGTTATCCGACTAAAAAGTATCTTATTGGACGAGTGAGAATTATGCCCATACATGTTAAATACTATAAAATTTGAATTATCTTGCTTGAAAATGAGGAAAATTGTAGTGTAATCGTAATTGTACTCTGCATGGACTATTTCTCCATGCAGAGTTATACCACCCCTTCTGTCTTGTAGCGCACGTCATGGTTGACTACATTGGCGCAGTGATATGTGATTCTTGTAACCTGCCATTCTACACTAAAAAGCATCGTTCTAAGTTGAAGCTCCGTCTCCGTCTATATTTATTTAAAGTTGTTACAGACACAACAAAAATCCATCTACCATCATGTGAAGACACCAGCTCTAAGATTTTGAATTTATGCAAAAATACTGAGACTCCGGCAGAATGGTTAGTACCATGACTACAGTAAATCTTATTTCCCCATTGCCCTTTCCAAAACTTTACACCTTAATGTGTTTCTTTTAAAAATATTAAGACAGTCTCTCTAGTGTTACAGAATAGAATAGTGGCTTTTCTTTTCAACAAATAAATGATTTGATTAACTTTTGAAAAATATAATCTTTGTACCATAAACAGTAAGGTTGAATTGAATTAATCAATAACTATCAAACACGTTGGGTTAAACTCAGAATATTTTTGTTCAAACAGAGCACATTTTCCATCTTTCTGTAATTGTAAATTATATAAACTAAATATGATTAATGTTTTATTGCTCAAAAATACGATTGCTCTAATAGTTAAGCAACATTGCTATATAAGCTATGAGCAAATAACAAATTAATATAAGTGAAACGTGTGTGTACCGTGCACACGTATATGTGTGTGTGTGTGTGTGTGTGTGTGTATGTATATATATATATATATATATATATATATATATATATATATATATATATATATATATATATATATATATATATATATATATATATATATATATATAAAATTGCACTAGTTAAAGTAACAAATGATCTTCTGTTAGCCTCAGACAGGGGACTTCTATCTGTGCTCGTCCTTAGTGCTGCATTTGACACAATTGTCCATCAGATTCTGTTACAGAGAATAGAACAATTGCCTTAAGTTGGTTTAGACCCTATTTATCAGATTTTATCAGTTTGTGCATGTTCATGATGAGTCCTCTATGTACACTTCCTCTAGGTAGTATTATGAGAAAACACTCCATAAACTTTCATTGCTATGCAGACGATACTCAGCTCTACATATCAATGAAGCCAGTAGACACCAATCAGCTTCGTAAACTAGAAGCCTGCCTCAAGGACATCAGGACCTGGATGACCAGAAACTTCTTACTGCTCAACTCAGACAAGACTGAAGTTATAGTGATTGGACCTAAGAACCTTAAAGAGACTTTCTCTGCCGATATGACGGCCCTTAGTAGTATTAGCGTAGCCTCTAGTACCACTGTTAGGAACCTAGGAGTTCTATTTGATCAGGATATGTCCTTTGATTCATACATTAAACACATTTCAAGGACAGCTTATTTTCACCTTGGTAATATCTCTAAGATCAGGCAGATCCTGTCACAAAATGATGCTGAAAAATTAGTTCATGCATTTGTTACCTCCAGGTTGGATTAGTGTAATTCTATTTTAGCAGGGTGCTATGGTAAATCTCTAAAGACCCTTCAACTTGTCCAAAACGCTGCAGCTCGTGTTCTTACTAGAACTAGGAAAAGGGACCACATTACTCCTGTATTGGCTTCTCTCCATTGCCTCCCTATAAAATCTAGAATAGAATTTAAAATCCTTCTGCTCACCTACAAAGCTCTAAACGGTCAGGCACCATCCTATCTTAAAGAGTTAATTGTACCGTACTATCCATCAAGAACATTACGTTCCCAGAATGCAGTTCTGCTCGTGGTGCCTATAGTCTCTAAAAGTACTATGGGAGGTAGAGCCTTTAGTTATCAGGCACCGCTCCTTTGGAATCGTCTACCAGTCGGGGTCTGGGAGGCAGACACACTAGGTACTTTTAAGAATAGACTTAAAACTTTTCTTTTTGATAAATCTTATAGTTAGGGCTGGCTTAGGACCAGCTCATAGTTATGCTGCTATAGGTCTAGACTACCGGGGGAACTGGCACCAGGATCTCTTATCTCTCTCTCTCTCTTTCTCTCCTAACTTTCATATCCGATTACTGCTTGTCACTATCTTTATATTCCCTGTCACTTTAAGGGAAATGTAATTCAAAACATTAGATTGAAAAGAACATCAGACCAGTCAAACTGGAATGATCACTGTGAGAGGGAGCAGCCTGTCAGGCTGCTGCAGTAAACTGGTTTCTCTGTGCGTCACATCAGCAAACACTGTAGCACCAAAGACGACGAGAATCGAGCAGAGAACTGAAGAAGTGTGAAGCTGGGTGAGTGTTTATTCAGAGTTTTTATGGGTTTAGATATGGCTTTAACTTCAGTAAAGTTAGAGAGATATTCACAGAGCTTTTTTGGTCAGAGTTGATCCTGGAAAGAAGAATGTGTGAATATATTTCTAACTTTACTGAAGTCTTAAGATCAAACTGTTACTTCCTTCTCTTGTTTCTTGAACTTTGATCTCACAGTGAGTGTTCCTGTTTTTCCTCTCAGACTGACTTCAGATCAGAACATGAATGTGGAGGACAGAGCAGAGTCTCCTGTACCCAGCTGTGTGTCTCTGAAGAGTGATCTGTCCAAAGATGAAAATCCACATTTCAGTAATGAACCTGGACCCTCAGACACAAAGTAAGAAAACCTAACTACTCATTTTCACTTCAGATTTAAGTTTTACTCAAATCAGTCTGAAAACTTCAACTTTGTAAAGAGAAATCATTTGATCATTTAAAAAATACTTTAACAAATCCGATACTATATTATACTAAAATATATACTATAAAAATCTCTTAAAAATATAAACAGCCAATCATGGTATCAGGCCGTCTGAAGGAGTGTGTAGTTTGATCCAGCAGATGGCGCTTTCAGTGTAACTGAATCACCACTGTGTGCAGGTTGTTCATTCAAAACAACAGCAGCTCCTCGTTTGGGTGCCCAGACTTCTGTTTGTTGTTGTTGTGCTATCTAAAGAGGTATTCATGTGATGGAGATATGACTGTAAGTTTGTTCTTGTAGATTTGATTTGAGCAGACAGAGAGCAGAGTCTCCTGTACCCAGCTGTGTGTCTCTGAAGAGTGATCTGTCCAAAGATGAAAATCCACATTTCAGTAACGAACCTGGACCCTCAGACACAAAGTAAGAAAACTTAACTACTCATTTTCACTTCTCATGTTTCCTTGTAAAGCTGTAATCTAATCTAATGCCTGACACACACTAAATGATTAAATGTGGTCCTGAATTTATGACATCCATCTAACTCTATGCTTCCTGTTTGCTGTTGTTCCCATGGTAATGTTTGTTGTGCTTCCTGCTTCAGTCAGATTGCTTTCCTATTGGCTATTGGCCCGTTCCATGTGACATTTCACAGAGTCCGTGCTCGGCTGTCTTCTGTGTTCTCCCCACACAAAAGGATTTCTAATCATACATACTGAACATGTTTAATATTTACCATTGCCAATAGGGGTGACCCTGATCGTGTTCCGAGCAGATCTGGGAGTTTAAAATTAGGCCTGGTTGATTTTATTGAAAATGTTATCAAAATAAAAAGTTTCACGGAGCTGCTATGACTGTTATGCCCCATTTCCACACAGCAGTCTGGTACTGATCGGTACAGTTTGGTAAGGTTTGGTTCGATTAAGCCTGATCCCGTTTGCGTTTCCACAGCCACCCGTGCCCTCTTTGGTAAGCGCTGTGTAAGCTGGATGTCAATAGCCGCTACGCTAACTGCTAACAGCTAGCCGCTAACTAATAAATTCCACAAAAGGTGAAAAATGTGACACAAACAAAACCAATGCTGGAAGACATCCAGTAGTTCATCTACTCTGTCACTGTCATGTGACTCTTTATTACAAAAACTCAATCAGGCTTTGTTGCAGAGAAGGCTGTGTGCGGTGAGGAGAAATGCCTGTGTATTACAGTCAAAGACTGACTGTAAAGACTGAGGGGATTTGTTTGCCGACGTCACACTGGAAGTGACTATTCTTGCGACCAATCAGCGGACTGCAGTGGTTAACTTCACCTTTTCGGGTCGGCTCGATATTCTTGGCAACTCAACGGAGCGGTCCCAAAAAGCTAGACGGTACAGATTGGTTATTTGGGAATCTTTCCCGGGATTAATGTATGGAAACACAGCGAAATGCGTGCCGTACTGAGACGAACCAAGCCGAACCGCTCGGTGAAAACGGGGCTGTAGTTGCTGGCTAACACTTAGCCAACTGGCCCGCTGCTTACTGAGGGTCCACACTGTTCATATTATTGACTATACGGTCCACACCAACACTGATTTGGGACGTTTGGTCATTTCTTTCAGCATGTTTTTAATGTCTTATATTGTGTCAAAGAATGCTACTCATTTTTGTATGATTGTAAATATTCCAAAATGTTTCCTAACTCCAAAGCACAAAATGCTTCAAAGAGAACAACGTTTTTTATGAATGTGACCTAATTTGACACAAATTGATGCATTTAGCTTTAACATGCAGACATATTTCTGCTCTCCTGGGTGAATCAGTTTAGTTCTAAAGACATGTCTTCACAGGGGGGCGAAGAGGACTCATGTTAGAGAGGAGCAGACGTCCTGTCCTGGGTGTCAGGACGTCCTGAAGGATCCCGTCTCTACCAGCTGTGGACACTGGTTCTGCAGACAGTGCATCACATCATACTGGGACCAGTCTGGTTCAGCAGGAGACTCGTCCTGTCCTCAGTGTGGAAAAAGATCCAGACCAGGATCTGGACTGCAGACAGTCAGTCAGAGCAGCACTGAACAAAGTAAGACTTTACACCTTTGTGCTTCTGTGATCTCCTCCTAAAACACGACTTTTATTGGTCAATGTCAAAAGTCTAGAAATTAAAACTCTTTTTACTTCTTTTACAAAAATATCTGAAAACAATAATCAGATTGTATCATTCTCTCTTTCAGTAGATAGAGGTCAGCAGGAGGTTTTAGATCAACATAAGGTCAGTCTGAGGACGAGATGTGAACATGTGACTGAAGGAAGTGATGAAACAGGAAGTAGAGCCCCCCTCAACAGGATCTACACTGAGCTCTTCATCACAGAGGGGCAGAAAGAAGAGGTGAACACCCAACATGAGGTGAGACAGATGGAGACAAACTCTAAAAAGAAGACCGTCCATGAGACTCCAATCAAGTGCCAGGACATCTTTAAAGCCTTACCCAACCAACAGAAACCAAAGACAGAAGCTCAACCCGACCAACAGGAACCAAAGACAGGAGCTCAACCCGACCAACAGGAACCCATCAGAGTGGTTCTGACAAACGGCGTGGCTGGTGTTGGAAAAACCTTCTCAGTGCAGAAGTTCACTCTGGACTGGGCCGAGGGCTCAGAGAACCAAGACGTCAGTCTGCTGATCCTGCTTTCATTCAGGGAGCTGAACTTGGTCAGAGATCAGTGCTACAGTCTTCTTGAGCTGCTCCGTGTTTTCCATCCAACATTACAGAAGGTGGCAGCAGAGACGCTCGCTGTCTGTAAACTGTTGTTCATCTTTGACGGCCTGGATGAAAGCAGACTGTCATTGGACTTCACAAACAAGGAGGTTGTGTCTGATGTCACACAGAAGTCATCGTTAAACACACTGTTCACAAACCTCATCAAGGGGAATCTGCTCCCCTCAGCTCTCATCTGGATCACTTCTCGACCTGCAGCAGCCAATCAGATCCCTCCTTCATGTGTCGACAGGTTAACAGAAGTACGAGGCTTTACTGACGCCCAGAAGGAGGAGTACTTCAGGAGGAGGTTCAGTGATGAAGAAGATCTGTCCAGCAGAATCATCTCACACATCCAGACATCCAGGAGCCTCCACATCATGTGTCTGATCCCGGTCTTCTGCTGGATCACTGCCACAGTTCTGGAGCACATGATGAGCACAGAGCAGAGAGGAGAGCTGCCCAAGACCCTGACTGACATGTACTCACACTTCCTGCTGGTTCAGACAAAGAGGAAGAAGAACAAGTATGGTGAAGGACATCAAGCGAGTCCACATGAGCTGACGGAGGCCGACAGACAAGTTCTTCTGAAGCTGGGGAGGCTGGCGTTTGAACATCTGGAGGACGGAAACATCATGTTCTACCAAGAAGACCTGGAGCGGTGTGGTCTGGATGTCACAGAGGCCTCGGTCTACTCAGGAGTTTGTACAGAGATCTTCAAAACAGAGTGTGTGATCTTCCAGAAAACAGTCTACTGCTTTGTTCATCTGAGCGTTCAGGAGTTTCTGGCTGCAGTCTACATGTTCCACTGTTTCACCGACAGGAACACAACAGTGCTGGAGGCTTTTCTGGGAGAAAAGGAGGGAGAATCAACTCTTGATCTCCAAAATAAAGCAATGAATGAATCCAAAAGGGAAACTATACCGTCTCCAGAGCAAGATTATCTGAGCATGTATCAAAGCAGTGAAGATGATGTGAATGAAGACGACGAATATGGCTACAGAGGAAGCAGTGAATATGGTGGGAATGAAGACGACGAATATGGCGACGGTGGAAGCAGTCAATATGATGAGAATGAAGAAGATGAGAATGAAGAAGACGAATATGGCTACAGAGGAAGCAGTGAATATGGTGGGAATGAAGACGACGAATATGGCGACGGTGGAAGCAGTCAATATGATGAGAATGAAGAAGATGAGAACGAAGAAGACGAATATGGCTACAGAGGAAGCAGTGAATATGGTGTGAATGAAGACGAAGAATACGGCGACAGAGGCGAAGTAGACAACACTCGTTTAAAAGTCTTTCTGAGTAGAGCCATGGAGAAATCCCTGAAAAGTAAAAATGGTCACCTGGATCTGTTTGTTCGTTTCCTTCATGGACTGTCTCTGGAGTCAAACCAGAGACTCTTAGGAGGCCTGCTGGGTCAGACAGACAACAGTCCAGAAATGATCCAGGGAGTCATCAACAACCTGAAGGAGATAAACAGTAAAGACATCTCTCCTGACAGAAACATCAACATCTTCCACTGTCTGATGGAGATGAAGGACCTCTCAGTCCATCAGGAGATCCAAGAGTTCCTGAAGTCAGAGAACAGATTAGAGAAGGAGCTCTCTGTGATCCACTGCTCTGCTCTGGCCTACATGCTGCAGATGTCCGAGGAGGTTCTGGATGAGTTGGACCTGAAGAAGTACAACACATCAGACCAGGGACGATGGAGACTGATTCCAGCTGTGAGGAACTGCAGGAAGGCAGAGTAAGTCCAGATGTGATGAGTATTATAAATCAGTGTCATGTACTAACTTACTTATTTTAATTCAAACTAAATATAATCCTCACTGTTCACCAAATAGTCTTCCACTGTTCATGTTCAGGGGAAATTGTCAGTCATAGTTTCTTTCACACCTGATGTTTTTTTAGCTTTTTGTCCTGAGTTGAAAAATTGGGCGGCATCTGGCTTGTTACATAAACACTGTTTCCTACATATAGATGATGCCTGGTATATTTCTGTCCACCCAAGTAGCTTATGTTTCCATCCTGTTTTTATTCAATTTTTCATTTACTAATAAACCTGGGGGGAGGACCTCACGGTTCCTCAGGAGGACCACTGAAGAGGTCCGTTCTTTGAGCCGCTCTGAACACAATCAGTATGAAAGGACTTGACGGGTCACAGGGACCGTGCGCCCCCACCTCAAGAAGCATGAATCAGGTTTAACAAAAAGTTCCCTCTTGACTCCTGGTGAGAGATCAGACGCAGCAGAACCTCTGAGAAAACCCAAGAGTGCAGAATCACATCAGCAGAGAGAGAGGGAGTAACAAGTACATCTCTCTTCTAACAGCTGTTACTCTGTGCTTTGTGCAGTGACATGGGCAAGTTACTACATGTTTAAAAAAACAACTAATAACATTTAAACCTTTAGTGTTTTACTAAACGTTTAAATGTTTAGAAGTCACACCTCCAGTGCCCAACCTTTTTTGAACCTAGATCTGCTTATAAAGTTTCCAGTCTGCAGAGAACTAGCAGTCCACATACAGAGCTGTAGACATTGCTGACAGCCTTCATGCATTTAATAAACACACAACAAACAGAAAATAAGTCCAGATATAAGAAATGACAGTTCTGTGAGTCGTACAAAATAATACAATACATTTACTAACATACTTTTTATTTTCTTTCTCTAATCTTACAGTTGATTTAATTGTTAGGTTTGTATTTATGTGAAATGTTTTTCCTCCAACATTAATGTTGTTTTTTTGCCACAAACAACTTGAATCAGCTGAATTTATCCACACTCTTGATATTCTGTTCTTTATAGAGTTCAGCACAGAATCAGCAGTGTTGGATTCTGGCGAGCCATGTGCTCTTAACAAAGGACTCAGGCCTGTATCCCCTTTTTAAAGCCTGAGTAAAGTGTTTAGGAGGGAAAAACCGAATGGAATTTACAGAGAGCACCCCCCGGCAATCTGAAATGTAAATATCAAACAATTCTGTTCGAAATCATATTTTTCTTTCATATGTCACAACAGACTCGTTAACTGTAAACTCTCAGAGATTCACTGTGACGTCGTGGCCTCAGCTCTGAGGTCCAACCCCTCCCATCTCAGAGAGCTGGACCTGAGCTACAACGACCTGCTGCAGGATTCAGGAGTGAAGCTGCTGTGTGAGGGACTGCAGAGTCCAAACTGCAGACTGGAGACTCTGAGGTCAGATCACTGACTGTAATGTAATATGTGTGTGTGTGTGTGTGTGTGTGTGTGTGTGTGTGTGTGTGTGTGTGTGTTTGTGTGTGTGTGTGTGTGTGTGTGTGTGTATGTGTGTGTGTGTGTGTGTGTGAACAGGTTGTTTAAATTTGTATTCTATCATTAACATGTATTTAAATCTAAAGCACATTCTTTGATTGATGGTGAACTTGGCACAGTATTGACTGTTGCATGTTTAGTCATCTCCTGTATTAAAATCTGATCGAATGTATTTATTTCACATCAATCCTTCTAAATGTCTGAACAGTTTGTAGAGTGACTTCCCGCCTGCCTTCATGACTCATTAGATTGTTAGATGGTCGGGCCTCTGATCGAAGAACAGCTTCTTGTACGGCTCACAGGTTTAACGAATGTGTGGTGATAATCACAAATAGTTTTTTGTTTTTTTTGAAGGGCAGCTGTGGCTCAGTGGGTAGAGTCATCGTCTCTCGACCGGAAGGTCGAGGGTTCAATCCCCAGTTCCTGCGAGCAAGATGTCCGATGTGTCCTTGGGCAAGACACTTAAACCTGAATTGCGTACTGCGTACTCTTGCTCTGTCAGGGTGTACGCAGTTCGCTGCTCCTGTGGTGAAAAGAATTTCAAAAAAAAAAAAAGTTAATGAGCCTCTCATCACCTTTAACTTCCAAACAAGCTCCATATGAAATACACAGATCCAGAGAAGAGCAGCACAAAGACATTTAGGAGTGTAGAGAGGACTCTGACAAACCTCCATGAACTGTCCTTTAGTAACAGATCACATCATGACGGGACGTGTGTTTGGATGGATTGTCTGATTTTATTGTCATATATGCTGGACCTCATCATTCCTAATGAGAGTCCACTTTACAAGAGATCTCAGGTACATTTGTTTATGAATCATTCTTCCCCTCTTTCATACCGTTCATGTTTTTATGATTATATATCAAATCAACTCTGTGATTTAAACGTACTGTGAGGAGGTTTGATCTGCTGATGAAACACACTCAAAGTAATCTGGATTTCTCTTTATTGGTTGTCTAAAGTCAATCAATCAATTTTTATTTGTACAGCTTCAATTCATGACAGGTGTTTTCTTGCAACACTTTACAAAAAGCAGGTAAAGGACCTTACTTATTGCTATATTACAAGAGCCCAGCTTAATCCGTCATAGCATGGCAAGAAAAAACTTCCTTTTAACAGGCAGAAATTTTCAGCAGACCCGGATCATGACGGAACAGCCATCTGCTAAACTGCGCTGGGCTTGAAATGGGATGGGGGAGATGTGACAAGATGCAGAAATGAGGGTAGGAGGGTAGGATAGGATGGGCAGGGGCGGGGGGGTTGTTTGGGCAGGCCATCCTCATCAACAGTCCCAAGGAACCTAAGAGAGCTCAGGAGCTCCCAGACACATGAGGAGAATCACAGGACGCTGTCTGGAAAAGCTTTTCTTTACATTTCCTACAGAAGAGATTCACACTGATTCATAGTTTGTAGAGTTTAAAGAAATCATGAGTGTAACTACTCTGGTCCGCTGAAAAAGGACTCCATGCTTCTTACTGATGTCCACAGACGTTTATTTCTCTTTCAGAAGTCTCAGTAGCCATAGAACATCGTGGAACACCGTGAAAACTAAAATTAGAGACAAATTCTATGTTTCAAACTCATATTCATATCAACATTTACATAAATCACACATTCAGTTGTAACAGAGCAACAAAGCATTACAAAATGAAGTTTACCTTGTGCGCCTGTTTGACCAGCAGTAGAGTGGTATTGCAGGGTGTTGTAAAGTGAGTATTATTAATTCATGTTAAACCTAACTCGGTTAATCAAAGCTTTGCCTACACCCACTAGGGGAAGTTGTTGTTTATATTATTAGTTGTTGTTGGATTACAGGTTTTCCTGTTTTCTGCCAGGTACTTGAATGCGACTTGATTTGTACCCACGATTGCCGCACAGTGCCGTATCCCACGTTCCTATATACATTCTCTGCTGTTTTATATAAAGAGTAACAAACATGGACATAAAGTTGTCGACTGGTTCCTGTCTATGAGTAGAAGTTATCACACAGGGAATCCTTGTTGTGTCTTATTTGCCGTTCTACAGACCTCTCTGACCTTTTTCTCCATCCGTTCCACGAACGCCTCTCTCGTCTTTTCTTCCACTGTGGAAGATAATCTCCCAAAATAAAATAAACAAACCAAACTATAATGCCGTGTTACTCATAGCCCCAAACAATCGTGCAATAATCAAACCGATCAAAATAGAAAAGGGGAGAAATCTCCTACTTCCTGTTACCATGGCAACTCATACGCTACAATGAAGAGGGTTTTTTTATTAGGGAATACTGTACAGGACACGATCAGCATAGAGAGAAGAGGTTTGACTTTGTCCACAGGGGGGCGCCAAAACAGACACATAATAAAAGTTCCTCACAGGAGCTTTGAGTGTTTGAATATAAGAATGATCAGGAAGAACTGAAGTATTAATGCATCCTAATCAAGTCCTTCAATGCTGGAATGAACAGATGATGATCACATCAGTGTGTTCATGTGGACAACATCACACATTCATGTATAAAGCTCACTGTCCTCTACATTTACATCTTGTAATCTTTATTCAGATTGGAGCTCTGCAGTTTGTCAGAGATCAGCTGTTCTTCTCTGGCCTCAGCTCTGACGTCCAACCCCTCCCATCTCAGAGAGCTGAGCATGAGTGGGAACAAGCTGCAGGATTCAGGAGTGAAGCTGCTGTGTGAATATCTGCAGAGTCCAAACTGCAGACTGGAGACTCTGAGGTCAGATCACTGACTGTGTCATTCATTTGAATTTAAATTTCGGCAGATAATTTATTTGGGAGATTTTTATTTAATGAGTTTGTTAAATAATTTAGAGATCAGATTTGAACATGTTTTTATGACTCTGTGAAGTAAAGTTGAACAAGGTGCACATGAAGCCTCTGGTTTCCTCTGGTTCTGTTAAGAAGTGAAATCATGAAGACTTGTGATTCAATAATGTGTGATTTGATAAATGTAGTAACATCACAGAGCAGACTGAGATCAGCAGCCTGTTCTTCATCTGTGCACATGAACAGCTGGATGAATGTTGAGCTGACATTTGGAGGATTTAGATTTAGTCAATACACAATCAGAAATGATCCTCTAATCATTTAGAGAAAACTTGATTCATCAGGACAAAGTGATGTTGAGATACTCATCACAACCTGAACACATGTGACTGGATTATACATTATTTTTACATTTACTCTACATCTACATCTTTTATTCTTTATTCAGATTGAGTCTCTGCCATTTGTCAGAGATCAGCTGTTCTTCTCTGGTCTCAGCTCTGAAGTCCAACCCCTCCCATCTCAGAGAGCTGGACCTGAGTCAGAACAGGCTGCAGGATTCAGAAGTGAAGCTGCTGTGTGATCTTCAGAAGAATCCAAACTATCGACTGGAGACTCTGAGGTCAGTCTCTGTGTCCTCTAGTAAACCCTCATCAAAGGTCATAAATATATTTAGATTCTGGTTTTCTTGTGGAAGAAATCCTTTTCTAAGGTCTACACTAAGAAGAGAGCGTTCAGTTTCTATGCTCCGTATATCTGGAACAAACTTCCAGAAAACTGCAGGTCAGCTGAAACTCTCAGCTCTTTTAAATGAGGTTGAAGACTCGCCTGTTCAGCTGATGACGGGAGCCTGTGTAGAAGATGATTGATGATTTCTGTGATCTGTCTTCTCTCATTAGGTGCTGATGATGATCTCTGACAGAATGTGAGCGGTCAGGACGCTGGTGGTGCAGAGAGCAGCAGCTGCGTCCTGATGATCCATAGAGGATGAACCTCCACCATCTTGTACATGGAGAAGCTCTGCAAGCTGAGGAGAGCTTCATCCATCAGGGACTGACTGAGGAATCACATCATAGTTCACTTCACTTATTGTGCAAAAGGTCACCCACTTTACTCATTCTGCTCACCGTTCTGTTCTTCGCCTCCGGTCACTTAACGCTTGTTTTTATAATCACCTTTAAAGAAATGTTCACTTTGTGTGTGTGTTCAGAGACTCCGTACTGAACGTCTTTTAACCTGCAAACCACCAAAAAAAGCCCTTTTATGTTTGTGACTTCTACAAGAAAGGAGCTCAATAGTGACGTGAGCTGATTTACTTTCCTGTTCTGATGACTTATAAATGATGTGTCATAAGAAAAGCAACACAAGGAGGAATAAAAATGTATTGTTGGATGTGTTTTGCAGTTTGACTTCTTTGTCTGCACACAGTCAGACATTTACACCGTAGTGCTTTCTGTCCATGCAGAACTGAGCTGTTGGCTTAGATGTGTAAATCAGAGTACAGCTCTTCTTATTGGACAGCTGGAGGAGAATGTTTGAAATATATGGGCCTATCACAAAGTGTTTCAGGTGCAGGAGATGTGTCCGGTCATTTTCCATTTCTCTGCTGTGGAGGAAAGTATAAGATGTGTGAAATAAGAAAGAAGCATGTTTATGCTCGTGTGCGTGTGATAAAGTGTTCAGTATACGGACATACCGAGTAAATATTGAAGCACTGCTTCATTGAGAAAAAAAACACTTATGAGGTGATGAAACTTGAACTCAGTATTCAAATGGCAGTGTGACGTGGGGGTCGAGAGAGGAAGTGTCATGAGACAACTTCATCGGTTCCACCCAGGAGTGTCCAGGATGACAGCGTTGGCTAGGAGCTCTGTATGGAGACCAAAGCTGGACAAAGAGGTGGAGAATACAGTAAAAACCTGTACGACATGTCAGGAGCATCGCAACGTACCGGCACCAGCCCCATTACACCCCCGGGATTGGCCCGACAAGCCCTGGAGTCGCATTCATGTGGATGATGCCGGACCGTTGAGAGGAAAAATATTTTATTGTGCTCATAGATGCACATTGAAAATGGATGGACGTGTATCCAGTGAACTCTGCTACTTCAGCCAGCACAGTCGAGTGCCTGCGTACCAGTTTGAGTCACCATGGACTGCCTGAGGAGTTGGTGTCTGATAATGGCACTTGTTTCATCAGCACAGAGTTCAACGTTTTTATGAGTAAAAATGGTCCCCGTCATGTGACCTCTGCACCCTACCATGCCTCCAGTAACGGGTTAGCAGAGAGAGGGGTACAGACATTTAAGAGAAGGAGGAAAACAATGTCCAGAAGGCACACTGACAGCCAAAGTAGCCAGAGTGTTATTTAGCTACAGAGTGACACCTCACGCTACAACAGGCCAATCACCAGCAGAGCTGCTTCTCGGGAGGAAATTACGTTGCACTTTGGACTCGATCCCCCCGGACCTGAACGATAGAGTGCAGAAAAAAACAAGAAAGACAAGATCACCACAAAAAGGCAAAAGAACGCTGGTTTAAAACAGGAGATTTAGTGCTGACCCAGAACTTCAGCCTTGGATCCAAGTGGATTCCAGGAATTATTGAGTCAGTGACAGGGCCGGTGTCTGGATCAGATTCATGCTCACCACCAGAGACCAGAAAGAGGCAATGAACAACAACAGAGGGCTTCAACTCAGCCCAACACAAAAGATGAAGCATGGCTGGATGCTGAGGAGGTTGTGCTCAGTGGTGACCAGTTTGAAGCGGCAGCAGCTACAGAAGCTGTAGGAAGTTCAGATGTAGAACAAAGAGCTGGGGCAAACAAAACTCCAGTGAAGAGACTGGGAAAATGAAGACGCCCAGATATCTCAAAGACTTCCAGTTGAACTAAGAGAAAGAGACTCATGAATAAGGTGGTCTTAATAATAAAACAGGAAAAGAAAGTCATGTGTTAGAACAGCTTGAATGTTAATAATCAATAAGTAATACATGTGTATAACCTGCTTAAGGAGGGAAGGATGTAATAACTGTGCAAAGTGTAATAAAAACAAGTTCAACCACTGGCCCACTAGGTGGCAGCAATCCTCTGTTGTTACAGTTAAAGAACCTACAGCCCAGGACAGAACAAGTTGAGTTAATGTTGTACCCGCTCTGCACACTGTTTCACCATGAAGGAAATAAAGCTCCTTCAAAGTGCAATAAGAACACAGTGACTCGTTTCAGTCGCTGCATCTGTTTTGGGAGTCTTTCATTTGATTTGGATTCTGACATCATTTATAAGGGATACAGCTTCTACATTTATAATATTCGTTATATATAGAACTTACAAAGCATAGAGCATGAAGGGCTTTCAAAATAAAATGCATTGATGTATTTGTATTAAAACAGCATTTAAACAAATACATATAAAGACAGGAAGTGAAGTGAAGTGCTGTGCATCTGCAGGTGTGTTTGCATTACTCTATAATCAATTTAGCATCATTTTTAAGTTTTCATAGATCAGCTCCAGCCACAGACTTCATGTCTTTCCATTTAGACTTCTACAGAGAGGAACATATTCATGTATGACACGATCACAGACTGTCATGCCAGCTCGATCATCTCTGGAAAAGTCCTGGAAAATGATCTCTGGAAAAGAGTGGGAACACTGGTATTCAGCAGAAACTAAAAATACTAAAGTCCTTCATTTTTTATCTCTCAGATTGTGTTCACCTGTGTCGTTAGTCTCTCACTTGTTTCTGAGTTAGTTTATCATGGAAGCCCATTTCCCCCCCTGTGATGCAAAAAAGATCCTTTCAGTCAATATGAGTTAGTGTCTCAATACAATATATTTGATAATATGCTGAGTCATCATTTTGAGATAAAAACTCATTATAATGATCAAGATCATAAAGTGGTTGGAATGAGCCACACACACACACACACACACACACACACACACACACACACACACACACACACACACACACACACACACCTAAGCGTAGACCCCTCCCCTCTGTGCACATAATCAATGTCATGTGAGGAGGCGGGACAGAGAAAGTGAAAGTGTTCAGTTCAGACAGGCTCCATTTTAGGTGGAGAGAATCGAGCAGAGATCTGAAGAAGTGTGAAGCTGGGTGAGTGTTTATTCAGAGTTTTTATGGATTTAAATGTGGCTTTAACTTCAGTAATGTTAGAAAGATGTTCACAGAGCTGTTACTGTGTTTCAAGAATGTGCAGCCGGTCTCTGCGCGTTCGAGCCACTCCCGGCTGTGCGTGAAGGACTGAGGCCTCATATTATAAAAGAGAGCGGAGAATCCACACTAAAAATATCGTTCTAACTTTACTGAAGTATGTCTGCCAATAAAACTGTTACTGCCTTCTCTTGTTTCATTTTACCGTCAAGTTTGTTTTCATGGATCACAAACTTTGCGTGGGGAAAATGCGTACGCCAGTTTCAGGCCCCATTTTGTGCGTGCTGAACGGTTATAAATGAGACCCCAGATTCTGATTCTGAAGTTTATTTCTAACATGTGTAAGTAGCAGAAAAAAGTAAAGTGAAAAAAACAAACAAACAGCAAATCAACAAGAATAATTAAATGAACAATATTAATATGATCCCATCATGTCCAAAAAGGAGAAGGATGAAGGAAGCTTATTTTTACCAACTCCTTCTCCACTACCTAATAACACTCCTTTATACATATTTACATATACAAAAAAATACAATAGAAAATAAATAGTAGACAATAAGTAAATAGATATAATTAATTAGTGAAAACAGCTGATTGTTAAAGCCACTCTTCCTCCATGTACCTCATGAAAACCATGTGTTTGAACCTCTTTTTAAAATGGGTCATGTTAGGACATTGCTTGAGCTCTATACCCAAACCGTTCCACAACCTCACTCCACAAACAGAAAGACAAAAACGTTTTAACATTGTTCGTGCCCGTTGGTGTTTTAAGTTGAACGGCCCCCTCAGCCTATAACCCCCATCTCTGGCTTCCCCAGCGCGAGAGGACGGCTTGTTTGAAGGAAGATCCGCTTGTAGCGTGCAGTCTACGTTGCTGTGATTGTAAAGAGGTGTCGGTTTTTGTAAGTAATGTTCCTCTGATGACTTATTGATCCGGGAAGAAGAATATGTGAATATCTTTCTAACTTTACTGAAGTACGTCTGCCGATCAAACTGTTACTTCCTTCTCTTGTTTCTTGAACTTTGATCTCACAGTGAGTGTTCCTGTGTTTCTTCTCAGTCTGACTTCAGATCAGAACATGAATGTGGAGGACAGAGCAGAGTCTCCTGTACCCAGCTGTGTGTCTCTGAAGAGTGATTGGTCCAAAGATGAAAATCTAAATTTCAGTATTGAACCTGGACCCTCAGACACAAAGTAAGAAAACCTAACTACCGACTTCAGAGCTGAACCTTTACCTTCCCACTTAAAGTAAGCCTCCTGATAAAAGAAACAGACCTGGAAACCTTCTCATCATCCACAGCTGTGTCGCCCTTTTTGTATTTACAGCTTCTTTTATATTATTATCATCAGAGAGTTGATCAAACATTCACGTCATAGACATTTAAAACGTGTTTGTTCTTGCAGATTTGAGAGATCAGAGCCTCCTGTACCCAGCTGTGTGTCTCTGAAGAGTGATCGGTCCAAAGGTGAAAATCCACATTTCAGTATTGAACCTGGACCCTCTGACACAAAGTAAGAAAACCTAACTACTCATTTTCACTTCTCATGTTTCCTTGTAAAGCTGTAATCTAATCTAATGCCTGACACACACTAAATGATTGAATGTGGTCCTGAATTTATAACATCCATCTAACTTTTTGCTTCCTGTTTGCTGTTGTTCCCATGGTAATGTTTGTTGTGCTTCCTGCTTCAGTCAGATTGCGTTCCTATTGGATATTGGCCCGTTCCATGTGACATTTCACAGAGTCCGTGCTCGGCTGTCTTCTATGTAAAGAGAAATCATTTGATCATTTAAAAAATACTTTAACAAATCCTATACTATATTATACTAAACTGTATGCCATAACAATCTCTTAAAAATATAAACAGCCAATCATGGTATCAGGCCGTCTGAAGGAGTGTGTAGTTTGAACCAGCAGATGGCGCTTTCAGTGTAACTGTATCACCACTGTGTGCAGGTTGTTCATTCAAAACAACAGCAGCTCCTCGTTTGGGTGCCCAGACTTCTGTTTGTTGTTGTTGTGCTATCTAAAGAGGTATTCATGTGATGGAGATATGACTGTAAGTTTGTTCTTGCAGATTTGAGTGGAGCAGACAGAGAGCAGAGTCTCCTGTACCCAGCTGTGTGTCTCTGAAGAGTGATCTGTCCAAAGATAAACCTCCAGATTTCAGTAATGAACCTGGACCCTCAGACACAAAGTAAGAAAACCTAACTACTCATTTTCACTTCTCATGTTTCCTTGTAGAGCTGTAATCTAATCTAATGCCTGACACACACTAAATGATTAAATGTGGTCCTGAATTTATAACATCCATCTAACTCTATGCTTCCTGTTTCCTGTTGTTCCCATGGTAATGTTTGTTGTGCTTCCTGCTTCAGTCAGATTGCGTTCCTATTGGCTATTGGCCCGTTCCATGTGACATTTCACAGAGTCCGTGCTCGGCTGTCTTCTATGTAAAGAGAAATCATTTGATCATTTAAAAAATACTTTAACAAATCCTATACTATATTATACTAAACTGTATGCCATAACAATCTCTTAAAAATATAAACAGCCAATCATGGTATCAGGCCAGACTTCTGTTTGTTGTTGTTGTGCTATCTAAAGAGGTATTCATGTGATGGAGATATGACTGTAAGTTTGTTCTTGCAGATTTGAGTGGAGCAGACAGAGAGCAGAGTCTCCTGTACCCAGCTGTGTGTCTCTGAAGAGTGATCTGTCCAAAGATGAAAATCCACATTTCAGTAATGAACCTGGACCCTCAGACACAAAGTAAGAAAACTTAACTACTCATTTTCACTTCACGTTTCCTTGTAGAGCTGTAATCTAATATAATGCCTGACACACACTAGAGGATTTTTAAAATGTGAGAGAACTAAAATGTTTCAAAGAGATCAACGTTTTTTATGAATGTGACCTAATTTGACACAAATTGATGCATTTAGCTTTAACATGCAGACATGTTTCTGCTCTCCTGGGTGAATCAGTTTAGTTCTAAAGACATGTCTTCACAGGGGGACGAAGAGGACTCATGTTAGAGAGGAGCAGACGTCCTGTCCTGAGTGTCAGGACGTCCTGAAGGATCCCGTCTCTACCAGCTGTGGACACTGGTTCTGCAGACAGTGCATCACCCCATACTGGGACCAGTCTGGTTCAGCAGGAGACTCGTCCTGTCCTCAGTGTGGAAAAAGATCCAGAACAGGAGCTGGACCGCAGACAGTCAGTCAGAGCAGCTCTGAACAAAGTAAGACTGTACACCTTTGTGCTTCTGTGATCTCCTCCTAAAACACGACTTTTATTGGTCAAAGTCAAAAGTCTACAAATTAAAACTCTTTTTACTTCTTTTACAAAAACATCTGAAAACAATAATCAGATTGAATCATTCTCTCTTTCAGTAGATAGAGGTCAGCAGGAGGTTTTAGATCAACATAAGGTCAGTCTGAGGACGAGATGTGAACATGTGACTGAAGGAAGTGATGAAACAGGAAGTAGAGCCCCCCTCAAAAGGATCTACACTGAGCTCCACATCACAGAGGGGCAGAAAGAAGAGGTGAACACCCAACATGAGGTGAGACAGATGGAGACAAACTCTAAAAAGAAGACCCTCCATGAGACTCCAATCAGGTGCCAGGACATCTTTAAAACCTTACCGGACCAACAGGAACCAAAGACAGGAGCTGAACCCGACCAACAGGAACCAAAGACAGGAGCTCAACCCGACCAACAGAAACCCATCAGAGTGGTTCTCACAAACGGCGTGGCTGGTGTTGGAAAAACCTTCTCGGTGCAGAAGTTCACTCTGGACTGGGCCGAGGGCTCAGAGAACCAAGACGTCAGTCTGCTGATCCTGCTTTCATTCAGGGAGCTGAACTTGGTCAGAGATCAGCGCTACAGTCTTCTTGAACTGCTCCGTGTTTTCCATCCAACATTACAGAAGGTGGCAGCAGAGACGCTCGCTGTCTGTAAACTGTTGTTCATCTTTGACGGCCTGGATGAAAGCAGACTGTCATTGGACTTCACAAACAGGGAGGTTGTGTCTGATGTCACACAGAAGTCATCGTTAAACACACTGTTCACAAACCTCATCAAGGGGAATCTGCTCCCCTCAGCTCTCATCTGGATCACTTCTCGACCTGCAGCAGCCAATCAGATCCCTCCTTCATGTGTTGACAGGGTAACAGAAGTACGAGGCTTCACTGACGCCCAGAAGGAGGAGTACTTCAGGAGGAGGTTCAGTGATGAAGATCTGTCCAGCAGAATCATCTCACACATCCAGACATCCAGGAGCCTCCACATCATGTGTCTGATCCCGGTCTTCTGCTGGATCACTGCCACAGTTCTGGAGCACATGATGAGCACAGAGCAGAGAGGAGAGCTGCCCAAGACCCTGACTGACATGTACTCACACTTCCTGCTGGTTCAGACAAAGAGGAAGAAGAACAAGTATGGTGAGGGACATCAGGCGAGTCCACATGAGCTGACGGAGGCCGACAGGGAAGTTCTTCTGAAGCTGGGGAGGCTGGCGTTTGAACATCTGGAGGACGGAAACATCATGTTCTACCAAGAAGACCTGGAGCGGTGTGGTCTGGATGTCACAGAGGCCTCGGTGTACTCAGGAGTTTGTACAGAGATCTTCAAAACAGAGAGTGTGATCTTCCAGAAAACAGTCTACTGCTTTGTTCATCTGAGCGTTCAGGAGTTTCTGGCTGCAGTCTACATGTTCCACTGTTTCACCGACAGGAACACAACAGTACTGGAGGCATTTCTGGGAGAAAAGGACGGAGATTCAACTCTTGATCTCCAAAATAAAGCAATGAAGGAATCCAAAAGGGAAACAATACCGTCTCCGGTGCAAGAAAATCTGAGCATGTCTCAAAGCAGTGAAGATGATGTGAATGAAGACGACGAATATGGCGACAGCGGAAGCAGTGAAGATGATGAGAATGAAGAGGACGAATATGGCGACAGCGGAAGCAGTGAAGATGATGAGAGTAAAGACGAAGAACACGGCGACAGAGGCGAAGTAGACAACACTTGTTTGAAAGTCTTTCTGAGTAGAGCCATGGGGAAATCCCTGAAAAGTAAAAATGGTCACCTGGATCTGTTTGTTCGTTTCCTTCATGGACTGTCTCTGGAGTCAAACCAGAGACTCTTAGGAGGCCTGCTGGGTCAGACAGACAACAGTCCAGAAATGATCCAGAGAGTCATCAACAACCTGAAGAAGAAGAGCAGAAATATCTCTCCTGACAGAAACATCAACATCTTCCACTGTCTGACGGAGATGAAGGACCTCTCAGTCCATCAGGAGATCCAGGAGTTCCTGAAGTCAGAGAACAGATCAGAGAAGGAACTCTCTGTGATCCACTGCTCTGCTCTGGCCTACATGCTGCAGATGTCCGAGGAGGTTCTGGATGAGTTGAACCTGCATAAGTACAACACATCAGCCCAGGGACGATGGAGACTGACTCCAGCTGTGAGGAACTGCAGGAAGGCAGAGTAAGTCCAGATGTGATGAGTATTATAAATCAGTGTCATGTACTAACTTACTTATTTTAATTCAAACTAAATATAATCCTCACTGTTCACCAAATAGTCTTCCACTGTTCATGTTCAGGGGAAATTGTCAGTCATAGTTTTTTTTCACACCTGATGTTTTTTGAGCTTTTTGTCCTGAGTTGAAAAATTAGGCGGCATCTGGCTTGTTACATAAACACTGTTTCCTACATATAGATGATGCCTGGTATATTTCTGTCCACCCAAGTAGCTTATGTTTCCATCCTGTTTTTATTTAATTTTTCATTTACTAATAAACCTGGGGGAGGACCTCACGGTTCCTCAGGAGGACCACTGAAGAGGTCCGTTCTTTGAGCCGCTCTGAACACAATCAGTATGAAATGACTTGACGGGTCACAGGGACCGTGCGCCCCCACCTCAAGAAGCATGAATCAGGTTTAACAAAAAGTTCCCTCTTGACTCCTGCTGAGAGATCAGACGCAGCAGAACCTCTGAGAAAAACCAAGAGTGCAGAATCACATCAGCAGAGAGAGAGGGAGTAACAAGGTCGGCTGTCCGTTGTAACGGGTCTGGTCTTAAAGGAAGGGGTGCCAGTCAGAGTCAGTCTGACAAATAATAATACTTTAAACTTAAACAAAGAGACCTTAAACCCGCACAAACAAACGTGCACAAACAACAGGTTCAATACAATTTTACATTAAATATATACAACAGAGATCAGTTCAGTTTTCATTTGTCTATTTGAAGTTCAATGAGGACGTGTTTAAAAAAACAACTAATAACGTTTAAACCTTTAGTGTTTCACTAAACGTTTAAATGTTTAGAAGTCACACCTTCAGTGCCCAACCTTTTTTGAACCAAGATCTGCTCATAAAGTTTCCAGTCTGCAGAGATCTAGAAGTCCACATACAGAGCTGTAGACATTGCTGACAGCCTTCATGCATTTAATAAACACACAACAAACAGAAAATAAGTCCAGATATAAGAAATGACAGTTCTGTGAGTCCTACAAAATAATACAATACATTTACTAACATACTTTTTATTTTCTTTCTCTAATCTTACAGTTGATTTAAATGATAGGTTTGTATTTATGTGAAATGTTTTTCCTCCAACATTAATGTTGTTTTTTTTTGCTACAAACAACTTGAATCAGCTGAATTTATCCACACTCTCGATATTCTGTTCTTTATAGAGTTCAGCACAGAATCAGCAGTGTTGGATTCTGGCTAGCCATGTGCTCTTAACAAAGGACTCAGGCCTGTATCCCCTTTTTAAAGCCTGAGTAAAGTTTTTAGGAGGGAAAAACCGAATGGAATTTACAGAGAGCACCCCCCGGCAATCTGAAATGCAAATATCAAACAATTCTGTTCAAAGTCATATTTTTCTTTCATATGTCACAACAGACTTGTTAACTGTGGACTCTCAGAGATTGACTGTGACGTCGTGGCCTCAGCTCTGAGGTCCAACCCCTCCCATCTCAGAGAGCTGGACCTGAGCTGGAACAAGCTGCAGGATTCAGGAGTGAAGCTGCTGTGTGAGGGACTGCAGAGTCCAAACTGCAGACTGGAGACTCTGAGGTCAGATCACAGACTGTAATGTGTGTGTGTGTGTGTGTGTGTCTGTGTGTGTGTGTGTGTGTGTGTGAACAGGTTGTTTTAATTTGTATTCTATCATTAACATGTATTTAAATCTAAAGCACATTCTTTGATTGATGGTGAACTTGGCACAGTATTGACTGTTGCATGTTTAGTCTTCTCCTGAATTAAAATCTGATCGAATGTATTTATTTCACATCAATCCTTCTTAATGTCTGAACAGTTTGTAGAGTGACTTCCTGCCTGCCTTCATGACTCATTAGATTGTTAGATGGTCGAGCCTCTGATCTAAGAACAGCTTCCTGTACGTGTGTGGTGATAATCACAAACAGTTTTTTTTTTTTTTTAAAGAGCAGCTGTGGCTCAGTGGGTAGAGTCATCGTTTCTCAACCGGAAGGTCGAGGGTTCGATCCCCAGTTCCTGCGAGCAAGATGTCCGATGTGTCCTTGGGCAAGACACTTAAACCTGAATTGCGTACTGCGTACTCTTGCTCTGTCAGGGTGTACGCAGTTTGCTGCTCCTGTGGTGAATAGAATTTCAAAAAAAAAAAAAAGTTCATGAGCCTCTCATCACCTTTAACTTCCAAACAAGCTCCATATGAAATACACAGATCCAGAGAAGAGCAACACAAAGACATTTAGGATTGTAGAGAGGACTCTGACAAACCTCCATGAACTGTCCTTTAGTAACAGATCACATCATGACGGGACATGTGTTTGGATGGATTGTCTGATTTTAGTATCATATATGCTGGACCTCATCATTCCTAATGAGAGTCCACTTTTCAAGAGATCTCAGGTACATCTGTTTATGGATCATTCTTCCCCTCATACCGTTCATGTTTTTATGATTATATATCAAATCAACTCTGTGATTTAAACGTACTGTGAGGAGGTTTGATCTGCTGATGAAACACACTGAAAGTAATCTGGATTTCTCTTTATTGGTTGTCTAAAGTCAATCAATCCATTTTTATTTGTATAGCGTCAATTCATGACAGGTGTTATCTTGCAACACTTTACAAAAAGCAGGTAAAGGACCTTACTTATTGCTATATTACAAGAGCCCAGCTTAATCCGTCATAGCATGGCAAGAAAAAACTTCCTTTTAACAGGCAGAAATCTTCAGCAGACCCGGATCATGACAGAACAGCCATCTGCTAAACTGTGCTGGGCTTGAAAATGGGATGGGGGAGATGTGACAAGATGCAGAAATGAGGGTAGGAGGGTAGGATAGGATAGGATGGGCGGGGCGGGGGGGTTGTTTGGGCAGGCCATCCTCATCAACAGTCCCAAGGAACCTGAGAGCTCAGGAGCTCCCAGACACATGAGGAGAATCACAGGACGCTGTCTGGAAAAGCTTTTCTTTACATTTCCTACAGAAGAGATTCACACTGATTCATAGAGTTTAAAGAAATCATGAGTGTAACTACTCTGGTCCGCTCAAAAAGGACTTCATGCTTCTTACTCCACAGACGTTGATTTCTCTTTCACAAGTCTCAGTAGCCATGGAACATCGTGGAACATCGTGAAAACTAAAATAAGAGACAAATTCCATGTTTCAAACTCATATTCATATCAACATTTACATAAATCACACATTCAGTGGTAACAGAGCAACAAAGCATTACAAAATGAAGTTTACCTTGTGCGCCTGTTTGACCAGCAGTAGAGTGGTATTGCAGGGTGTTGTAAAGTGAGTATTATTAATTCATGTTAAACCTAACTCGGTTAATCAAAGCTTAGCCTACACCCACTAGGGGGAGTTGTTGTTTATATTATTAGTTTTCGTTGGATTACAGGTTTTCCTGTTTTCTGCCAGGTACTTGAATGCGACTTGATTTGTACCCGCGATTGCTGCACAGTGCCGTATCCCACGTTCCTATATACATTCTCTGCTGTTTTATATAAAGAGTAACAAACATGGACATAAAGTTGTCGACTGGTTCCTGTCTATGAGTAGAAGTTATCACACAGGGAATCCTTGTTGTGTCCTATTTGCCGTTCTACAGACCTTTCTGACCTTTTTCTCCATCCGTTCCACGAACGCCTCTCTCGTCTTTTCTTCCACTGTGGAAGATAATCTCCCAAAATAAAATAAACACACCAAACTATGATGCCGTGTTACTCATAGCCCCAAACAATCGTGCAATAATCAAACCGATCAAAATAGAAAAGGGGAGAAATCTCCTACTTCCTGTTACCATGGCAACTCTTACGCTACAATGAAGAGTTTTTTTTTATTAGGGAATACTGTACAGGACACGATCAGCATAGAGAGAAGAGGTTTGACTTTGTCCACAGGGGGGCGCCAAAACAGACACATAATGAAAGTTCCTCACAGGAGCTTTGAGTGTTTGAATATAAGAATGATCAGGAAGAACTAAAGTATTAATGCATCCTAATCAAGTCCTTCAATGCTGGAATGAACAGATGATCACATCAGTGTGTTCATGTGGACAACATCACACATTCATGTATAAAGCTCACTGTCCTCTACATTTACATATTTTATTCTTTATTCAGATTGATGAAGTGCAGTTTGTCAAAGATCAGCTGTTCTTCTCTGGCCTCAGCTCTGAAGTCCAACCCCTCCCATCTCAGAAAGCTGGACCTGAATTGGAACAACCTGCGGGATTCAGGAGTGAAGCTGCTGTGTGAATATCTGCAGAGTCCAAACTGCAGACTGGAGACTCTGAGGTCAGATCACTGACTGTGTCATTCATTTGAATTTAAATCTCGGCAGATAATTTATTTGGGAGATTTTTATTTAATGAGTTTGTTAAATAATTTAGAGATTAGATGTGAACATTTTTTTATGACTCTGTGAAGAACAACGTGCACATGAAGCCTCTGGTTTCCTCTGGTTCTGTTAAGAAGTGAAATCATGAAGACTTGTGATTGAATAATGTGTGATTTGATAAATGTAGTAACATCACAGAGCTGACTGAGATCAGCAGCCTGTTCTTCATCTGTGCACATGAACAGCTGGATGAATGTTGAGCTGACATTTGGAGGATTTAGATTTAGTGAATACACAATCAGAAATGATCCTCTAATCATTTAGAGAAAACTTGATTCATCAGGACAAAGTGATGTTGAGATACTCATCACAACCTGAACACATGTGACTGGATTATACATTATTTTTACATTTACTCTACATCTACATCTTTTATTCTTTATTCAGATTGGAGCTCTGCAGTTTGTCAGAGATCAGCTGTTCTTCTCTGGCCTCAGCTCTGAAGTCCAACCCCTCCCATCTCAGAGAGCTGGACCTGAGAGGGAACAGGCTGCAGGATTCAGAAGTGAAGCTGCTGTGTGATCTTCAGAAGAATCCAAACTATCGACTGGAGACTCTGTGGTCAGTCTCTGTATCCTCTCGTAAACCCTCATCAAAGGTCATAAATATACTTAGATTCTGGTTTTCTTGTGGAAGAAATCCTTTTCTAAGGTCTACACTAAGAAGAGAGTTCAGCAGCGTTCAGTTTCTATGCTCTGTATATCTGGAACAAACTTCCAGAAAACTGCAGGTCAGCTGAAACTCTCAGCTCTTTTAAATTGAGGTTGAAGACTCGCCTGTTCACAGCTGCCTTTAACTAAATTATTTTAATAAGATTTTAAAGTTTCACTTTGAACTCTTTTTGTATTTCTACTTTATCTATTTCAATTAATTTCATTTGTTTTTATTTTTCAGATTTCATAATGTCAGTGTTGTTTAAATGTTCTATTTGAATGTTTTTTCCTCTGTCGTGATGCTTTCGATGTCTTGTGTGAAGCACTTTGATTTGTCTTGTTGAAATGTGTGACATAAATAAAGTTGCCTTGCTTTATTAAAGCTGTAAATCTGGACTCTGATGACTTTCAGCTGATGACGGGAGTCTGTGTAGAAGATGATTGATGATTTCTGTGATCTGTCTTCTCTCATTAGGTGCTGATGATGATCTCTGACAGAATGTGAGCGGTCAGGACGCTGGTGGTGCAGAGAGCAGCAGCTGTGTCCTGATGATCCACAGAGGAGGAACCTCCACCATCTTGTACGTGGAGAAGCTCTGCGAGCTGAGCAGAGCTTCATCCATCAGGGACTGACTGAGGAATCACATCATAGTTCACTTCACTTATTGTGCAAAAGGTCACCCACTTTCTACAGTTTTCAGTGAAGACGGCCTTTATTCCAACACTCCATTTTCACCTGAACACCCCATGCACATCAACAACGCCCCCCTTCTGCACCTATCACTGACCTCCGACCTTTGTCCGTGTTGTCATCATAACTACACCTCCGTGAGGCATCGCACAGAGAAGACTCCTGCACCCCTCACCTCGGTTCTCTGGACTTCTACTTCATCATCTTCGTTTCTGTGAGTCCATGCCTCTTAAGGTTCTTCTGTGCACTTTTATGTTCTTCTTAGTTGATGCTCGTTCACAATTCAAAAAACTTTATTTGTCCCCTCGGGGCAATTCAAGGGCACACAGAGCAGTAAATTGTAGCGGGTCCCGGCTAGGTCTCCGCTGGCAGATATATAGATAACCCTCGGATAGGAGCCCTGTAAATACTGGGAATATTACAAGGAAATCAGTGACGCAGGACAACAGTTGCTCGTTCTAAATTCACCGGATTATGTTTATTTTCATACTTGAATTCAACTTGTAACTGCATTTAAAGATCTGTTATTTTGTTGTTTTGTAAAGTAACACTAAGGAATTGAAAGATGGAAGCAGCTGTTGTTTACATGTCTCCCGTTTGAGCCTGGCTCTCTCTTCCCCCTCCTGGTTACCTTGTTTTTCTTGTGAGCAGAGTTGTCTTGGCTGGTTGAGTTATTCCGTAGTATTTACTCGCGTAGCACGTCTGTGGCGCTGGCGTGATGTGTCTGCAGTCCGAGCTGCAGTAAAGTCTCTCTGGCGCATGTGGTCGTCAGGTCGTCAGGGTTGTTGTTTCTGCTTGTCGTCACAAACTCCCAGAGAAGCCAAACAAAAAGAAACTGACTGTGTATCATAGTCCTGCAGTCACAGGGTAACGCCTGGTTTATACTTCATACTTTTATACTTTATACTTCATACTTTTATACTTTATACTTCGTCACGTCAACGCTGTGCCCTCGGCGTAGACCGGACACCGTCGTTTTGCATTTACAGTTCTGGGTTGAGGGAACGCGTTGCTCTGCAACACTCGTTAGCTCACTGAGGAACCTGGACGAAGAAATGCACTTTCGCTACTTTCAAATGTCAATCAGCTGATTTTCTAATATTTCCGTTGTGACCAGAAAGCAACTGCCGGAAATGTTTTGAGTGGACCAATCACCATTCTTATTCATGTTATTCTTTTCATGTGACAATTGTGTTTATTCTATTTCTTACAAAAACTACAAACCAGTACTTGATCATATTTGACATTTATTAAAATAATACTCTTCTTCTTGCTCTCTCTCTGCTTTTCATGGTCTCCCCCTTCCCCCACCTATATCAAATGAAGCTTCGGGTTTTTAAACCTGAATTCATGCGTGCTGTCCCTCTTTTATGTTTTGAGTCCTGACTGGTAAATCCAAAGGTTAATTCAATTCAATTCAAAAAACTATATTTGTCCCCGGGAGGCAATTCAAGGCTTTAACAGACGGTATTAAAAAAAATGGTCAGAACTGATCCTGGACCCCCGCCCCGAGGACTACAACCTCTACACAAGCTAACCAGCAGGCCATCAGCAGCCCAGTAAGACTTCAACCTTTACTGGTTTCAGACTTTTCTTATTCTCCTCCTCCTCTCGTGTTCATGTCCACACAAACCAGAAAAAAAATCACCAAATGAGAAAGTTGCACTCACGTCGTAAAATGAATCCTTTGAAAACAAACAACAAAACTACAACATCACAGTTTGGAGAACGCAATGAGAAAAAACATCATCAATACATGCAATAAAAAAAAAAAAACTCCACAGGCAACATGAAATCTTTTAAAGAACACCCCCCCCCCATGAGTCAGGGCCTCAGATGGGCCACCCCCTTTAAAAAGTCTGGACTAGCCCCTGGATGGAAGCCTTGTTCTCCTGTGATTTGATGCTGCCCCGCCCCCCCCCAAAAAACTCATATTACAATGTGAGATATATGATTTTATTACACCCATTTGAAATGCAAACCTGCTGAAGGTTCGATCCACCTGAACTGTGGAGAGACACAGAGTTCACCTGTCTGCTGAAGGCACTGCAGTGATCAGTGATGAATCGTACTTTACATGTGTTTGTACTGACAACGGCCCGAATCACAGAAATGATCACACATGACAACAGCTCAGAGATTCACCCTCAACGGAAAGTCCCAGCAGAGAGAGCATCCCTGTTAGCATTAGCATTAGCACAGTAATCAGAAGCTTGCCTTCATTAAAACTTTGCAAAACATCCAAAAAAGCACTTTTTTTTCACACGTTGCATTAATACAGCATCAAATAATGAAACTAAAATAACACTCATGATACCAAAAATAAGCTAAATATAAATCTCTGCTTTGAAGCCGGTTGCTGACTCACTCTTTACGTCTTATTTTGAAGGATTTATTTTACAATGGTGATGTCTTTTTTTTTTTTTTGTTCCAGGAGCTGTACTGTCGTCATATAATACATGTAAACTCTAGTTCAGATCTATTTACAGTCACGCAGAGACATGAAATAAAAAGCTTTACAGTCTAGTGCTCCAGATGTGCGCTAGTGCACTGTGCAACATGTTGCATGCAGAGCCACACGGGCACGTTCGCTCAAACGACGAGTTTGATTCAAGACACCAGCGGCACCGAGTCGGACCAAGTGAAATGCTTCTTTTGAATAAAGAAAAATTCAACACAGATTTCTAAACCGGATGAGCGGGAAGTAAGTGCACTCAGTGTGATGTCGGTATTTCAGTTCAGTTTTGATTATTTGATGTTATGACTGTTGGATTATTAGAGAAGAGGATTAACGCTAAAGGGAAACATCACAACAGCTTTTTTTTCCACACATGCACTCGTGAAAATATGAAGATAATTTCAGGAGGACTGCTCGGGATATTCTCCTGACCTGGCTGTTCACATATTCACCTCACAGCTGGAGACTCTCCCTGTCAGACAGGAGGGGGCGGGGCTTATGAGGTAAGACGTGACGTCAAAAAAACAAACAAAGAGGAAATAACAGGCAAAGAAACAAAGTCAGTTATACGATGCTATAATAAGAATATTTCTCTTGCCGAGCAGCAGTCGGACTCTCATAATTATATACACAAGGAGAAACTCCCGGTGAAATCTGGGTGTAAAATTCAGCCGTTCCTGGAAATATCAGAAATTTTTCTAGAGTTTTTATACAAGTGTGAAAGCCCCCCAAAAAAGTTAAATGCTTGTTCTGTGGCACTATTAATAGCCTAACATGTAAACATATTTTCTAAAAGATAATACAACATTTTTTAGCAACAACAACAACAGCAGCTGAGAATATAACGCAGGAGCACTTGGGAGAACGATAGCTGTTTTTTGATAGTTATTTATCTACAAAATAAAAGTGTTTCAGGCGACATTCATTCATGGTGTTATTGTTGTGTTATTAGTTCTTTTCTATGAGTGAGGGGTGAGATAGCGGCTGCAGGTCCCAGAGCAAAAATCTTGCCCGTGAAAGGAGCCTTGACCTTTCTGACCAAAGCTCGTAATGTGACAACTACTAAATATCACAGGGAACACCTGGAGGAATAGATGTTTGCATGATGGTGAATAAAAAGATGTTGGATTTGAGTAAACAGATCTGACAGCCCACGCAGGATTCTGAAAACCCCTTCACGCCAAACAGAGTCAAGAGGAGCGACCTCGAACATTCAACATCAGACTCTGAGGTTCAGTCACCTCTCTCAGGATTTCGTATAATCCTGGACAAGAAGGCCAGCGTGTGAAAAGTCTTCCTCACACACTGGACACGTTGTTGGGTGCGAGGGCGTGCGTCTCCGAGGGCTGCTGGTCTTTGGGGCTGGATTTATCCAGGACAGATATCTGAGTGACCGTGCTGCTCTCGGTGAAGAGCGTGCGCCGTCGTTTACTGTAGCTCAGGTAGCTCTGAGTCTGCCACTTCCAAATCCTCTTCTTTAGTTCTGCCTGCACCTGAAAGATATAAAGAAATAAAAGAAGGTAAATACATCTCAAACATGAGAGCGTGAAACTTTAACTCAAGAAGCCTGATTCCTTTTCTTGTGGGGTCTGTCACAAGCTTTTTTCTCCACATTAAAAAAAGGATTTACAAATGTAATCAGATGAAATCCATCCATCTTTCCCTCTATTTCCATCACAGCTCCTCCCAACAGGAAACATTTCTGAGTTGGGTAAATTAAGTTAAATCCCTGATAATGTTGTAGCCAAGATATCGTTTTAAATTAGTTTTATTTTATCTTTTGCACAGAACCAAACAACACTGTGAATTTGTTTCTTTGAGTGTAATACCGACACTGACCACTAGGTGGAGTCTTGGCTCTATGCACAGCATGAGTTTATTGGATTCAGGTGTGCGTTAGGAGGTGCGATTTAAAGGTTTATTTGAATAAAAAAAAAAACACAGATAAACTGAAAGGTGATCTGATGTAAGAAATAACAATACAGATTATCATTAATAAAACAGGAAAAGTAGAAAGTAGAAAAATAATACATAATTGACTAGAGTGTAACTGTTTATTTATTATAATTTTTTGGACGTGATGATTGACTGATGACCAGACCCGGTGTTTCCCGCCTCTTATCCAATGACAGCTGGGATCGGCTTCAGCCCTCCTCGGGACTTCTTTGGACAACATTAGGTTTGTTTTTAAAACAGTCACTACATGTTAAGTTCCCTCTAATGTCGACACTTTTGAACTGGAATTGAAACAAACTGCACAGAAAGAATCATTGAAGACAAATAATTCAATATCTATCGTATTAAAAAAAAAAAAAAAAAAAAAAGACAGGTGTTTACTTACCTCACCGTTCAGGAAACAGTAGAGCAGGGCCACGACAAATCCCTTCAGAGCAGAAACATGTTCAGCATTAAATAATATTAAAGTACAGTACATCCTTGTTAACTTGTCTGTCTGTGTTTCCAGCAGAGATCTGTATTGTTAAAAGACAGGGTCACGATCACAGCAGCTATTTCAGCTTCTCTAACTTTGTTGTGTGATTTACCTGAAAGGATCCCAAACCGAGCTCAATAAAGAGCCGAGCCTCCGCGCCGATGTACTCTGGCAGGAAAGCAAACACCATGTAGTGCATCCCGAACAGAGGGATGAGGAGCAGAGTGGATTTAGCCAGCCGCCTGCACACACACACACACACACACACACACACACACACACACACACACACACACACACACACGGTGAGAAACAAACCCATGAGGGAGACAATAAGGTGTGTGTGAGTGTGTGTGTGTGTGTGTGTGTGTGTGTGTGTGAGAGTGTGCAGCTCATCCTCTTAGGCTTCATTCATTCTCTGCTCACTTGAAGTGACTCGTGTCGTTGCCGCCGACGCCAGGAGACGTCAACTTCTGGACCAGAATGCGGATGACGTTGATGAAGATGATGAAGTTCACCTGCCAGACAAAAAAAAAAAAAAAAAAAGTTACAAACATCAGAACAAACAAACACAGATTTGTGATCCTCACATGAAATTTGGGCTGATTTTAAATCAAACGATATGATTGGACCTTTACTGACCCCTAGTGGGGAAATTCAAGTGTTGCAGCAGTCAAAGACGAGAAGTAGAGCGTGCATAGAAAGTGCAGCAACATATGGTACTGTGTGATATGTGACCCCATTTAATAATGTGTGAAACGATAGCAAAAGATGCAAATGATGGGATGTGACGCAATTATCCGAAGTCTGCTCGCGACCTCACCTGACCGAGACAAATTAACGAGATACCGTCTGATAGGATGTGATGCCACGCAATCCGATGTAATGCAAAGACAATAACACAAAGGGGCTCATATGTTTCACAGGACAGATGATGATTCTCTGATTTTGGTTGCAGCGTGCACAGAGAAGGTGGAGGCTGATCTCACACTGAAACATGAGCAGACTTTCCCTGTGATGTCACTTTTAAGCATGTTGCTTTCAGCTCGATCTCTTTTATTTCGAGGCATGCATCGAACAGTAATCACTGGATAATTAAAGTTTCACAGCGCAGGAAAGCTTGTTTTAACCTCCACCTCCGAGAAACAACACAACACTCGCTCAGCAGGAAACATGAAGTTCACCGGGTGCTGATGTGAACTGCCAAAGACAACGTGTAGTTTCCTCTCTGCGACGCAGGCGAGGGATGAACTCTCCTTCACTTGTTGTTGTTAAACGTGAAGAAAAAAAACGAAAAAAACAGCCGCCGAAAAACATGTGCCGATCGAGACATGAGCAGGCTGTAAACATGTTTGTGTGTATGTGACTTCCTGTGCTTCTGCAGCCCGCCTCTAGTGGACACTTTAAGAACTGCAGGACTTTGTACTTCAACACCAGAGGTTGCCTCTCGCGCCGTACTCACCAGCAGGGACGCCGTTATCGGAGCTTTTATGATCCACCAGTAGAGGGCCACGTCGGTGTCATCCCAGCAGCTGAGACACACAGAACAGATGTCACTCAGATAGACGAGGCGATCACAGAGGTGTAATAATAAACACATCATCATGACACGCACGGCTCGCCGTCCCCCGACCAGACGGCGGTGACAGAGCAAAACCTCGAGATCTGTCCACGAGGACACTCATCATGCAATCCTCACGCAGCTCACCCTGTGTTGGCGTAGAAGTTTCGAGTGAGGATCCACACTGTTATGATTGTTGTTGGGAGACCTGGGAGGAACAAAGACACACACACACACACAGAGTTCAGAGGAGTACACACAGAGACGAAGCGGGTCAGGTAAGTGCTAGTGGGAAAAAAAAAAAATAACCGACCCCAGCCGATGAGGATGTACCACCAGAAGTATTTCTTCTGGAAGACAAAGGTGAGAGCGAGCAGCGTCTGCAGGTACATCCCCTCCACCAGCAGCCAGAAGTAGTTCGCCAGGATGCTGAACTGGAAGAAAGCCACGGCCGACTTACAGAAAGCCTGTGAGGGGGGAAAGCAGAAGTCCTTCAGAACGCCAGCGAGTCTTCACAGTTCACAGTTTCACACTGGAGCTCATGTTAACTAGCAGTAGTTGAAGACAGCGCGAACGCAACACGGACGATTCGGACTCAGTTCAGAAGAACGTAGAAGCGACTTATGAGAGGACGACGTCTCGTTTAAGACGAAGTAACGTGAGCAGAAGTGCGTTACGGCAGCGAGCTGCTCTCCGCTCTTTCCAGTACTGATTGTACTTCTGTGTGTTAAAAACTGGACGCTGAGATGAAGAGAGGTGCGTCCATTCTCTCGCCCGAGAGACACAGCAGAGTTCTCTCATCATCTTCTCGAGTCTCGACGAGTCCTTCTCCGCCGCATCGCGTCTCGGCGCTGATTCTGGTCCGTCGTGGCGGCTTGTGACAGAGAGCTTCACTGCAGCCTCCTTATCAGCAGGGAAACAGGAAGAGGAAGACTCGTCTTAATCCTCAGAGAGGCTCCTCTTCGTCTCTTTCTGCATTTTTCTACCTCCTCTCCTCTCCTCTCCGCTCGCTGGGATAATAAGAGCTCCTCTCAATCGGAGGCGTTCTGATGTTGAGACGATGTAAAAGAAAAAAAATGTAATGTACTTTTCTCCACCTGAACTTCTGACTGGATTATTTCCTCACCTTGTCGTCCTCAGTTTTTCCATATTAAGTCCTCGTTTTCTCCCTTTTTTTTAACGTTGTCTCCTTTTCGTTTGTTTCGGCTGATCTTCATGTCGTGCTTCGTCGTATTTTGCAGCATTTTTACGTCTCCGAAGACGTCTTGTTCTTTATGAAGTATCTTTTCCTTCAGTGAAGGGTTAGTGTCCTTCACAGGTAAATACACACACACACACACACACACACACACACTGTTGTAGCTGTGGTCGAGCGTTAGCACTCACAGTGGATATGAAGCAGTGATCGAGGTCTTCATCAGAAAAGAGGACGCCGTCTTTGATTAAGACGGCGCTGGCTCTCAGGATGAAGGAGAAGAACAGATTCATGTGGATGTAGTTCCTGGTGCAGTGAAACTTCCTGTAAAGACAACATGTGTGTTTGTGAATACGTTCAGAGCATGACAATATGCACACACAATGAATGCACCTGAGCACAAGAAATTATCCTACGCCTACGTAGTTCCTTCTCATGCTTACGAGATCCTTTATATTGTTTTGACTTATGTCCCTTTAGGGACTCCGTACCTTTCGAGATGGATTGTTGTGACGCTGCAAAAATAAATGTACTCAGTCTGCATGATGGGCTGTATGAGTGCAGCAGATTAAAGTACTGCAACCACTAGAGGGCACTGTGTCCAGCCGGCTGATGTCGCTGCTCTTGGATGGAGAGCCTGAAAAATCCAATTACCTGAAAACAGTGAAGACGAAAATGGCCGATATCAGAGAGATGAGGGAGGTGGCGTAGCCGGCGGTGTACAACTGCTTGATGTTGGAGAAGTATGTCGTCTGAAAACCAAAAAAAAAAAGGATTTACAGAAATATGAGCATTAAACGTCTCACATGTAATAATTAAAGACGTTTCGGCCAAAAAGTTGCAGCAGAAGATTAAAGCAGCTTTCGTATCACAGGTGAGTATTAAGTGAAAAGATGTTGAACATGGTGCTGGTGTCGTCAGCCCTCGGTCTTTCAGTGGAAAAGACGAAGAGGAGGCGATAGACTGAAATGTTTATTTCTACGATAGTTTACTTCATACTGTGTTATATTTATATCTCTGCTACGGTTTATATCCCATACGGTGCAATATTTATATTTTTTATATTTTATATCCTGTTATAGTTTTACATTTCATACCAGAGACGGGCCGCTGTGATTGGTGGAGAGCTGTGGCGCAGGGTTCTGACAGAGTGCAGTCAAATACACAGCCCACAGTTGATTCAGTACTCGTTTCTTTAAATGACTTTATTCCTGAAAAGTCTGATGTTGGTTCTCATCTTGTGGTGAAACGCCGCCGTCATGCCTCTTCAAACGGCGTCCCTGAGGAGGCGGGGCTGTCTCTCTTCCCTCCACACCGTGGCAGGGATAACAGTTCGTTCAACAATCTGAGCGAAGGGCCCAGAGAAGAAAACAACAACCCAGAGGGGTCGCTCTTATTTTGAAGGGCACACATCTTTTCAGTTAGATATCGTTGATGTCTGCTATCTTAACGTTTAAAATGCTCCATCACCTGTAAGGCTGCAGAGCTCTGCTGCAGGATGAGTCCACAACACGATTAGCAATTCATAGAGAATCCATTTAGAGTTAGAAATCTGACCACATCCTGCAGGACCTTCGGAGAATCGCTGAAGTGTCAGCTGAGTCCGACACAACCTGCTTGACCCTTGTTAGTCAGGACTCACATTTCACTTTTACATTTACATGCTCTTTGTGCTGGCTGCTAAACGCCACATCCTCCCTGTGTGCTCGAGTGTTTTGACATGCTTGTGCACTTTTTTCAAATCCTCTCCGCATGAGCATAAAATCCTCCATCTCGACCTCTTCTCACCGACTCTCTGCAAAACTCCAACATCTCTCTACTTCCTCTTTCAGAGTCAATATTTACTCAACAGCAAGAGGTCGCAGCTCAGCGAAACGCGGGATATTTATAGAATTTAATAAATGTCCAGCGCTGGAAGGGTTCAAGCTGATCTCTCAGAGTAAGAGAGAAGTGTCAGTCATCTGCTGTGCCGCCCGCTTGCTTTAAATAGCATCTGTCACAAAGCCCCACTTAACCATAACAGGTGAAATTATGGGCTGTTGTTGCCAGGCTAGTAATTAAAGTTCATCAGTGAGAGGAAGGCATCAGTGGGGAAGACGTGTATGACATCCATCTACAGCCAAGCAACAAGGCTTGTCTGTCGAGTCCTCAAATATCCACCAATAGAGAAGCCGGAAAGGCCACATCCTGATGTTAACGCTTAACAAGACCAGCAGACGAACGGAGAGGTCAGAAAAAGGTCGAGATGAAAAGTGAAGACGGTTCAGTTTTTGATTCCTCCAGAACAAACTTGAGACTGTGCGTTGAAAAACACACCCACCTCTGGTTCTGTCACTTCGTACTCTGTGAACTCGCAGACGTCCAAGTAGGACGGGTAGACGTCGGTCCAGCCGTCCTCGGTGCAGTTCCTGTGGACGAAACCTGAAAGAAAAGAAAGACAAAGAAGAAGGGGAGACGCTAACGATGAAACCAGAGGAGGCTCGTGAATCAAGGCCAGGAGCCACCGTGTGCCGTGTGGTACGAAGGGTGTGTTTTCACAGGGGGAATGTAACGAGACACACACACACACACACACACACACACACACACACACACGTATGAAACAGTCTTCAAACTAACTCAGACATCAAACATTCAAACACATCCTAATAAGTTTCCAAACCAGATGCACTCCTTCATCATCCACCATTATTTAACTTCTCATGTACGACAAACATCAGGAGTTAAAGGATCGGTGGTGGACACTCCATCCTTCTTCCTGCATCTTTTTTATTTATTTATTTTTTTTAAAGATGGCTTTTTGTGCCTTTATTGGAGAGATAGGACAGTGGACAGAGACTGAAAATAGAGAGAGAGTGTAGACTGACGTGCAGGACAAAAAGGAGCCGCATGTTGGATTTGAACCTGGCACGCCCGCTTAGAAGACTAAATCTTCCAAATATGGGACGTACGCACTAACCACTGACCCACCGACCCACCGAGTGCTCCTTTCTTCCTGCTTCTTATCCCATCTCTACCATCCCATCTCTAAAACCCTGCGCAGTTATATCACTCTCCTTTTTTTTATTGCAAGACAATACAATTACAAAACAAGACGAAAGACAATTACAGGATAAGACAGGAAAAAGTGTGTGTGTGTGTGTGTGTGTGAAGTAAATAAGTAAAGAAAATTAACAGATAAACAATTTGAAATATAACCATACTGTTTATCACATATTCAGCCCTCTCACCCCAACAATAAAAACAGAGACATAGGATATGGACTGGAGGTTTAGAGTGAGCTATTGGGGCCCTGCTGGACGCACAGGGGCCAGGGGCCGAACCCCCGACCCTCCGGTCCAGACCGAACCCCCGACCCTGCCCCAGTTATATGACTGTTCATCAGCTTTATTAATCCCAGAGGGGCAGTTCAGTTTCAGGGAGTCTGAGGGAGATTTCTCTCTTTGCTAAATGATGAACGAACGCTGAGTCTCAGTAAAATAGAAATAATTAAGGTCTTTAACTTGTTTTTTTTTTGTAAAGTGTTTATAGATATGTATATGTTTATTATATCATGGTTTGGTTCTGTGTTTCGTCTTGTTTTAGTTTTCTTTCTTTCCTCAGTGTTCTGTTTGTTCCTGTTTCCTTTGTGTGTTTATTTTAGTCTTGAGTGTGTGTCCTCCTATGTTGCCTGTTTATTTCCTGTGTTGTGTTTTCAGGTTAGTCTTTGGTGTTTCCTGTTTTATTTTATAATATCTGTTTTTGGTGGTGTTGTCAGTGTCGGGTTTTACTTTTTACTTGACCTTTTTTACTACCTTGATTGTCCTCACCTGTCTCGTTAGTCTCACCTGTCTCGTTAGTCTCACCTGTGTCTGATTACCTCATGTCTATTTAGTCTCTGTCTTTGTTACCCTCTGTGTTTGTTCATTGTCTTATATGTTGCCCTGTATTCTATGCTCACTGGATTTACTTTGTTTTTCTTCTTGTGGATTTTGGACATTTTGGATTATTGTTTGAGTGAGTTTGTTTTTTGGCTTTTGTTTAAATAAATCAGCATTTTTTTTGTTCATTCTGCAGTTGGGTCCTCCCTCCCAGTTTCCTGCCTGTAAATTATGAAAAACACCTCTAAAAATAAAGACTGATGGAATGAGAGCAGATCTGAGGTCGATGCTCGGGCCCTAAAAAGATAAAACTAATTTAAAATCTTGAAATTACGACAATAATTAAACAAAAAACGGATACAGACAGGTACTGGGAGGTTAAAAAAGAATATTCCTGAAGTGTCAAAAAAAGGGATAAAAGTGCTCAATTTTAGATCCAGTTGTGAAAACATTTGAAGAGTTAGCTGCATGCTAACGCTAGAAGCTGTCAGTCCTGGCACGAGAAACCTGCAGAACCAGGCTGTCGCTGGAGTATGTGACGGTAACTGTCAGGTAAGAGCTTTACAGATGTGGTTATTACGTCTAACATATCTGTTATCTGCCGTTTACAGTTGAGAAGAACTAAACGATCACACGTTCAGTCTGTGCTCACTTTCCTGAAGGCTTCAGGTAGCTGTGATACGGCCCGGTCAAGTGAAGGCTGCAAATGATGAATTTCAATGAATTTGCAGCCATGTTCTCCCACCATGGCCTGCAGGGAGGATGACGGCGCTCCAAAGTACGACCGCCATGACGCACACAAGGTCATCCGTGTTCGGTGAGAATGTGCGTTCACGAGAGGGAGGATTAAAAGTTTCTCAGCGATTTCACGCCGTGGATCTGCTCGGCTGTGCTGAGCAGCCGGACAGGCAGAGTGTGGAGGTTTGAGTCGTGGGTGGTTTGAGCGATATCCAGCCGCATTAGCCTCAGAATAAGGTGGCGTGCAGAGCCTGCAGGGCTGCAGCGTCGGCGGGTGAATGGTTTGGATGTGAAAGGAGGTTGGAAGGCCGAGGCTCCGGGGAGGACGCTGGTTCTCACACCGCTGTGCCTAACGAGCAGAGCCAATTCCTTCCTCATGCTCTCGGCTCTCGCAGTGAACTCTTTGATTTTCCAATTCATTATATTCTCTGCTCGCAGCCTCCCGTTGGAGAGGCTCCATCTAACCGCTCGGCTTCAGCACTTGACTTCTCAGAGCATCTGTGGAGGAGGAAATCCAGCGAGGACCGGGGACCGACTGACACTAAGTCACAAGGTCATTAACAAGAAGCCCCCGCCTCCTGATCCATCCACACTAAAGACGAGCTGAACTTTCTCGACAGGAGCTGAGCTGTGTTCTTCTTCTATGCTTTGTGCCGTCTTTCATTCTCGCTGCTGGAAATCAGCATCGTCTGTAAGCTGATCATCCCACATAGTGAACAAGCTCTGAGCTGCTTATGACTCGCCTGAAAAAAATCTAATTCAGCAGCTCGGTCGACGATCTTTGTCGTACAACAGACTGAATCAGTTTGCATTCCCCGACAGCTTCGATGTCATCGTTTTGATTTATTTTACTGGTGGAGGAACATACATGCAATGTTTTTCTGCAGACGTAAAGATGTTTGTGCCAGAGCAGGATGGGTTGCATGCTGTGTTGTCCTCTAACGTTCAGAAACGATCACTCCAACTCGCCCTGTTTGAAAGCCCGTCCTTCACTTTGGAGGGTGAAAATCCCAGGAACCTCATTCAGACTCTGGTCCCTGTAAAGCGAGCTCCTGCAAAGGTTTCTGGTCCCAGTGGAAGGAGGCAGCAGAGGACAAGCTGCTGTTGATTACTAAAGAGGAGTAAACACGTGCGTCTAACTAAAATGTCTTCCCAGTTGCATCGTAGAGGAAAAACATTTTGTTGTGTTATAATTGCAGTCGGGATCGAATATTGTGGCTGCACAGTTTTCTATAAGTGGTCTCAACAGATTGCTTATTCTGCCTTTAAAAAGACCACTTTGGTTTGCTTATAACGTGTTATCAGACTGACAGAAGAGAATTCATAACGGAGGGAGACAAACACAGCACACACAACCCAATTCAAGCTAATTATTTTAATGTATTATTCTTTATTTTAGACAGGGGAGAGAGTCAGAAACTGAGGAGAGAGAAAGACTATGCTGGAATGGAACCACAGGTCGTTTTGAACCATGGCCGCCCGCTCCCGAGGATTTAACCCCACATGGATGGGGCGAGCGCATAAACAGCGGAGTTTTAGTCTACTAAACATTTTATATTTTATTGCATTTCCATATGGAGAGTGTAATGTTGTTAGACAACACACTGATCACTGTGCTGAGCTGGAGTCTGGAAGATGAACACACAGAGTTCAGTCTGCATGAATCTGTTCTGTTTTTGCATTTTGGCTTCTGATTAAAAACAACTTAGATAAATAGTCCCTGTGTTGTACAATCATGGTGACCTTTAAAAACAGAACATGAACAGAAAACATCTGTGGAGGAGAAACAGCAGAGGAGGATGAAAAAGACCGACAGCATGACTGCTGGCAGTTAATCACCTCTCCATAACTTGACAATCTCTGCGGCCTCAATTTTAAAAGAAAGAAAAAAATGTGCACAACTAAAAAAGAAATCTGAAAACTCTGCTGGTAAGAGATCAAGCTGCAAAGGGAAAATAAAAAAAGGACATAAAACACAAATGAAAGAATATAATACTAAAGGGGTGCACGGCCTGATGAGATCAATTTATTGTCTCATATATTATTTGTTTTTGCTGCGTTACATTTGTTCGACTCACACGCTGCTACGTGTGGCTGAAGACGTTTCCTGATTGGATTTCATTGAGTGGAAAATATAGATCGTACCAGAGGAGTAACTTAAGTTTCCAACATGATAAAAGCCTCCCATCGACGTCATCATGATAGACGTGCACTGAGATATAAGACGGGAATGTTTGCCATGGCAACAAGGTCCAGAGTTTGTTGCAAAGTAAAAATGTTGTGTTTTATGTTTGTAACCATGAATTTCTGCCGCCGCCTGCCTTAGCCAGACCACTTTTGAAAATAAGATTCTCCTGGTTAAATTAATAACTTTACTTTTTGATCCAGCAGATGTCGCCCTTGATTAGCAGCAGCAGCGTGGAACCAAAACAAACACCTCCACTATTCTGAATCCTCCGCTCTCCTCCAACGACACACCGCCAACCCTTCTCCACTCATGCTCACACGAAGGAGTCAAGTGCGAAATTGTCCAATCACCTGTGTCCTCTATTGTTGTGTTAGCATGCTAATGTTAGTGCTCTTTAGTTAGCTGGTAGCTTCAATCACCTGTGTCCTGCATTGTTGTTTTAGCATGCTAATGTTAGCGCTCTTTAGTTAGCTGGTAGCTTCAATCACCTGTGTCCTGCATCGTTGTTTTAGCATGCTAATGTTAGCGCTCTTTAGTTAGCTGGTAGCTTCAATCACCTGTGTCCTGCATCGTTGTTTTAGCAAGCTAATGTTGGCGCTCTTTAGTTAGCTGGTAGCTTCAATCACCTGTGTCCTGCGTGGTTGTGTTAGCATGCAAATGTTAGCGCTCTTTGTAGCTTGTAGCTTTATGTAAACTGATCTAAAAACTCGTCATCCAAATAATCAGTGAGTATGTTCTTCTTCTTCTTGACTCAAACAGCTTTTATACACAAGGGGAGGAGCCGGGCGTCCCGTCCATGTAAACACAGCTCTGACAACAACACAGCCAGCAGGACTCCAGCTTCTCCCTCACTGGAGACAGTCAGGACTCACACACACATTCACACAGGACACACTGGGGTTATGATGTATTCACTGTTTGTGAGAAATGACAGACATTCTTCCTTTGCCTTCAAAATTGTCTTAATATTAACTGTGTCATTGCAAAAGAAATACTGCTTTAGAGAGAGTGCGGGAACTGTGATAAGCTTGTCAGAGGTGACTTACCTTTATCATTAGCAAACAGGGAGATGTTGGAGCAGGAGACGCTGACCACCTGTCCGACCTCAGCACGAGACCAACAATGAATCTCATCCCAGAGCGTCGGACAACCTGGGACAGAAACACATTGATCTTACATTTAGGAATCCTCAGGACAGTAATGATGACCTCGAGGTGCAAGGTTCACAAATAAGAAGGGATGATTGGAAAATTGTAATAAATTGTGACCCTATCATAATACGTATCCTATGGTATAGCAAGTTGAATCAGAATCACTTTGATTGCCGTACTTAAATAAAATTAATACATTCATTCATCTTTTTTCTTCCACTGAAGGAGTGATGGAGTAGCGGCTCCCCCCGAACGTCTGAGCTCCTCATCCTGTGTCTCAGGATGAGTCCAGCCGGCCTCTGGAGGAAACTCATTCAGGTCACTTGAATCTCATTCTTCTTCTCATAGCTCACGACCCCAGGTGAGGGTTGGGGCGAAGATCGTACGGGAAACTTGAGAGCTGTCATTTCTGCATGACTGCAAACACTGAGCCAATCGGCCTGTCAATGAATCATATGGTCCATCTTACCCACACTGGTAAACAAGAAGGCAAGATACTTAAACCACCTCACTTGGGCCATCCCCAACCCCAATCCCTCCCATTGAGCCTTTGATGTCGTCTCCTGGCATCACGTCTTCTGCAAGTCCATGCATGCAATGCCTCTGACACTCTGAGAGAACGTTACATAATGCACAAAATAAAATTAAATAAAATTAAATGTATTCTTAAGAGATGCACACAATCAAACAGGTTTTTAAGCTCTCCCTAAACCAGTTTGATGTGCACTTGTCGAATCTTCCAAAGATAATCGAAAGTATAAAGTCAAGTACTCCATGAGAAGGAGATTTTAGCAGAATACTTTCCTGCCTTTTTTCAGATCCTGACTACAGACGGAGAGCTCGACTTTTCTTTTCCTCTCTCTTCCTGCAGAGCGTTTAAAATTCTGCCAGCGAGCGACTTGTTCGACCTTGAACACCTTCTGATGCCACACAAATGCAAATGCCAGACACGGATTCCCGAAACGGTGACTCATCCGACTCATCCGATGCCCTTTTATAAGGGGGTTTCCCCACACTGGGTTCCAAACCAAGAGTGGGGGGGGGGGGGGTTGTTTGGGTGACGGGCTCAGCCCTCCTGTTTGTCCTCTGACTAAGTTGTCCTTCAGCCTCTGTCGCTCCGGATGGGGGGGGAGCAGTAATGAGGAGCTGCCACCTCAACGTCTGGAACATCAAAGCTGCTCGGTCCGGTGTCAATTAAAAAGAGCAGCGCGTGGAGATGCAACAGCTCTCATTCATAATAAAACACAGCTTCTGGCTGCAGCTCCAGGTTCTCCTGCCAAAGCTGTGATGAGGAAAACATCTCGCCGGATAAATGTGACTTTGAACTCTTCTTTCTGGAACATTTTCGACTAGCCGCTGCTTACATGTTTATCCTGCTGCATCGAGAGTGAGTCATACGTGTCTCTAGCCACTCTGCTAATAATCAGACTGTACACGTATAAAGGGACAGCATTCATTTCTTTGAACGACAGTGTGTGAAAGGATCGCAGCAGGTGTCAGCAGTGTGGTCCTTTATTCGGTGCTAATGAAAGTGAAGCTGCTGACACTGTGACAGGAGGATGCAGACGCTGAATGGACTTGCTGCCTCTCCTTCTGCTGCTTCTCCTTCTGCAGGAATGGACAGATCTTTTTGTCCAGCTAACAGAAAGCTTCCCGAGCACAAAGCCTTGTTTCTGCTCCTGCTCTCAGAGATGAAAGGGGGGAAGGTCTCAGTTATCTGGTGGTGCTCAGCGGCTTGTGTGACGCCTGTTATGTAAAGTTCTATACTGTCCTTTCTATATCAGCGTTGAAGGCTCACACATCCATGAACATCCCTGAAACTCTACCGAGCAGAATGTCTTCTTTACCATCAACGGTCGGGCAGTGCCTTGTTGCCATCTATTGATGGGTCGCCACTGGATGTAGTGCTATAGCCAAGTATCTACACTCCAGCTACTCAATCATTAAAGGAGCCATGCTGACTGGTATTTCCTGTCATCTATTTTTTGTTCGGTTTTCTCTGGAAGTTATTGCACTGAGTCAACACAGACTTCCCTCTGCCCAGTTTTCCAGCTCCCCAGGGATTCCGAGTCATTCCCAGACTAGACCGGATATATTCTACCTCCAGCGCCATCTGGGTCTATCTCTGGGTTTTCACCCAGTCAGGAAAAAAGGACCAAAGGGAGGCGTCCTAACCAGACGGCCAAACCACCTCGACTGTCTTCTTTAGGGGCAGCTCTACTCGAAGCTCCCCTGGGATGTCTGAGCTCCTCACTCATCTCTCATGCTAAGCCCATGCCCTCTCCAGAGGGAGCTCCCTTAGGCTTCGTAGTATGGGATCTCATTCCCTCGATAACCCACAGCTCATGACCACAGACGATGGTTGAAATGAAGATCTCGAGCTTTGCCTTCAGGCTCAGCTCCCTCTGGTACAACGCCAGCATTACTGTCTTCACTTGGGGAGAGAACTCATTCCCCACCTGGAGAGAGAGGTGCTGACTCTCATCCCAGCCTGCAAACCCCAATGCCTACTGGAAGGTCCCAGCATGAGGAAGCCAACAAAACAACATCATCTGCAAAAAGCAGAGATGAGATGTCGAGGCAACCAAACTGGTAACTCCCCCCCAGCTGAGCCTTGAGAGTCCATCCATCAAGATCACAAACATGGACAGGCATCTCAAGGGACTCTATCTCACACAAAACACCAATCTATCCCTTTAACTAATAACCGGGACAAAGAGCATGCATGTAACCACATCAGAGCTGCAGAGAAGACGGATGACTTTACTCTCAGGACCGCCTCCTTCAAACTTCCCTTATTAGATCATCTTTCTTTGGCAGGTAAACAAAGTCAAAGCCAGAGCAGTACATCATGAAACTTCTGTCCTCTTTCAACAAGGATTCACCGCTCTGACATTAATGTGACTTATAGTCAACATCAAGATCACGTTATGAGGCGAGTTTGTCATTTATGAGGGGCAGCCGTGACATGAGACGGAGATTTAGATTCACCGAGCATCAATCTGAACCTGTGTCTTGTATTTCCTCTGCAGCTGCAAAACTCATATCTCTGTGTTTTATTCCTCTGCTGGCCTGACCTCTCACACTTCACTCTCAGGTTTTTTTTAATGGTTCAATAAAGGATTTGCCATTCGGTTTGTCATGTGCAATGCTGCTGCTGTAATATCGTTTGAAATATTACAGCAGAAAAAGCTCCACTGGGACGTCTGCTTCAATATCTGTCCTCTAATAAACAACTTAACGTGATAAGAGAGAAGCAGAGGAGGACGGAGGAGATGTGTCAGAGGGGAGGGATTCAAACCTGTGTGTTTAAACACAGATTATGGAAACATAACATTTGTTTTACGTTCTGTTTTAAATGTTTTATCTCAGCTCTCCTCCGACTTTCAGTCCCTCTCCCCCAAATACTTAAAACCCAACTTCACTGTCTGTTAAATTCATAGCATTTTCATTCATAGCAATTTCATAGCACATGAGTTGTTAATTTCTGTCAGGACCTAAAGACAATTTCAAACCTAAATTTTAAAATGTGGATCTGGATCAATCCCGCATTTAAGCTTCATCTGACCCCTTAGTCTGATTGGACACAGAGGTGCTGACAGGAAGTGACCAGAGGTCCTAACAGGAAGTGACCACAGGTGCTGACAGGAAGTGACCACAGGTGCTGACAGGAAGTGACCAGAGGCAGAGCACAACATAGACAGCTAATCTTCACATTTGTAAGCAGCATCAAAACCATCCTAAATCATCATCATCATAAAGGTTGTAGGTGTGGATCTTTAGCTTTTTCTTAAAGGTGCAAAGGGAGTATGCAGATCGAATGGAGTTTGGCTCGTTCCACCACCGGGGGGCGACAGAAGAGAGTAGTCTAGTAAGAGACTTAGGAAGGTCGGATCAGACGCCTTTGATTGGCAGAGCATAGAGGGCGGGAGGGAGCGTCGACCTGCATGAGAGTTTAGGGAAGAAGGAGCTGTTTTTGTGGCAGAACTTTGAATCTGATGGGAGCAGTAACTGGGAACCAGTGGAGGGAGATGAACAGCGGAGTGACGTGTGCTCATTTGGGTGACGTTGAAGACCAGCTGCACTGCTGCATTTTGGTTCATCAGCAGGGGTTTGATAGTGCATGTAGGAAGACCTGCAATAGTTGGTGTTGGCAAGAAAAAGCTGACTGAATTGATGTTGTTTTCCCGTCATTGTAATGTAGATCATCTCTACCTGCACACGTATCGGACGGGCAGAGGTTGCATAACGTCAGATTTACTCTCACCTTCCCCCTCTGGTATTTCATCTGTGCAATTAGTTGTGAAACTGACAGATGTGCAGAGAGGACGTGGAGACGAAGAGGGTCACTGTGTCTAATGATGTATGGAAATGCCAGCAGTGAAACAAACACACTCTCTCTCTCCCTCACACGTTGGTTCAGACTGTTACTCACTGGGAGTCTAATTACCAGTCTCCCTGAGAAAAGGACCAGAACGTTCACCCCTCACGTTGTTTATTGCCTCTTCGTTTCCTCTCTGCCCACGCTCCTCCTCTGATGGGGTTTCCTGTGAGGCTGCAGGTGTGAAGCTAATTAACCTGAAGAGGACCAGACATGTGCTCTCGCTCCTTAAAGAGGGCACTTGTGGACGAATCAAGAAAGAGAAGAAGCCATGAAGTGGAGCTGCTCTTCTAAACTCCTTTTTTATTCATTACAGTCAAATAATACAGCATACATAAACCATGAGTGTAATACAGTCATCCATTAGCAGCCTCCACCTCTTGAGTGGCCTTTTAAAGTCTTTTGTAACGTCCCCATTAGGAAGCCTCAGCATTTCCCCATCACTGTTTTAACAACCACGTTGCCTCCTCTCCCGCCTGCTCGTGCTTCGTTAAGTCACATCTGATGGATGCTTTCACTCCTGATGAATCACAGTGCATTAGTCTGAAAAGAGTTTGCAGGTGAATTGTGTCCTTGTACGAACCTTTCATGTTGAGACTGAGAACTTTGACTTTTTATGCATCGAGCGTGCGTGGTTATCAGAAGTAGAAGGTGGTGATGACGCGTTCCCTTCTGAATACAAGTACCAACCACGCAGAAGCAAAAACAAAGGCATCAGATCTGAGGATTGAAAAGGAGTGATAAAAAGGTTTTTTGAATACAACTATAACCTGGGGACATCTGGTAAGCTGGAAATGACTCCCCGACGGCACATTTGCACAGCCTGTAATTTCCCGTATACGTTGAGGCGCTGCATGGTAACCTCCTTGTCTCTGGGGGAAGCATTACACTGCTCCACATACAGAACACTTCCACAAAGAAGACAACCCAACACGTGGCAAGAATATGATTCGCTCTTTGACATCTGGATCTTCTTCTTAGTTTGAACCTTCTGCAAATCCGTCCCCTTACTTTGCACTGAGATGAGCCAGCTGAAATGTTTTACAGTGTCCATCCACGACCCTTCATTATTCTTGAGTGGGGAAAGTGGGTCGAAAAAGCTGCGGAAACTTTCTTAAAATCTAATTTACTGCCCCAAAATTTCTGAGAAGCTGGTCGTAGAGGGTTTACTTTTATCAGGAATCCTTTTGGGTCGTTTTGCCTTTATTCGATGGGACAGTCGGTGCAGTAGGGAATTAGGAGAAAGCGGGGAATGACATGCAGGAAGGGAGCCACAGGTCGGACTTGAACCCGGGCTTCGAGGACCTAACCAGCACAGCAGGCCCTCTGCACCCCCTGGGGTTTCTACTTTTTGTCGCACTGGTTTAAAAACACAGACGTCCATCCGCAATTATTACAAATGACCACGGGTAAAACAAATCCCACTGTGAGTACGCGGCTTCAGGTAAAGAAATGTGAGATGATGAATGGTGCAGATGGAAGATGGGAGAAATTCTACGCAGGTTAAGAATCATAGTCTGACAGCTCCGACTCATCTTCAGCTGTTATTTGTAACTGTGGAACAGAAATCCGAGAGTCCCGAGGGTGAGTCAAAGGCGAGTCCTGGACTTGAGTACGAAGCTCTGCGTTCGAGTGTGAAGTTGGGAAAAACCAGATTGAAAAGGACGGTCCAGGTGCTGGAGCCTTGTCACTAGAAATCAATGAATCAATCAACCTTCATTTACACTTGAGAGGCCGCTCCGAGACAACCTTCAATTACAATGACATCAGGTGAATTACAAAAGCTCCTTGAAACCTCACGTGCACGAAAGCACGCAGAGGACTGAAGATTGCAGCTTTTTAATCAGAAGTATTGAGAGCACATCGGCCTCTCCAATAACCATCCTTCATTTGGCAGAGCAGCAAAAACAATCAAGCTGCCTAATCAGGTGAGGAGAAGTCTGGTCAGCCTGGCCTGGCCTCGTTTCATCAGTGCAGCTCAGGTAGAAGGTAGAGCAGATTCATCCATTATCCTCCCTCCAGCGGCTCAGCAGAACAAACTCAGCCACCGGAACAGCTCGTCCTTCACCGGGCCAGACCTCCATTTTCCATCTCAGGTGCTGTCTTAAAGCGTGTCGATAACGGGCGATATACGAGTTCTCCTTCTGCAGGAGAGCGTTGAGTTATGTGACGGGGTCGTGGCAGGCAGGTAAGCTCTGCTGTCTCCTCGTTCCGTCTGAAGGCGTCGACGAAAGCTGCAGACTCTGAGACAGTCATCAGGGACTGTCTGTGCGTGACACATCTGGTGTCGCTCAGGATTAATTGCTCAGTTTCTCCACCTTCCTTGTGATCATGCGAAACAAAGACACGACAATTAGCTGTTCAAGCAGCAAGCGAACGAGTCGCTTGAATCCCAGACTGAACGCTGGCAGAGGAATCCAGCCGCTTCATTACTCCAGTCAGCCTGTTTGTCTCCCTGCTGGCTGCAGCACGCTCCCAACCGGCTTCATGTGAACGTCCAACGTGTCATCAAACCGAGTGAAAGAAATCTGAACGCTCCAAAATGTTGAAGGTCACGGAGGTGAAAAAAATTGTTATGACTGTCGTGAAATAGAAAATGACTTTAAATAAATTGTACTAAAAATACCAGATTCTTCAACTTTGATTTGATTCTAGAAAAAAAAAAAAAAACATTCATGTTTTGATAAGAGGGCAACATAAACAGAAGTCTTTGGCATCTTTGAGTGTGTAAATGTGCTTAAAAAAGTGATGTGATTCTGCTTCTGAAATATATATATATATATATATATATAAAATATATGTCTATATTTTCCTCCAACCGTGCATCTTCTAATCTTAGCCATACATTCTTTCCTTCTTGTTCACTCGGCGACAGCTGCAGGAGCTGGGGAATCGAACCCCTGAATTTCCCTCGGGATCAATAAAGTATCTATCTATCTATCTATCTATCTATCTATCTATCTATCTATCTATCTATCTATCTATCTATCTATCTATCTATCTAGTTAAGAGACGACCGACTCTCCCACTGGGACTCTAACGTGCATATGCAGGCCGCCTCGACTCGACACAGTCCTACAGGTGATGATGTCTCCATGACAACAAGACAGCGCCCACCCAAAACAGGCTCAACAGTGACCGCCCACATTTCTTCCATTAAAAAAACCTTTTAATCCTGGAATCAAACCAACCAGCTACCCGAGTACTCTTGAGCATCAAACATTATATTCTTCACAAACAGACAAAAAGTGAAGAACTAAACATCCCACAATCCATTGCAATTCAAACAACACCCAACAAACTGCGGGTGCCATGAAACTCTAGGATTGTGGGTAATGTAGTTCATTTTCCTGAGATCAAGGATATTAAATAAACGCATCTTCTTCAACAGCACTTTGTTTCACCCGTGGGACGTCTGCACTAATCGATCTCTATACGGACACACTTCATTAATAATTAAAACCAAAGCTTTAATGAGTACAAGTGACTGAAATGTGAGTAAAACTAAAAATCGTTTTGGCCTGAAAACAAAGACTGAATGAAAAAAAAAGAAGGTAACAATGGGCTTCATTTAGTCTCCAACAGTTCCTGGGTTTTAAGAGTCGTGTGTCTCAGTTGGATGAAATCATTACAGCGGGATTCTCTGAGGACTGAAGTCTCAGTGTTTGTAAGCCAGGTGTCCGGGGTTGTTATCCTCTAATGAGAAACCTCGGTACAGTAATCAATTCCCCGGACAAAAGATTATTCAGAGCTCAGTCGATTTTTATTTTTTTTTTTCAGCTCCTGACATTAACTGTCGAAGCCTTTCAGTCCTCTTTCACACCGTCTGCAGCAGGTGAGGAGGAGAGGGACCCTGGTCTGAAGACGTACAATCACTGACAAAGAATGATGGCTTTAATTGCATCCTCTTCATCATCATCTCGTATGGCAGTGAGTAAAAGAGTCTTCAGCCTCGCGTCCACTTCACCTTGTTTTCTGACCACTGGAGGAAACGGCGCTCTGACTAGTTTGTGCGGCTGCTCTGAGCGCTCAAGTTAAAAATGGTTTGAATTTTTAAAACGGCACCAAATATATGACATGAAGTTTTTGTGTCTTGCACCAACATCCTCTTTGCTTCGAGTCTGATCGGTAAAAATAAACGATCTCAAATACAAAAACAAGTTGTAGAAATTAACGGAGCAAATAGTTCTCAGCAGACTGTTGTCATGGAGACAGGACGGAAAAACGCCTCAGAGGGGACAGCCGGCGCTTTTCTGCCCAGAAAAAAAAACAAACCCCTATGTTGAATGTTAACCTGCTGTCTGTAAAGTGTCTCGTTACATTCGGCGCCATACAAATAAAGTTTGATGATTGAAGTTTGGGGTGATCAATAAGATTTCAAGGGGGGCCATGACACCCCTCTGAGGACGCCCCTGGTCCCAACTGTCTAAGTAAATACATAAAGCTGATAAAGCATAACTAACACACACACACACACACACACACACACACACACACAGACCTGTCCTGCTGGAGCGGTTCCTCGCCTCCCCTCTGAGGATCTGGTTGCACTCTTCTTGGGCCTTCTTGTGCTGAGCCACCAGAGCGCAGTCTGGGTGGATGGCCTCCATCTGTTCATGGAAAAGGAAGATCGAATGAACACTGATGTGATAAATCTCAACAAGTTCATTTCTAATCATTAAATAGAGATTAATTACAGCAGACCGTCTTGACGAATCAGGAGAGTTCTCTCAGAATCACATGACCATTTGAAACATTCAAAGCAGCTGCTCTCTGTGGCTTCAGGTACTAACGAGGCCATCGCTTAATTGATTCCTTAAACACTGATTTATGAAGAAGATGACCTTCTGCACTTTTCACCAACCGCCGTGGGTTCAAATCCAACCTCTGCCCTCCACTCTCTCCTCTCAACACGTCCCGTCTCTCGTTTCCCAAACAGAAAACCACCCAGATGTTTGCTTTCCTCGCGCAGTGACGATGAACCTCTGCGCCGTGTTGCACCTGACAGCTGACACACGAGAACTCAACCACCTCCTCTTCAATCCCTGACATCTGTCAAGGCTTCCCATCATGCTGTCTGAAGAACATGAAAAGCATGTTGGCGAAAATCTGCAAATCAGTCCAAGTTTAAAACCCTGCAGGCTCTTCGTTTTTCTTATTTGACACCTGATGAAGAGTTCTTCCGTTGGAGGTAATCGTGTTCTCTGAAAAGCCCCAGATGTTGACTCCTCTGTAACATGACCTCGTCTTAAATCCCTGCTGTCTCATCACACCCTCTGAAGCACATAAACAAATCTGCAGCTTGACCTAAAATAATCCAGAAGCATGGAGTCCAGCAGCTTCTCCGCCCTGCAGTCAAATTAATGATCTGCCCTCCGATGTCACACCGTTTATTTATTAGCCGTCAGGCGAGAAAACGATCCCAATAATTGCCCTGGATGTGTCTCATTGATTTTTTTTTTCTTTTTTGCGATGAGGGAACTGGATTAGAGGCGTGTGATAACACCTGCGTGTGGGACAGATGGAGACACGGCAGGCGAGCGTGACCTTTGACCTCGATGTCTCTCTGCGCTGCGATGAGCGGGAGGGGCACGGCAGGAGTCGCTCGCTGCGATTGGACGGAAACACCTCCCGGTCTGTTTCAGGACATGTTGGCCCGCAGCTGTCGAGATGTTGTTTCTTCAGTCTGTGTGTGTGTGTGTGTGTGTGTGTGTGTGTGTGTGTGTGTGTGTGTGTGTGTGTGTGTGTGTGTGTGAGAGAGAGAGAGAATAAGGAGATCTTTTTTTTGCTGTTTTATCCAAAAGTACTGCAGCTTAATAAAAACTTGCTGTGGAAACAACGATTGACTCGAGTGGCCACTAAAAAGTAGAGTTAGAAACTAGTGATAGTTATAGATTTGTAGCTGTGTTAGCTTAGCACGTGCCCCCCTGATGTGCAGAGGCTGCAGCTCTGCAAGCAGGTGATCTGAGTTTGAATCCAACTTGTGGCTCGTTTCCTGCTACGGTTCAGAATCGGTTTGGATCCAGACGCACGACTCAGTAGTCAAGATCAACAATCAATAATCATTTTAATGAACACGACTTAGTGACAATAGTGAAGAAAATGTACAACAAGATAATGAGCAGCAGACGACAGGTAGACAGGTGAGACTTGATTGGGCGCTGACGAGGAGGAAAAACATCCAAAATCTTTCCAGAGAGCGCCGATGCGAGACGTTCAAACCACGGAGTGGAGAACAATAATCCGGCGCCGACTGCATGAAGAGAGCAGGCTTATATACTGGGCTGATTAGATGAGCTGCACCTGTAAACACACCTGACTCCAATCTAGACAAGGTGGGGGGGGACACACAGGAGGAGCAGACAGAGAGGGAAAACACACACACACACAGGTGGAAAGCACTAACAAACCCCCAGATCAGCACAAAAAAATAAACAAAACAAACTCAAAAGGCGATCTCATGTAAGGAAAAAGAAACAAGAAATAAAAATGGAAAAGAAAGATTTTTGTATTCGGAGGTGACCACGCTCAGGCTAACGTGATTGGTTGGGATCGCTGTGTGGGACTGTTCCAGGAACATGACTGGCGAGGTGTTCAGAGTTTATCATTCACATCTTCTACTTTAAGAACCAGCTGATAAATGAACAGAGGAGACTTCACGGGGACAGGAGTAAATATTTATGACGTGTGTTCGAGCTGGGCGGCCGTGAAACTCCTCCATCATTTATAGTTTAACTTTCTGCAGCAACAAAATGACAAGCAGACATCAAACAGCTCCGTCTTATCTGCTGCAGGTTTATGGAACAAAAAGAAAAAAGAAAAAAAACTCCAGACACGCGACGCATTAGAGACACGAGCCGTCTCCGAAATAACCACGTCCTTTCATCAAAGTGTGGAGAGACGAGCGGGGAATCTGACACGAGTCAAACAATGAGCTGGGTGTTGATGTTTCTCCGGGCCGAATAATAAAATTAAGGTTTTGATTGTGCGAGACAATGAAGAGCTAAAGTGCCACTTTAAGCAGCACTTCAACAATGGTAACCTTCGCTTCTAAATGGAAACAGTTTACGAGGCTGTAATGTTATTTAAATCCAATCACTGATTTAATAGGGTCATTATTGAGGGCGCAGAACGCCTCCAGGCCAACATTCACCCAGCCGCCATCTTTTACATTCAAACCTCCGCAGCGACAGAGACGACAGGTAATCACCAGGTAACTGATTTCATTAGTGTGTGCGAGTGTGTTTTCCATTATTGGCCCTTTAGTGTTTTCAATCTACTTCTCACCTGGGGTCAAGTCATTTGTTTCTTTTTATGCCGATGGTAAACAGAAATCCAGCGGAGCTCTCTCTCTCCCTCTCTCTGAGCAAACACGCCGCAGACAGAAGCAACAACGAACGAATCATGACGGACACGATATCGTCGATCGACCGGTAAAGTGAGATGGTGAATGGATATGACTTTGCATGTGTCTTTGACTACTCAAAGCGCTGCAGGTCACAGCTACACATTCACACACTGACCATCAGGAGTAACTCATCTCTGTGTGTCGAGGCTGTGCTCCTGCAAGCGGAGGGCCTGGGTTCAAATCCGATCTCTCCCTGATTTCCAACTCTATCCACTGTACTATCTAAAAAGATTTTACTTTTTTTTATTTTTATTATTTTTTTAAATCCTCAATTTAATCTTTTTAAAAAAAGAGATAACTAAGATAACTAAGCCAGCCAAGCAGCGGGAACAATTCGGGGTTAGGTGTCCGATGTTCCCAAGGACATATTGGACATGTGGCTGCAGGAACTGGGGATTGAACCCTCACCTTCTGTTTGAGAGACAACCCACTGTACCTACTGAGACGCAGCCGCCCCTGACCTGTCAACGAATGCAGAGTTTCTAAATTCAGGGCTGCATGCATGTGGGAGTTCTACGTGTCATACTTATGTTTTTATTCAGAAATAAATTCATTAAGCCGCTCACATTTTGAAACTGTAATCCATCCATTGTCTTTGAGATCACATCGTTCCCTCACAATCCCCTCCAGCCTTTGTTTCCAGCGAGCACGTCGTGTTGCTCATTACCAATCCATAAAAACGATCAATGAACACGATCAAGCAGAACAGAAACCTGTCCGCCAGGAGACGATGCTGAGAGGAATTTAGAAAAACAGAATGACATTCCCTCCACTTTGACCTTTGGGTGAAGGTCACCTGTGGCCTTTAGAATTCATTTCAAGGTTTCACAGCTTAAAATCGATTCCAGGGTTTCACGGCTTCCTGGGAAGAGAGGCATTTAATGTAAAGGCTGCACATTTTCATTTTCACGAGGCGGCTTCACGCCTTTAATTACAGCCTCACTTCTCCCAACAGTGGAGAGCAGCCCTCCCCCGGCAGCCCTGCAGCGTTCTGCCACGCTGGGAGGCCAGAGAGCTGTCCAACCGACCTCCAGCTCAGCAGCAAGGAAGTGTGGACAACAGGAACTTTTGTAAAGTGTCTCGAGATGACACAACAATTGATTGATTGTGACGTCTGTTAACTTATTGTGAACTTTATTTGTCAAAAGACAAATTAATGTCAGATCAAATAAAACAAGTCTCACGAGTCCACATAAAAAAAGGAATAAAAGAGCCTGAATTAGGACTGAAATAAAGAGCTTAAATATAGATGTGTTCATTCTTAGTCACTCCTGCTTGTGATGACTTCAGATGTCATTACTGAGATCCTGCGGGTATATAATTGGAATTTAAATGTCCTCCTGCCGTCAATAGAAGAACAATGATCTATAATGAAACGGCAGAGAGGAGAGAAAGCACCGTCGGTGCTCGTGCCAAACTGAAGAGCTGCGGAGCCTCTGGAGGAAGAAGCTAATAAAAGAAGAGACGGAATCCTTCAGGATCAGCCGAGACGACGCGTCACCAAACCAAATCCTCCGTCATGATTCAGACCCCGATCATCCCTCAGGCTGAGCCCGGAGATAATGAGGAGGAGATGCCTCCACCGTAGCATCAAATCAAAAGGTCAAGTGAGGATGAAATAGAGTGAAAATGAAAGATTCCTCCGCTGTGTTTGAATTTCAAACGTGCATATTCAGAGGATGAAAAAAGAGAAGATATTAATGCTTTCTCTTTGCTGACGTCTGTCTGCAGCCCGAGGCGGCCGAGTCAAGTGTGTGTCCAGCTTTGATGGAGTCATCCGAGACACGACACCATTTCCCTGACTGAAGATGTTTGAGGTTTTATCACCTGATGCTCCAGTCGGAAGTTCAGATTCTCTGAGGTCATTTTGGGCTTCAGCCAACGATTGTTTCCTTCTTTGATTGACGTGTTGGTTTTCTTTCATTTTCAATAATAAGTCTTGAGCTCCATCAGACATGGAAAAAAAAACACGAAAAAGCTCATCACTGTTTATGACATCTTCAAATCCCCAAACCAGCAGTTGAGGGTTCAAATCCCCACTCTTCAGCCTTCCTGTCCGAGGTTTGGACTGCAGATGGTTCGACTCATGACAGAACAAAGAAACGCAGCTAAACGTGATTGAAGAGCTTTTTACAGACTTTACGACTCCAGTTTTTTTTCCCACAGATCGTGACCCTCTAAAAAAAGATTTGCCACCAGCTTTCAGGTCACGACCCCCCCAGCTGAGAACCACTGATCTAATCCGCAGCTGGAAGAAAAATGCTTCTAAGCCTAAATGATGGTGTTTTCAGAACATACACTCTTTAACATCGTTTGTGACTTTACAGCGAACACAAGACAGGACTAATGTGAAACTAAAAAAACTCAACTTTTTAATTTCATATTTGCAAATAGACAATGAAACAAGTGAGCGCCCCATTTATGGAGGCTGGAGTCCTCCAAGCTGGCAGCACAGGTTCAAATCCAACCTGTGGCTCTTTTCCCGCCCGTCATTCCTTCTCTCTCTCTCCCTGATTTCCAAACGCCAAATTATATATAAAAAGAAGCATGCCATCAAATCTCTGAGAGTAACATAATTCATTTAAATGTCCTCCTCCTTCTATTCATTAGATGTTCATATTTGACCCCTTTTGCAGATCTGTGGAAATCATTAAGCATGATATCCCAAAAAAGAGGAAAGTGAATATTAGTGTGAAGGAATACTAAAGATAATACTCTACTTTACAAAGCTGCTAAATTTGTGAAAATAAGACTTGCTAATGATTCGCACACAAAAATCACCAATTCTACAAACACCCTGATATCTCACATCTCAGATGTTTTTCAGCTTGATCATTTAAAACTAGACTTTCCACCTTGATCTTCTGTCAAACCTTTCAAACCTTTGTGACTCAGACTGATTTGTTTTGTGCAGAGTTAAAGAAGCTCGAGCTGATCACTCCAGTGATCACAGAGGACACTCACCGTCTCCAACAGCGCCAGCTGCAGCAGCAGACCCGCACGAAGGTAAGATGCCATCCTGTTAATCCACGAGCCTCCACGCGACATCTTTACGGTCTGTGCACTTTGAAATCAAGCGCTCAAAAACTTCTGATTAAGTTGGAAGAAAATATCAGTCTCCGAGAACACGAGATGAGAGTCTTGTGAAATGTCCAGACCTTGAGACAGTCCATGGAGTGAGCCATATGTTGGCGCGTCTCTCCGGTGTCCGGTGCTGCACCAGGCGCGGAGGAGAGCACAGACCCGACCGAGCTGCACACAGTGCGCCGCGCTCCTCCTTTATATTATCATATAATGAAGAGGAGCGCACACACACAGCAGCGCGGAGAGAGAGAGAGAGAGAGAGAGAGAGAGAGAGAGAGAGAGAGAGAGAGAGAGACAGAGAGAGAGAGAGAGAGAGAGGGGGGGTGGGGGGGGGGGGGGGGGACAGGATGTGGTTGTTGCTTGAATTACGCACTTAAATAAAGGTGCACAACTTCCTATAAACACCAAACGAAAAGAAGGATTTTGAATACAGATATTCAGAGGCGGAACTACTTTTTTTGTTGTTGTTTTTTTTGACTAGAGTGGCCCAAGTTGGACACTGACTGTGTGCACACAAACACATGAACGAATTGCATTAATTAACCTTTTCTGTCCCCACTAATCCTCCTTACATCTGCCTCAAACTGAACAAACATTGGAGTATCAGATGTCATATCCCTGCATGTGTGCAACAGAGAGCACAACAGAGTGTCATGGTTTGGTTTCTGTTGTATTTCAGTGTTTTGAGTTCTGTTTTATTCTCTGGTGTTGCCTCGTGTGTGTTTTAATGTGTCCTAGTCTTGTGTTTACGTTAGTCTTTAGTGTGTCTCCTTGTGTCCTTCGTCTGTAAGCTTGTTTCCTGTGTTACTTGTGTTTTCAGGTTCTCAGTTTGGTGTTTGATGTTTCTTAGTGTTTTAAGTGTTTCCTGTTTTGTTGTTTTGTACTTGTCCTCACTTTTCTGGTCTTGTGTTCTTTGTTTCCCGTCCTGTCTGATGACCCTGATTGTCCTCACCTGTCTCATTAGTCTCACCTGTGTTCGATTAACTCTGCCTATTTAGTCTCTGTGTTTCCTCATTGTCTTTGGTCACTGTTAGATGTTGGATGTTACCTTGTTTTGCTCCTTGTTGGGGTCTTGTTTGGATTTATTATTCAAGTAAGTTTTTGTTTTATTTTTGTTTTTTTTTGGGTCGTCTTCGAAGTTTTCTGCCCTGTACTCGTGACACAGAGTGGCAATACACATTCCTGAGCTTAATTCTTTCAGGATTAAAAAGGTGTGTGTTTAAAGTGATCCATTTACATTTCCAATAAAAACACCTGTGGCTGTGCAGCTCCGATTGTGACACACAGTTCAAGAGTTCCTGACTGATGGTGGGAAGCGAAAACGAAAACGAAAGCTCTGTAGGACGACAGGAAATGATGCAGTCATGGACAAAACGTTCACACTTTGTACGAATGTTTAAGGATCACCGACGTTACAGGATGAGAAGTCAAGATGACATTCAATGTGAAATATGGACAGGAACATCCCTCTTGTTTCTGACATACGTGGATTTAATGATGACGAGGGTTCGAGTTTCTACAGATAAAAAGGATTCTGCAGGTTGGAGCTTGAAAGTAATAAAATTAATCTTATTGGACTGTTACAAAGGAAAACAGTTTTCTCATCCGCACTCCTGGAAATATCTCGATCACTTCAGGACGTCTCCTCACCTGATTGTTCACACATGCTCTTCACCGCAGAAAGAGAGAAGGAAGCAACGGAGTCCGCTATAATGAATTCTGCTGTTTGGGTTCAAACATGCAGCTGCTCCAGGAAATATCAGAAGTGTGAAAAAGCCTTTTAATTATTTCAGTTTGAGCACAAAACTCTGATCAGTTCTTCCTCCAGTCTCGGCGATAATCGAGCACACATGAAGATAATTCCTCCTCGTGTTGCTGAAATGTTTAATTTTACAAATAAGTTGGAAACTGGATGAAGAAAAAATGAAAAGCTCACACGAAAAGCAAATCGTTCTGTGTAATTGTTCGAAGCGTGCTTTGGGGAAATTTCTCCGACTAAATGTTCAAATTAAAACTGACTTTGAGTCTTACTCAGGAAGTGAACAGGCCTCTCCTGGGGAGGATTACACTTGATGGAAAATCTAAAAGAAGAAATGAGTGTAATTCATCAGCGATGACACACGGCCGTGTTCGATCGAGAACACTCAGAGCTGCTGTTCGGATCAGATGTAAATCAGTGATTGACGCAGAGCGTGCGCGGATGTGAATGTTTGACCTTGACTGAGAAGTTCTTGTGATGCGATGACGCCTTAAATGAGATGAAATGAAGGAAACACTCATCATCGCCTGTCTGTGTGCTCCCCGAGCTCTGAGTCAACATCTTTAGAGCGATGACGGCGAGGACAGACGGATAACCTTCGTGGATGAAAAAAAAAAATGTACCTGACTTTATTTCATCTCTCAATGGCTGTTAGGAGAAATATCTGTGGAACTCCAACAAGCAGCTCAGCTATTTACAGTTTGAGTTTGAGTTACGTGAAGTGAAAAATTCACGTCACAAAAGTCATTCAAAGTTTTCGTTTAAATGCAGTGTGTTTAATCCACCACTAGGGGGCTCGCAGTCGAACCAGTCACAAACGATGACATGGAGGCGCGCGGGTCGGGCTTTCAGTAGCAGCTACACCGCTCTCTTCTCCTGCGATCTCTGCTGACGTATAATCCGGTGTTTCCTTGGCAACGATCATGAAATTTTCAAAAATTTTGCATCTCTCTCAGATCCACAGCGTGGCCCCGGTCGCCGGGGTTTATCTCCAGAGAAGTGTGTACCCCGTCAGCTCAGATCCAGTTACCCCCCCCCCCCCCCTTTGTGTACGTAGATGCTGCAGAGGTCATTCACTCCTCTTTGTGCCGGGCTTCACTGAACGCAGGGTTTTATTTCTATACAAGGCCTCTGAGAGCGGAGGAGTGTACGAGTGCAGGTTTGATTTAGCCTGCAGTGTTTGTTTGTGCCGAGTGCTTCGCTACAATAGCCATGCCCTTGCAGTTATGTTTCATTACTCAGGACACTTCATATAAACAGTGAGAGTAAACATAAACAGTGCAGGTTGACAGCAGCCCACAGAGCCGCAGTGCGTGTGTGTGTGTGTGTGTGTGTGTGTGTGTGTGTGTTGAGGGCACTGTGCTGCACACCTTGCAGAGGTCGATCGATGACAGACGGTGCCTTTGGCATTGCCAGCGGACCACCAACACTGAAAATGGTGCAGCACCTGTTTACAGAGAAGAGGAGGGATGAGAGGCTGCACATGTCGGCAGCTCACTACTCGTAAATAATGCAGAGCTGCAGTTTAGAGCCTTCAAACGCTGCAGTTTAATGCATTAAAAAGTTTGCTGTGTTAATATCATTGCCCAGTTTTCATCACGTATGGACAATCAGCTGAGACACCCCGATCAAATTATTCTCAGATAAAGATATTAACGATGACGTGATGTTGTTCAGACCTCACTGAGACTGTGCTCGGTAAAAGTCGGGCACGCACTCGAGAAGTTCAGCTCCACGCTCCTCTCTTTGTCGTGCAGCGTACGGGGGCGATGGCGGCCTGATCCGCGGGATGAATTCCTGGCGTTTTTCACATTTCACTTAGCCGCCTGCATGCCGCCAAAGGAATCTGAAAGCGCCATGGCAACAGCATGCATGCCTGTCTGATGCGTGTTCGCCTCCTCGTGGTATACGAATGAGACGAACGCTGACAGAGAAAAGACGTGGACCTTCAGGGAACATGAGACGACTGAAAACACACACAGACGTGTTAAAGTGGACGCGTGTTGAGAGTTAGCATGCGTGCTTAAAAAACACCCAATGCACTGGCTCATCCTGTATTATTATGACGTCCATGTCTGATGTAAACTTTATTGACAGTTATCACCGCTGCGTCCGGATTTAACACGAACAGTGTGAACGCTCAGCATGTGTCCCACCAGCACGTCGTAAAGTGTGAGCTCATAAATCATGCTCAGCCGTGGTCGCGCGTCAAAAGCGATTCTCTTGCACGACATTTATACAACCACACGGTGAAAGCTCGGCCTCGGGTCTCATCAGGTTTGCAGATTAGCGATTTCCCACGCCGCCCTGCTCAGGCCTTTCTCAGTGATGAACAGTTACGAGTGGTCGTGAATCACAGCAGCTGATAAAGCCACAACCTGTGGAGGAAGGTAAACACTCACATCCAAACAATGTCACAAGGACACCGTCTCGACTAATGACTGCAAACTGAAGGGGAGACGTGTGGCATGTTAGCATAGCATGAGTTAGCATCAGCAGAAATCACCAAAATGTTTCACTGACGATGAGCAAAGCACGGACCATTTTCTAAAAAATGAAAATATGCAAAGAGACATGTTCTCACGGTGGCTGAAGGATACCGAGCTTGTTTCCAACACACAGACGGTCACATGACTTAGAACGTCCAAAGCTTCAAATGTGACTGGAGGACAGAGGCTTGAGACACCAGGATCTCAAGTACAACACTATGGACTCTGGTTTTCTATGCGGTTCTACGGCCTCTTGTGTGCAAACAGTTTGCACACGTGGTGCAGTAAACTGGTGATTGGGCAGCACTGTAGACTGACATAAGTCACTGTGTTAATCATTCGACCGTTGAAGCGACTGAGGGGCTTTCACACATGCAGAAAACTCCTGAAAACACTCAGGAGGAGCTACATGTGTGAAGCGGACTCTGTTGCTTCATCTTCCGGGTTGTTGTTTTTTTATAACGCCACGTGTCACTTCAGGAGACCCCCCCCCGCCCCCCCGTCCCTCCAGCTCCCCTGCTGTGAGGCGCTATGTGAACAGCTCAAATGAACTCGATATTTTATTCTCTATCTGCTCATAGAAACTCTGCGTGTCGTCTCGTTTGTAGTGTTTCCTTCTTTTCCTTGAGATGTGATTACAGATGGTATTGTGCGTTTGCTGCCATACATATACGAGTTAAAACAAACGTCCAGTGCATTAGTTAAGCATCAAGGTTGTGGCGCTGTAGAATAAAGGACACGCCTGCAGGGAGCTGATATAGATCTCCTCTCAGAGAACAGAAGTCACAATGCAGCAGAGAAAAACAACGTGTCTGACCTCTTCTCTGTTGTTTTCCTACATCTGACGCCCCAGTTCATCACAGCAGATTATTCTTCCATTATGACTGAACCCGCCAGAGATTTACTTTCATGTGAGATGTGATTCAGTCCAGCTCATTGCCTCACAGTGCAGCGTTATCGACGGGCCGGCTGTAAATATTGAAAAACATCTTGAGAGAGAGAGAAGATGTGGACTCTACCAGCAGGGGATGGACCATGTTTTTCACTGGTCATCTGCTTGTTTGATCAGAGGCTGCAGCACGTTTCAACAGAACAAACACTGATTAGATATTTACTTGAGTTTTTCCCTCTTATTTTATCTGTGATCATGAAATGAGAAGAATACGAGTCAGTCTTAAACGTCTAAAAGTAGAAAATCTAAATTGTGTTCCTTTAATGACAGAAAGCATCAGGATGCAACGTTTGAAGATGTTTAATATCTTAAGATGATCACTCCTCTTCCTTCGCTGGAAACCCCTCCGTGTCTGTCTTTGTCCAAATACAGGAACCATCTCTTTACCCCCATCCGTTTATCCCACACATCCTTCCACCCTTAACTTCCTCCCTCCCCCTTAACTTCATCCCTCCTTAACTTCCTCCCTCCCCCTTAACTTCATCCCTCCTTAACTTCATCCCTCCTTAACTTCCTCCCTCCCCCTTAACTTCATCCCTCCATCCTTAACTTCATCCCTCCTTAACTTCATCCCTCCCCCTTAACTTCATCCCTCCATCCTTAACTTCATCCCTCCTTAACTTCATCCCTCCATCCTTAACTTCATCCTTCCACCCTTAACTTCCTCCCTCCCCCTTAACTTCATCCCTCCTTAACTTCCTCCCTCCCCCTTAACTTCATCCCTCCTTAACTTCCTCCCTCCCCCTTAACTTCATCCCTCCATCCTTAACTTCATCCCTCCTTAACTTCATCCCTCCATCCTTAACTTCCTCCCTCCATCCTTAACTTCATCCCTCCTTAACTTCATCCCTCCCCCTTAACTTCATCCCTCCATCCTTAACTTCCTCCCTCCATCCTTAACTTCATCCCTCCACCCTTAACTTCCTCCCTCCATCCTTAACTTCATCCCTCCCCCCCTTAACTTCCTCCCTCCATCCTTAACTTCATCCCTCCTTCCTTAACTTCCTCCCTCCACCCTTAACTTCATCCCTCCCCCCTTAACTTCATCCCTCCATCCTTAACTTCATCCCTCCGTCCTTAACTTCCTCCCTCCCCCTTAACTTCATCCCTCCGTCCTTAACTTCATCCCTCCGTCCTTAACTTCATCCCTCCATCCATAACTTCATCCCTCCATCCTTAACTTCATCCCTCCGTCCTTAACTTCATCCCTCCCCCCTTAACTTCATCCCTCCATCCTTAACTTCATCCCTCCATCCTTAACTTCATCCCTCCATCCTTAACTTCCTCCCTCCATCCTTAACTTCATCCCTCCATCCTTAACTTCATCCCTCCATCCTTAACTTCATCCCTCCCCCCCTTAACTTCATCCCTCCGTCCTTAACTTCATCCCTCCCCCCTTAACTTCATCCCTCCATCCTTAACTTCATCCCTCCGTCCTTAACTTGATCCCTCCGTCCTTAACTTCATCCCTCCACCCTTAACTTCCTCCCTCCGTCCTTAACTTCATCCCTCCATCCTTAACTTCATCCCTCCGTCCTTAACTTCATCCCTCCCCCCTTAACTTCCTCCCTCCGTCCTTAACTTCATCCCTCCACCCTTAACTTCATCCCTCCGTCCTTAACTTCATCCCTCCACCCTTAACTTCATCCCTCCATCCTTAACTTCATCCCTCCGTCCTTAACTTCCTCCCTCCATCCTTAACTTCATCCCTCCGTCCTTAACTTCATCCCTCCGTCCTTAACTTCCTCCCTCCATCCTTAACTTCATCCCTCCATCCTTAACTTCATCCCTCCATCCTTAACTTCATCCCTCCGTCCTTAACTTCCTCCCTCCATCCTTAACTTCATCCCTCCGTCCTTAACTTCATCCCTCCGTCCTTAACTTCCTCCCTCCATCCTTAACTTCATCCCTCCATACTTAACTTCATCCCTCCATCCTTAACTTCCTCCCTCCGTCCTTAACTTCCTCCCTCCACCCTTAACTTCCTCCCTCCGTCCTTAACTTCCTCCCTCCGTCCTTAACTTCCTCCCTCCACCCTTAACTTCCTCCCTCCATCCATCCAACCACAAACTTCCCCATTATCCAACCTCGCTCATTGTTTCCATCTCAGTCATACACATCACAATAAACTGTTCTCATTTTATTTTTTGGGGAGCCTCTGTAACATTTAGGCCTTAAAATCCGACAGTCTGGAGAAACGTCATGTTTAGTTCTGACCCTGAACATTTGGTATCACCAGTTAAGTTGAGCTACAGTCACAGCATGGCGTTTAATTAGACTGCTCTCTTTGTCTTGGTATGCATGGAACGAGGGACAGAAAAATGTCCACCAGAGTCAGCGGGGATGCGTCCCCTGGACCTTCTTCCAGATGAACCAAAGTAAACAAACAGCAAAGAGGTAGTTGCACGTCGAAGGCTGAAAACATCTTCTAACGGGCTCTACGTGCACGCCATCCCTCCAGCTCGCGGTGATGTCCGAGGGCAGCGGGGGTGGAAAATGTTAACGGAGACAGGCCAACATGTGAAAAAGGAATTGAAGACTTTGGAGAGTGGAGCAGAAGGAGATCAGAGAAACCAGAGTTTAAAGACTCTCAGACTGACGGTCAATGAAAAGGACATTACTGCCCTGGAGCCCTGCTGTTGGACCTCTTCTCTGTTTGTCCTGATCTGGTTCTTTGTGGATAAGTGCCGGCATTCCTCTGCTGCATGCGTGTGTGTGTGTGTGTGTTGTCATTATTGGAAACCTGCTGTGTGCAGCTGCAAGTCCTCAGACATTCCCCCCCCCCAGAGACGCTGTGAAGCTCTGAACCCCCCTCGTGGGTCAGACTCGACCACTGATGTGTCACGTATCGACTCCACGACTTGGGAGTTCATCCTCCTCTTCTCCAACCGAAGGGAGACGTGAGAGGAGTAAAGCTGCTGAACGTCAGACTCAGTCATAGACTGACATGTAAAGTGTTCGTTTTGTTTGGATTTGATCTGGGGATTTCTTTTTCTTTTTCTCATTTGCCTAAAATGTGCTCCGTGATTGTTCCCCGCTTCGTGCAAAAAAAAAACAAACAACGATCTGCTTATAATTCAGAAAGGTCGAGAGCATGTGTGCACACACTGTGCATGCTTCATCTCCATATTATCACGTCCCTGTCGTCCTTTGTGTCCTCTCTCTCTCCTGATGTCTGCAGAGTCTGGCTGCAGCACAGAGACGTGTGACGGACGTTTCTCTGACAGGCAGGACGAGATAACCTTCAGACTCCCCTCTGGATTCTGTGAAGAGACATTTTATGAAGATCATTTGAATGATAATAAACCAGCAGCGCTCATTACGCAACATTTAATATCTGGTATAAATATCCGGACTGACTTTTAAGTCATCTCATTTGATGATGATGAAAGACGCTCTCTCACCTTTTACTCCTTTCATTCCTGGTTTCTTGTTTTTTTAATTGTACACAAGAACATCCTGCTTCCTCTCACAGACTGTGAGGCACGTCATGACTCTGATTGAGAAAAAACAAACACCGACACTACGGTCAAGCTTTGAGTGATCAAACATCTAAGCAACGCTCTGATATTTACTGTCACATTCAAATTTCACCTCTGTTTTCTGTCTACACGTTTCGTCATCGAACCTGTTTAACATCTTGTGTTCAGATGGACATAAACCAGGTGTGTAAATCTACTCTGGGATTTAAATATTGAGCATTTTAAAACGTCGTCTGGCAGAGGCGTTTGAGGGTCACATTTAATCGTAGGACAGAGATGAACGTCCGGCTACATTAAGAGCTTTTATACGCGTGTATGAAACTCAGACAGCGCTGACGATTTACAGGAAGTGAGCGACCAAACATCTGCCAACTGAGAAACCGCACCCTGAGGTTGAATGACCTTATTCCATTAAACCGTTTCACACTTTGATGCTTGTTAAAATGATCCAGCCCGTGTGAGCCGAACACTTTTTTATTTATATTTTTTTTAAATGTTGGTTTTATTCGTGTTTTTGTGTCCAGTGGGCGCCGAGCAAGCGCGACATTTTGGACCTGCTGGAGAAACAGATCGTTGAGTCGGATCCAAATCAGTAATTTTTTAAAATCTTTTTTTGTATATATTGATAATATATTAATTCTTTCCCTCCATCTTTGTTTGATCACCCGGGTCTGTTAGTCTCAGACGGCCTTGACGTCTGTGTGAGTTCATACGTTTGTGTTACGCTGCCTTTGATTTTGTAAAAAGGGTTTCCTCTTTTGTTTTTGCCCTTTTGATATTTTCTTTATTTTCAATCTGAAATGTCCAGTTTCTTATCCTTAGATAATCTGACTTACAATACGTCACTATAAGACGTGATACAACTCGATACAGACGTCGTGATATACTTAATTGTCTCCTTGGGGAAATTTATATTTAAAAAAATAATTTATTTTGCGTAGCAGTAAATCATTTCTCTTGGTTTTCAGTTGAATGTTTTTATTGTTGTAATAATGTTAGTGGTCCCACAGAGTTGATTTCAACACTATTTCAGGGTTTATTTGGTTCTGCACTTTTTCGAGTCAAATTAACACAAGATTTAATCAGTGTTTCACATAAATAGCAATTAAACAGCAGGCAGCCTCTTTTTCTTTTTATGAAAACAATAAACATGAACGGGTGACGTTTAGCACTTTAAATGCCTCTTAAAGTCCGAAAGTAAAGCTCCCATGTTCTCACCCTCCACGTGTTGATAAACCTTAAACTGTGTTTCATCGGCTTCATGAAGGATCTCAGGTTTCTGACAATGCTCCTCAGCGATTCCCCTTTTTCAGTCCACCCATTTTCTGAGAGACAAAAAGGACAAATTACAACACAAATATAGGTCAATAAATGTTAGTGAGGGGGCGTGGCTTTAGAGGGCGTGGCTTTAGAGGGTCGGGGGTGGGTGCAGACGGAGCACTGAGGGAATGCTACTTTCAAACTCACCAGCCCCGTCTGTAATGACTCAATGACTCCTCTTTCTTGGGCGAGCCTGGTCAGCTCTGTTCCTTCGCTACAGCGACAGCGAGCCCACAGCTTCTCGTTGTGCTTCGTTATTAAAAGTAATGAGGCACATTGCTTCCATTTAATGAAAGTGATCTTTCCCCGATTATTGAGGAAATCAGTCTGAAAACAGAAAGCTGACCCCTCATTGAAGCCTCTTCTTGACTCGTGTGCCTTTTAGAGGCGTCCATCAGTCTCCTCTGTGAGCGTGTTTTCCCTCCACAGGACCGAGCTCTCTCTGTGGTGACAGTTGCTATAGAGCTTCAGCGTCTCGCTTTAATCAGATGAAGGCGCCGAGTGGCACGCATACCTCATCATTATCTGTGAACACTGCTCACATTCTTTCCGTTAGGCTGCCTGACGTTCATTAAGATCATTAGCCGTTTAATGTGCAGCATCACTTTCAAGAGCATGGCGCCACACATCGATCTGCGTAGAAGCTCGCCTCGTCAAAACAACATGTGATGCTTCTTTGCATGTTTCCAGGAAGTACACAACCGCCCCCTCCTCCAAGGTACACAAGTCCACATCAGTGTTGTTGAGCCTGATACTCAGAAAAAGATCTTTTCTCCAGCACTCTCTCTCTCTCCGTTTAATCAGGAACAAATCTGAGACGCAGCTCCAAAATCAACATTTCCAAGGAGAACCATAGAATTTAAACGGAAAGGTTTAAAGGTCATTTAATGAGGAATGACTTGATTGTTAGTTTTTGCAACAATAAGAAAATATAATGCTCATGGTTATAATACAAAAGTAAAACAAGGGTGTCCAGGAACAGATATGTAGCATGGACTGTGTAAACATATGGACGTAGTGAGAGCTACGCTCCACATAGCCAATGATCGTGTTTCCACAGCGTCTCCGGTGCGTGCCAGCAGCGCCGCTACGCTGTGCTCCGTTTCAAATACGCTGCGAGTCTTTTCTTCCAGTTGGTACGCTGAAGAGAAAAAAACCTGGACAGGAAGTCAGACAAGGAAACGCATGGACAGTTTCAAAATAAAAGACAGAGTACGGCCTCACAATCGCATTTTTCCATCACTTTATCAACATCACGTCAAAACAGGCACCGAATAAACAAAATAAACAAACGTAAACAAATCATCCTCAGGAAGACAAAGCTACGTATTATTTGCATGTTTTTATCTTTATTCCCGCGTGAGCTTGTTGTGTGTTCAGCTGATCATCGCTGCGCTCATGTTACAGAAACGGATCCAGGGGGGGACGGAGCAAAACGTGCGACCAAAGATCATCTACTCTGACTTTTTAATTATGAGATTGTTCAGTCTAATAAAAAGATTTGGCATCAATATTTCCTGCTACAAAGCATCACCGCTCGTGAGGCTAAAGACTTCCAAACACTCCCTAAAACAACAACCCGGTATGACACATCCGTCGTGAGCTGTTTCCACGCAGCGCGGCGTGGTCGAGACTAAAAGCTGTGGCAGATGTTGTTCTGCTGTCGAGACATGAACGGAGCCGAGGGAGACGAATGAAAGTCCCTCAAAGAGCCGTTAGAACGAGGGACTCCAGCACCACCCGCTTGAAATGCAAAGTAGGATATTAACAGATTGCAGCGGTTGCATGGACGACGTCTGTCTTCTGAGGAGTCGACCCGTGGTTACTCTCTAACGTGGCGTCGTTACAGAGAACTCGTCTCTGTGTTTATTGTGAGGGATAAATCAGCTGCGGTCCCGCGGGCATGCAGCTTCTCTCTGAGCACGACAGCAAACACACATCATGCTTTATTATTATTTATCACGTCCAGGCTTCACGCAGCCGACTTCTCCAAACACTTTTTTAAAATTATCAATCACAAGCTCGTGTCACACGTCTCTCTATGAAAATATAAAGCACTCGAGGACGGACGATTTTGAAGCTGCTAAATGAGACGGGGTTAACCTTTCCAGTGCGACATTATGCAGGCGTGAAGCTGGCGAGCAGCCTCCTTTGTGCATACCGGGACTGATGTTCTCATCGTGATGGATGCAGATCAGCGTCCCATAGGGGCGGATGACATACAAATCTCCAATCATATTGCAAAGATCACCACATTCACACTGCAGCGAATCAATCTCAGACTCCAGAGACAGAAGTCCCACGAATCCCGTAAAGACATGTGTATTAGGCCGGCGTGTGTGCTTTAATGACACATTTATGAGCGCTAATGCTGATAAGTGATTCAAAGAGCAGATGGTAATGAAAGTCATAATTCTCACGGGGTGAGGAGGGCGCAATAAAAGCTTTTCTTCTCGTGGGAGATGAGGAACTTTCCATGAATCTGCACTGATAAAAAGTGGAGTCGGAGCAGAAGAGAGGTGTCCATAAAAAGTAGGGACTTCAGGTGTGACCTTTAATATAGACGTGTTTTTATTAAGAGGGACGAGGCTGCAAGAGAAACGATGACGAATTCAACAATGTTCAAAGTTAAAAAAAAAAAAAAAATCGAAAGGTCTGAAGTCTGGTTTGAAATGTAGAAGATCCAGGCCTGTGTTGGAGAAAGACAAATCAGAAATCAGCTCCGCAAACAGGATGTTGATGAACCTCTGAGAATCTTCTTTTTATGACGGACAAGCGAGTCTTCTTGAAAGTCTGTTGATACAAAGATCGATGTCGTCAGGGTTAAGTTTTGAACTGCCCACCTCTGCAGGAATCTTGTTGACTTTCCTTAAAGAGTCTCTTCAATCAAACCCGGGCTCCACAGCGTTTATTTTATGGAATTAAGGGAATGAAAGAACCTGTCAGCCTCAGCTCCCTGATCACAGATGAGTTTCTCTTCCTGTCAGTCTCAGATCTGGTTGATCTATTAACGACGACGGACTCGTCAGAAAGACGTCACTGAGACGTCCAGTTGATGCATGATGACCGGTCGTGTTTCCTCCCCGTCCTGTTTGAAGCTTCCCGACTGCTGCTGCTGCTGCTGCTGCTGCTGCTGCTGCTGCACACACAGAGACGACAAACGTGTTCAGATCTGAAATGGATAACAAAGACAGAGCAGTGTCGGATCTTTCTGTCGCCGCAGTCACATCGAACGTTTGTGTTGTACTTCACCGTGTTTGTCACCCGCTCCTGTACGACACCAGAAGATGATGAAGTGCTTCACGCTGAGCAGGTAGAGTGCCACTTCCACTGAAAACATCTGGACTGTGGCAGGATGGAGGGATGAATAAAACACATGAAGCCTCTTAAACAGGAGCTAAAGAGGGAACAGGTTTTATAAATGAACATAGAGGTGCAGCAGCTTCGTCTTGTTGTTTTTATTTATCCATGTTCTGTATGTGCTCAGTCTCGGGGGGAGATTAACGCCTGGAAGCCTCGATGAGGAGTTTTCATCAGGTGCATGTTTTCTGCTGATTGCGTCCTTGAAAAATGAAGTCTGTCCTGAGGAGCGCATCATGCTCTGATGACCGCCTCGAACCGAGCGCATCTTTGAACAAACACAATACAAGACGCAGTAACAATAACCCTGTTAGATGTGTTTCATAGAAAGTGTTGAAAAGAATCATTGCAATCCTAGATTAGTTTGTAAATGTTTGCATGGTCTGTGTCACGCTTCAAAACCAGACCATGCAGAGGAAAATCCAGGACACACACAAAAAAAAAAAAGCAGGTTGTAAGTATTTTACTTAAATGTTCGAAGGTCAAACGCAAGAAGGCAGAAAAATCCAACAATGGCAAATCAACAAAATCCAATCAAAAGTCAAACCCAGGCGAGCAAACATAAGGTGACAGTAGGTGTGGACACACAGGAGTATGTTTACAGGTCAGACTAAGTGGAGATGAGACACAGGTGTGTTGGAACAAAAGGCGGGAAACACTGGCAGGAAGTCTGAGTTTACACAGTCTTCATGTTTATCTGCACTCTCCTCATCTCGTGTGTTTTCCTTTTTAATCCGGATTTCTCTGTGTGACGTTTAAAAGCCTCCCGTGGACGGCTGCTGTTAATGAGTTTGAAACCCTTCAGAGCGGCGCGTGACGCTTCGGGGGCCGTGTGCACGTTTACTGTATGTCCACATCATTCTCCCTCCTTCTTTTATTTGAGAGAAAACAGATTCATTGTGCCGTTTTTTTCCCCCCCTCCCAGTAAATGATGTGAAAATGTTTGAGTGAAGTCGTTGGTTGAAGCCCTCAGCGCTCGTGGAGAGAAGCTTCTCACATTAATCCGACAGAGCGGCGTGCTCACAGATGATTTTTACTGCTGCATCAGTTTCATCCTCGGTGTGATAAAAACCTCCTTTCTGTGTTTGGATACAACATGTTGGATTGTTTTGTTTCAACTGGACTTTCGCTGAAGGGCTTTCCAGACCACAGAAACCCAGACCAAGATCTACCCCCGAGGCCAGAGGGGCTCCAAGACCGAGACAAGACCAAGACCTTTAGGGATCTAGACTGAGATAAGACGAAGACACAGGCAGGATGAGACAGAGACAAGATCCAAGACCAAGATCCAAGACCAAGCAGGCAGGATGAGACAGAGACAAGATCCAAGACCAAGCAGGCAGGATGAGACCAAGATCCAAGACCAAGCAGGCAGGATGAGACCAAGACCAAGATCCAAGACCAAGCAGGCAGGATGAGACCAAGACAAGACCAAGACCAAGCAGGCAGGATGAGACCAAGACCAAGATCCAAGACCAAGCAGGCAGGATGAGACCAAGACCAAGATCCAAGACCAAGCAGGCAGGATGAGACAGAGACAAGATCCAAGACCAAGCAGGCAGGATGAGACCAAGATCCAAGACCAAGCAGGCAGGATGAGACCAAGACCAAGATCCAAGACCAAGCAGGCAGGATGAGACCAAGACAAGACCAAGACCAAGCAGGCAGGATGAGACCAAGACCAAGATCCAAGACCAAGCAGGCAGGATGAGACCAAGACCAAGAGCCAAGACCAAGCAGGCAGGATAAGACAGAGTCAAGACCAAGACCAACATCGAAGACCAAGCAGGCAGGATGAGACCAAGACAAGACCAAGATCCAAGACCAAGCAGGCAGGATGAGACCAAGTCAAGATCCAAGACCAAGCAGGCAGGATGAGACCGAGTTAAGACCAAGACCAAGATCCAAGACCAAGCAGGCAGGATGAGACCGAGTTAAGACCAAGACCAAGATCCAAGACCAAGCAGGCAGGATGAGACCGAGTTAAGACCAAGACCAAGATCCAAGACCAAGCAGGCAGGATGAGACCAAGACCATAAAAATCAATGAAAATGATTATCTTGTATGTTGGGGGCGTGTCACCACTGTAGACCGTAACAGCGGGAAGCTTTGGGATGGGGTCCTTAGTTAGTCCTTGTTTTACACAGGGGGGTTTTTTCCTTCTGAACACAGTGATGACACGGGAACAAAGCCTGTCAGTCCAAGACCAGGATTAATAATGATCATTTCTATTTCATCTCCTATAAAGAAAAGTGTAGCAGCTTGTGGGTGACAGATTTTCACCACATGCAGGAAAACGATCGTTTCCCTGAAACTGGTGAAACGTCACGTTGACTCCGCTGCTCTGACCTCTGTGCGTTTCATTATGCAGACGATATCTTATTCCAACAAACCTGGGAGAAGTTCAACTCATACTGCTCAGACCAGCACAACTCTCCCCTTGATGTAAACACACACACACACACACACACACACACACACACACACACACACACACTGTACGTTTTGGTTGCATAATGAGGAATATGCTTGAAAATGCTGAGCATGTTGAAGTGAAGGGGTTCAGCTTCGTTGACTTGCAGGGCTGAGTGTGAAGACGAGGCCTCTCCCCCCTCGTCGCCCCCTCGGGTATTAGAAAAGCACCCAACTCATCACGGAGCAGAGCACAGCGCAGCACTCCTAACGAGCGCAGAGGTCATCCGCAGCGCTGATCACAGCGAGACGGCGTGCGGTGGACAGCAGGATCAAAAGCACCCTGAGCGAAGACAAATATCCAGCGAGGCACGGCGAAGACGAGAAGAGACGAGAGTGAGAGCTGAACTGACCCGCGCTCTAATGTTAAAAAAAACACCCGTGTGCATTCAGAGCACGTGAAGACGTCGCGCACACGGCGTTGGACTGATCGAGACGGGGGGGGGGGGGGGGGTGTTGGTGTCACACCAGAGCGCACTTCAAAGCAGCGTTTTGTCGTCTCCTAAGTGTTAAAGACGTGTCAGATCACAGCAAGGTTAGAGATCGGACTCGCAGCCTTTGATGTGTGCTGGTTCATTTCCCGCTCGTTTTATGTTTCACACTGACGCCATTAAAGACGACGGTACGAGATGGAAGGCGAGGAGTCAGAAACAATGAAGGCGGCCCCGGTGTCCTCGTGAAGCTTTGGGAACACTGTAGGTTTCTGTTAAACCGTGTGAGAGGATCATTTGAGTAAACCACACATTTATATTTTGACTAGAATTTGAATTAATGATCTGACGGAGTCGACCGGAGCATCAGAATGGGAACGGTCAACTTCATCAGCTGGACAAAACTGAAAAATCCACTTCTTAGTCATTTCTCTTCTTCAAATCCTCCATTTACGTTTCATAAAATCTATATTTTTAATTCTTGGACCGGACCATCTCGCTCTCAGTAGACCGGGTCTTGTCTTTTATGACCTTTAAATGTAGCAGCTGACAGCAGCAGTGAACATCTCCATGGTAACATCGGGCTCCAACAGTCCAAAACGTTGCCGTGAATTGTGGGTAGTGTAGTTCCTTTAATAAAGCAGGTTTATCTTTAACACAGGCTGATTTCAGACTCAGGCAGCGAGGAGTAATTCCTCCTTGGACTGCGATGATCTCATGAATGATAATCTGCTTCCAGAATCACACTGTGGAGCTGCAGTATCACGTCTTTGATTCAGGTTTTCAGTGAAGAGTGATTCACATATCTGTGTGTGTGTGCAAACTGTGAGTGTTTATAGGAGATATAGGAAAGGCAACAAGGATTGATCCCTGAACAATATTACTGACAGTTAACCTTCAGAAAGTTACATATTTTATTATATTTTAAAAAAAGAGATTTTCTACAAATGTTTTCAATCAAAATCAAAGTTCAAGCATCAACGCTGTGACTTCATGGAAACAGACGACTCAACAGTAAACAAGAGGCTCACTGTTCCATAATGAGGTTTCATAGTAGAGTAAAAACATGTTAAGCACAAAGGACTTGGATATATATTTATTGATTATATTAAATCAATATATTCACTGTATAATACATCAACACCAGCAGAAATGACCCAACAGCACTTTGCAATTCCTTAAACAACAAATCAGAGAGCGAACTAAACAAGCAGCAACATTTAAAAAACAAAAACCCAAAAAAACAGGTGAAAGTCTGGAGACATTTTTTTTTTAATCTCTGAAGAAAGCGATCGATCCTGAACAATCAGAGGAACTTATCGGTGTGATTACTGAGCAAACTTTTAACATCTTATTTACAACAGGATCCTTCAGAACAGAACGTTTACATTCTGTCGTCTTTAAAAGAAAAGTCATTCATACAGTTTAAACAGTAAGGCCCCGTGTCCACCTCGCGCCGCCAGCCGTCCTGTCTCCACGACAACACCGCTTTTATTTGAGATGCTGATTCACCGCTCAGGCACAGAGCGAGCAGGATGTGGGTACGAGACAAGAGTGCCAGCGACGTCGACAGCCGCTTTCTGAGAAGTTAATCAACTTAATCGCTCAAAAAAAATAATATTTTAAAATTTAAAAAAAAAGAGAAGTTGGACGATGTGCTTTTTGCTCCTCATTGAAAACAATTAATAAAACGCTCGGTGCAAACAGAGCCTAAGAATTCAACTCCTACAGATGATTATCAAACAGCAAAGTACAGAATGATCAAATTACAGTGCAACATGTCGTCCATCCCTGCAAACACACACGCATGTCAGTGATTGTCTTTGTTTGAATAGTGCAAAAATCATCGAGCCGACAATGTCAGCTCGTGCTTCTTCTTCTTCATAAAACATTTCAGAGAGAAAGTTTGTTCCAATGATTGAAGCCTGATACTGTCCCAGCACCAAGCCTGACGTTTGTATAAACACGTTCATAAACGCTCTTCCACACGCTACCACAGATGAGCAAACCGATTAACCCATGAAGAAAGGATGAAAGCAGCAGAAGCGTGAGAAGACGGGTCCTCCTGAGCCCCGCCCCCCTCAGCGATAGAGACACATGCTGCTGTTCTCATACAGGTACATGTAGGCGTCACAGAACAGACGCTTGGCCACACCTTTCATGTCTCGAGGCACCTGATTGGCCAGCTCGGCGGGAGACATTTCCAGGTACATGCCGACCTCGGGGCAGGCCTGAACCTCGGGGATGTTGTATCCGTTCATCTCTCCTGAACACAGAGCAGCAGCAGGTGAGATGTTGAAGCATGCAGGGCGGCGGCGATGCAGCGGGGAGCAGAGGACTCACCTTCTCGGTCGGCCATGCTGTCGAAGAAGATCCAGTCTTGGCTGTTGGGTCCGTGCTTGATGAAGGACACGTAGTGGCTCGTCTCGATGCAGAGCACGGCGAACAGCCGCAGTTTGTCTCGGGTCAGAGCTTGAGGTTGAGATGTGCCGCGGCTGATGTAACCCTTCGGGATTTCCAAAGGAGCTGGTTTATGGGACTGGCGCTGAGGATGGGAGTGAACCTGGAGAGAAACAGGAAAATAAATCAATAAAGTTTTAGCTGTTTGAGAATTTCAGCTGTTTTATTTCATAGGTTATAAAGTTCCTGAATTGTTCTGATGTTTACTGTGCTTTAATGCAGCTACGTATATTCTCATTTACAGACATGTACCGAGCGCTGTCTGTTCACTGAGATGCGTTCAGTGTTACAAACTTCCCCCGGCGGTCTATAAGAGTGTGCGTGATGTTTTATGAAGTCTCCACTTTGCTCACTCTCTTCACAAACAAGAAGAGAGAAGAGCAAACATGAAACATGTCACAGCAGCTGTGAGAGGTGGCAGTGAAGCTCTTTTACAGGCTTTGAGACGGATGTGAGCTGTAAAAGGACAAAACTACAGTGTGTTTGTAGCCTGAGTGGGATTTAGGTGCAGCTCTAACGGCTCCTGTTTAAACTAGAAGAGGGAATTAATTTTTTAAGGGCTTTGTTTGTGTCTAATCTTGACTCCTGACAGCAAGTCATAAATCCAGAAAGCTCTGACTGAAAGAAGTGAGAAAAAGTAACGCTGCTGTTAAGATTAGAGGGGGAAGAAGAATATCCTGCTAAACAGAAATGATTGTTTTTTCTTTTTGAAAAGGTGTGTTAACTTTGAACACTTCGAGAGCGCTTAAAGTGGATCCTCCTGATCTCACAGCAGGGATCTGTATACTGTAGGTCAGACTGGGGGGGGGGCTCACTCTGACTTCATTTGGAATAAAAAGCAGGGGTCTTGCAGGACAAATTCCAGATGAAGTCAGAGTGAAAATGTGTCTGTTTGCTTTCACACGTGCAGCTCACAACTGAGAATGTCCGGAGTTTTGTGCATGTGTGAAAGCTCAGACATTGTACCGTTTCCTGTGTAAAAACAGACTACATGAGTGAAAGGTGCGACAGAGACTCAAGAGACACCTGGAGAGAACAGTTCCTGCAGAAGATTTTGAATCCCGTCTGGCTGAAAACAGGATCTTCAAAACAGTCCTTGCACTCTTCCTGAGCCAAGTTACCACACAGCATGCACTGCTGAGGACCTGAAACACACACACACACACACACACACACACACACACACACACACACAGGTTGCATTCAGTGTTTTCGATTGCGTGTGTCTTTGTGTGTGTGTGTGTTTGTGTGCTCAGTGTCACCTTCAGAGAGCAGGTCGGTGATGTCCAGCTCCAGAGACGGAATGATTTTGTCAAACATTTTGAATTTCTTCCCGAAGCGAGGCATCTGGAGGATCAGGCAGGATGGAGCCTGAAAGGACAAGAACACTCGATGAAACGAAAAGATCTGACTGTGTTTGGACAGAATACAGAGAGAGAGAGAGAGAGAGAGAGAGAGAGAGAGAGAGAGAGAGAGAGAGCGAGAGAGAGAGAGAGAGAGAGAGAGAGAGGGGGGGGGAGAGAGAGAGAGAGAGAGAGAGAGAGAGAGAGAGAGAGAGAGAGAGAGAGAGAGAGAGAGAAAAAACTTGACCAAGCTGCTGAGACGATAACTGAACAACAGTGCCACCTGCTGGAGGACCAGGGGAAGCAACAGATAAATACATGTGACGATGACAAAGATTAGAAAACAAACGTGTCATTAGTGACAGGTCGATAAAAATTAGAATGATCAGGCAGCACATTTAGGAACATGTTGTAATTGAAAGAATATTATAAAGACTGAGTGAAAAACATAGAGTTAATATTTAAAGTCGCATTTTCAACAAAAACTTTTAAATTGGTCTCAGACTGTGAGCTCTGTGATTGGATATTCTGAGAGCCACATCCTGGTATTTCTCTCTTTCACTAAACTGCATTTGGATCATACTGCACACTCGATGGGTGTCATATTTAGTGTGACCGGTATGAAAGGATTCTGACTCGAGTCGTCTCACCTCTGCCAGCTTGAGTCCTGAGCTGTGAAAAGAATGTTCCAGAAGCTGCTGGACGGTCGGCAGCACCAGGCTGTGCTTCTGGTCCAAGAAGATCTGGTAGCAGTAACTCTCCTGCACTTTACTGCCGGTCGAGCTGCGACGGAGAGAGAAACGTAAAAGCGCCATCATTCAGAGTGTTCCCGCTTTGTGGTGAACGGGGAAAAGAAGTGGGAGGAGCTGTGATGATGTCACTGTACAGTTTGAGCAGAGGATCCAGAGCCAGGATGTGGTGCATGATGACGGTGAGGAACTCCTCGGGTCTGAAAGACAACAACCACATCATCATCATCATCATCATCATCATCAGGCTCTTGATTGATTCTCACACTGTGGTCCTAAATATGTAAAAATAACAGAATTTAAACGGACCCTTCTCGTCAGTGGTGAAGGAATGGCTGTAGCCGTGTTTCTGCAGCTGTTGCCGCAGCTTCATGACGTGCCGCCCCTCCACGAATCCTTTCCTGCGAGACAACACACAGAGTATTTGTCCTCTATGAAATCACCTCTCACAGTACTGAAACACCGTTCAGAACGAGCACGAGCACACACCTGCGGAGGGGGTTGACGATGTCGAAGAGCAGAGTGTTCTGGATCGGGGCGTCTTGAGGTTTCGTTGATATGAACAGCATGGAGTCGAGCACGGACGAGCAGGAGAACAAGCTGAAAACACGGGCGAGAGAGAAGCGCGCGCACACAGCATGAAACGCTTAGACGTCAAAGTCAGGAAGAGGCGTGAGGCCACACGCGTCTGAAAACACTGATCGAGAACAGTAAGCGATGCTGTGCAGGGAAGCTGTCGATGTGAAGGAAACTCTCACAAAACTCCTCATGTGATTTTTAAAACCAGCCAAGAATCATTAACATTGTCTTGTAATTGTGATCCTGACCTGAAGAGGGCAGCGTCCATGTAGCACGAGTTACAGTGGCCTTGGATCCCCTTCATCCGTCCAATCAGAATCTGGTTCACCTGCTCCGTGCTGACAGGAGGAACGGTCTCCGGCACTCCTGCGTCGGCCTCCATCTCTGTCTCTGAAGAAACGCAGAAACAAACTGTCGAGTCAACCTTTGGTCTCAGCTGGCTCTTCAGTTTGTGTCGTGGCGCCCTGAGTGTGTCAGAGGCAAAGGCGCTAATGTGGCAACAAGGCGTAATCAAGTTTAAAATGAAATCAAAACAGAAAGAACGTCACTCTGCTTTCTTCAGCGCCACTTCTTCCACAAGAGGGCGCTAAGTCACTGACTCACTTTGGATTTTCAAACAGGACAAACAAACTGAGTTATTCCAGAGCTGACACAGCAGACGTGGTCCTCTCACCTGCGTGATTTACTGTCTGCATCGCCTCGCTGTGATTGGCTGATGGGCTCTGAAATCGTGAGTCAGGGTGGCAGGAGTTGAGCTTCACAAACAGAGCCCTCCTGGGGGGACAACTGAAGAGACGCTCCTTTTTGAAGGTGCCATCACTCACTCCTGTGTCCTCCTCCTGGAGACAAATACACACAAAGGCAAATAAAGGAAGAATGACTGAGCAGTGGATTAGAACCACGACACACAACATAAATGTCTCAGGAAATTAACACATGAGATGATGTGTTCCCATAATGTTAGTATGACACATTTAAATTCGTCTTTAAAGGCGGGGTTGATGAGTTGGATTTAGAAAGAAGCATTCCCTCTCAAGCCACGCCCCTCACAGAAATGCACACGCGCCATTGGTCCAGAAGTGGCCCTGAGCTCATGCTTTAAGTGTGGGCTTGTGCACGTAAGAGGTACGGACTTACAAACTGCTACCGACGACTGATTTTCTTTGTTCCTTTTTCACAGAACATGAGTTATTATTTCTGTCAGGACCTAAAGACAAATTCAACCTAAAATGGAAAAAGTGCATCAGGAGAAATTAACCAACCCTGCCTTTAATCTGCAGAGTATCATGCCACTCTAAACCTTACCAGCTCGAGTCCCGCCATGGTTTCCGGTCGACCAGGAAGAGTGCCGATCCAGCGGATGATTCCGTATAAATTCCTTGAAGCGTCCACAGACACCTCGACCAGAGAGTTCAAGCTCAGATCCAGGTACAGATCCTCAGTGGGAGCTTCCACGGCGGTGGTATCAACGTCCATTGCGCTCTAAAAGAAGGAAAACAAGAGGGTAAGAGTCGTAACATGTGGCTTCAAGGCTTCATGGTGCAAAGAAATGCTCGAACCTGCAGGGACCTCCCCCTTCGCTACAGACTGCAGAGGAACTTCGATCTCGCCCCCTTGCTTTCCTGTGTGATCTGTGTCCTGAAAACACAAACAAAGGAAGATCACAGAGGAAGTTTTCCATGCTGATTAGAACTCTCCAGGACAGCTGTCGATGTTGTCGTTGACTTTAATGATTAAGTGTTGCGCCTCGCTCCGCGCTGTCATGTTGAGTCAGCTCTCTCTCCATGTGACACACACAGTGCAATCATTTAACTCACCGTGGAGATCCGAACCATGAATCCGCTGCCTTGCTCTTGCACGCTCACCACCATCCCATGAAAAAGATTGTCACCGATGAAGTAAGTGACTCTGTCGCCCGGGGCGAGCTCCTCCGTCTCCAGCGGAGGGTTGGACTGATGGATGGGCGGAGACAAGGAGCTGGGAACGACGGGCCTGACTTTGGAGAAGGGCGCAAAAATACCACAGTCTTTGGGGCAGGGGAAGAGCTTCTCATACTTGCCTGTTCCATCAGTCTTCCCCTTCCCCTTGTCTGCTCCCTGTGGAGGAGAGAAGCACAGCAGCACACTCACTCTTTGAATACTTCATCATTTCAAGGAGTACAGAACTTTATTTAAAGAACCTGTCAGGTACGTTCATGATGTCCACAGGGAGAAAATCACTTGATACAGCAGAAGAGAGAAACTTAAATAGACTGACAGAGGGTTGAGGGTGCAGGCTGAGCATAAAAAAACTTGGAAAAGATACCAGAGGGAAAAAAACACGTCTTAAACTGTGTCCCACCTGCAGCTCAATGCCAAAGAAGATTCCTGATAAGGGGGCGGGATATCTTGGCCTTGTCATTCCTCCGATGTAGCGGATGATGCCTCTCAGCTCCTCTCCTTCCTCTTCCACGGTCACTGCTGTATTCTCAGAGAGACCCAGCGCGGTTTGGAGACTTTTTTCCTCCTTGTACCACTTCAGCCTCTCTGCGTCCTCAGACAGGGCCAGCAGCAGCCCGGCCTCCCGTTCACTCAGCTCCCCCAAGAGGTTCTTCTCGATTTCATAATCCAATGACGAACGTGAACCAAACAACATGACAGAAAACTTTGAGGGGTAAGATTTTCTTTTAAGTGTTGTTTCATATCTGTATGCACTCATGAAGCAAATGCAACCAGCACTGATGTGTTTTGGGTATTCAGGTTTTTTTGTCAGGATGAAGTACACGTCTGACGTCATGTTGGAGTATATCAGGAGACTGTAAAGAAGCACAACACACCAAGGTTATTGTCCTGAACAAAAACTCACCAAATAACAAAAACAAGATTGTCAAAAACATTTACAATAAGTGATATAAAATAAAAAAAGAGGCTTTACTCCAACCCAACATTCATGAGCATTATGTCACAAACTACCTGACACTGATGTTTACTGTACAGTTTGTCAGCTCTCTGAGGCCTCATCATATTCTCATAAATAGATTCTTATGCTGATAATCAAACCCTGATGATATAGTTTCCATTCAGTTATAAAACACAGAGACATGATTTATATGGTCTAAATGTGTCTCTTATCATGCAGGACTAATCTGAATACTTTGTTTTTCTAAGTGGTGTGATGTTTTGTGTTTTTATTGCGCTACACGTACTAAACATACAACATAAAAAGTGACAACAAAAAATTAGGAATACTAAACACAAATTAAGCTAAAATAACAAACAAGTCAAAAGGTCATAAAAAGATAAACCTAAGATTGTCACATTGGTACGCAGTGACACACACACACACACACACACACACACACAGAGAGAGAGTACACACACACACACACACACACACACAGAGAGAGAGAGAGAGAGTACACACACACACACAGGTGTTATGTGTGTTAAAGATAGTCGACACTTTAAACAGCTAACTCGCTAACTCGCGACACTGAACGTTACAGACGTTTTAAATAAACGTTATCTGTAACTGCCGTTACCTGTAACAACACTGACAGCTTTCTTCCCTTTTTAACGCATTATTAGTGACACAGTTGAAGTTAGTTGACGTTACCTTGACTTGTTGAGAAACTTTTGAAGTTTAGCTCTCAGTAGTTTCTTCACTTGTTTTTTGTGTCAGACGTCAAACTTTCACTTCCCCTTTCGTTTCATTTCAGAGTGACGTCATCGACGTTACAGTAAACACAGCCTGAGGGTGACACACTCCGTGTTTTTGTAATAAACTTATTCTGATAATGTTGTTCTTTCTTTTTTTTATTAATCCTACGAAGGATTATTCTGTTGTTTTTAAATCACTTGACAGCTCACAGTGAGGCTCCTGAGCAGAGAGACGCCCTCAGTGCGGTCTTACAGGCGACATCTCAGAAATGCTTGTGCTGCCTTCAAGTGCCCCTCGGAAACATAGAATTTACCACATTTACGTGATTATCCTATGGAACAATAAACTAAAGATATTTACAACCGTTTCAACATGTGTTTTGTCGTATTAATAATATTTCATGTATATGTGTATTTTGTTTGTCTTTTTTACCGTACCAACATCAAAGTTATATTATCATAATTAAAAATATTGCTTAAATGAAAGTCCTATTTGAACAAACTCACATTTTCTTGATCACCTACCCTCAGCTGTACATCTTTCATGATACACTCATTTGTTTCCTTCATATCTGATGATACTTTAAGGTCATTTTATGATTTAATGCTGCAGATATCGTACATCTTGGCGCTTTAAAGAAGCCTAGAAGGCATCACTGAGGTGCGTTCACGTACACACAAACGCACTTCCGTCATTGGACAGCTGAAACACGTCATCAGCACTGGCCCTTTTTTCTCGTCCATGTTTGATGACACCACGACTCAGTAGTAAACATGGAGGAGAGAGAAGCACTGAAGAGGCAAATTGAACTTCTACAAAGTAAGTGCTGGTCGTTAAATGTCGACATGTTGTTTAGCTTGAAGCAGAGAAACAGTTTGTCCTGTTTTCTCCTTCAGAGCGATAAAATCCGCTTTTTTGGGGGTTTAGTTTTAAATAACGGCCCAATCTGACGTCACCCACGAGTCTTTAAAAAAAGAGACTTCTGTGTCTTTTTTTAATCTCTAACTATATAATTCTTATGGAGAAACATTTGTGACAGTAAACACTTGAAATGTTAATGAAAATAATTGTGTATTATGTCGTTTTTCACGCTGTCAACAGGTTACAACGAGGCCTAGCCATAACCGGCTGGTTGTCATGACAACATAGTTCATTCGTTTAATGTTAAATCGAGTCAAACTTCCGGAGCTTAGTTTGTAGTCAACAAGTCTTTAAATATTATAACTGAATATTTATTTTTACATTTCCAGATCTCATCAATACACATAAGAGTGTCCATGGTGACACGCCGTATGCAAGAGTTGAGCAGAGGCACCCAGAAGCTTCAACGTTATCCAGAGGTCGAGGTGTCGTCCATCCTCAGAGCTCCCGAGGGAGGGGAGCGTACGATCCTCAGAGCCGGGGAAGCTGGAGGAAGACGTACTCTCTGAGAAACAAAACCCCTCAGACCTCTGTCGGACCTCCCTCTGCTTCGAGCCACTCTTCTGCTCAGCGCTCTGTCTCCACTTCACTGCCCGGCCACAGCCGAGCAGAGGAACACGACGCAGCCAAAATGACTGCATCAAAGGTCTCTCACCGCAGACGAGAGGGACACATGGAGAGCACTGCAGGGAATAGTGGAGTTATTACGGAGAAGAAAAACACTCAAAGCAAAGCAGCCGGGTCACAGCATGGCGATGGAAAAGGAGGTTCAGGCTCTACAAATGTTCATACCCAACATCTGCCAGAGGACGGGGTCAGTGTTTCTGCAGAGGAACCATCTTCCCCCAAAGCCAAGACCTCAACCGCTTTGAATAGCAGCCCCCTTAAGCCTCATCAATCTAAGACAAGCAGCACTGAGTCCAAACAGACTGATCCCACAAAACCTCCAGCCAATCTGACTTCTGCTCGTACTCTTCTCCCTCCCTCTGCCCCGGCTAAAATATCTGAACAGCCTGCGGTTAAACCTACCCCGAACTCCAGCCAACTGAGTGCGTCTTATTTGAAAAAGTCAAAGTTCACTTGGGTTAAGAGTCAAAACGTTGAGGGCGCAGAGCCGAAACAAGCTCGCTCTGTTTCTTCACAACCAGCCAAAGCGGTGACTGTCGCTCCGACGTCGACCTCAAAAGTTGGGGTTGCTCTCGGAAGCTGTCCCTCAATCTCAACTGGTAAAAGAACCCCCATCAAGAAGTTACCCCGAAAGCTAAGCCCGGTCACTGTAGCCCCGAAGACCTCCAAGTACAGATGGGTCTCCTCCTCTGCTGGGTCACAAACTAAAATATCTAGAAAGTCAACTTCTCCCAAAGCCCTGTCTTTCTCCCAGCGAGCTCTGGAGAAGAGAGAGGCCGCCAAGAAAGTCCGAACGCCTTCCGCTCCTGCTGCTAAGCTAAAAAAGGGGAGCGCAGCTTCCCCGTCCGGCTCGTCACCGAGCAGCCGGTACCGCTGGAAGGCAGGAGGTCAGAGCACTTTAGCAGCAGTACAAGGAGGCATCACAGCGGTCCGGCGTAAATCTGCCTTCCACTGGACGCCAGACAGAAGCTTTAAAAGCGGGAAAGGAGGGCTTGTCTCTCCTCCCTCCCAGCGGACCTCCTTCACTCCCTCCCCTGGTGGGTTCAAGCTCCGCAGCAGGATGAAAATCATCAGGAAGTCTGCCACAAGGTCAGTCATGGAAACATGATCGGATTCATTTTAAGTTTGTAATGCTGAGAATTTAAACTATTCTGAGACTGTTTTTTTTATTACTTCTTTTGGCCAGAAGGTGGCAGCAAAGTACGACAGACTGTTGTTTATGTCGGCATGAATTTAATAGAGATTTATCAGTATCACTTGCTTACTCATAGTGTCTGGTGGTTCAGTGATAAAACTTTGCTCCTCTGTCCTGTGAGCGTAGTGGAGGAGGGTCGGAGAAGGTCTACAGCCCGTCAGCAGTAAAGTTCTCCCCCCGGATCAGGATCCACAGCTCGGCCAGGACTCCCCCAGGAGTGAGGAGGACTCCCTCCAGAGAGCTGGTGTCTTTCGGCCGACACAAGTTGAGGCGACTCTCCCCGACCTCGTCGAGGACAAGTAAGAAACACACATTAAAGAACATGACTGTTGAGAAGCATAGTGTTTCATCCTCACTGTCTTTAAACTGTTTCATTGATTATTTAAGTCAACGTACAAGTGTGACTCAAAAAAGAATTTTTAAAGTGAAATTCAAGACTTAAAAACTTTGGATTTTTAATTTAATTTCATCTGGAATTATCTATGAAATATAAAGGGGGGGCAGGGCAGTATCTCAGTTCATAGGGACTTGGGTTTGGAACTGGAGGGTTGCTGGTTCAAGTCCCGATGTGGACCAAAATATGGAAGTTGGACTGGTTGCTGGAAAGGTGCCAGACCACCTCTCAATCACCGCTGAGGTGCCCTTGAGCACGGCACCGAACCCCGACCAGCTCAGGGGGCGCCTGCCGCCGCACCCTGACATCTCTCCTTTAATGCCACATGTCCTGCTTGCATGTGTGTGTGTGATTCACGCCTCTGAGTGTGAATCAGAATTTCCCACTTTGGGATTAATAAAGTATATAAAATAAAATAAAAATACAAAATTCAACATTTTAATATTTAGTTTTCTTTCTATGGATAAATAGTTTATAATAACAGCAGCTCACTGAAATGTTAAGCATTTGCATACTCCAAACCGCTTTGTATCTGACACCTGTTGTTCCATTTGTGTCCAGTAGAGGGCAGCAGCTCCCACCCGTGTAGCACCCGTGTAGGGCTTTGTGTTGCGTGCTGTCACTGGAGAGGCTTTACAGGCAGACTATAAGAGGAGAAGGGGGGAGGTTAATTGATTGCCCAATTCAGCCGTGATGGCGAACAAGTGCCGATAGCGGGTAATTTGCAGAGGTGGAAGAAGGCAGCGCCACTGCTATCAAGCCCTGGCACTGCTCTCCCTCCAGTAGATAAAAAGGAGCTAATGCATAATTATCCTTTTGCAAATTGGATTGTTTTAACGAACTGTAGAATATAGGCCTAACCTGATGGAAAGCAATCATTGTTTTTACAGCCGCCTTCTCCCTCTCCTCCCTCCTCCCTCCTTCCCTTCCTCTTGCCCCTCCAACCCTTCGGTCATTCTGCGTGTACCCTACACGCCTCATGCCCATCTCGCTGTAATCTCCCCTACTCAATGGAGTCAGAAGACATTAGAAAAGCCATCACTATTAACATTAGGCTTTATTCGTCCCCATGGCTCTGCGTCTATCAGTCTGCTTCTCTTTTTTTCTTCTTCTTCTTCGGATTCTTCAACTTTATGCGTCCTTTCTCATCCTTCCTACATCCTATCCCCTTCTTTCGTCTCCTCCTCATCATCATCACTTCCCCACATGTCATTTAAAGGAACCTGGAGGGGCCCGCAGCAGGGACACACGCGGCTCTAATTAAAGAAGGGGAGACACAGGACAGGTGGAGCAGGGGTGAGGGTGGAGGAAGACGGAGTGAGGAGAGCTGCATGTAGCCGTCTGTGCCTCCGATAAGAGCTGCTAATAAAGAGCAAATTGAATTACTAATGATGGGAAGCAGAGTCCCTATAGATGAGCCCGTTAAAAAGCAACCTTATGACCACTCACACATGCATGATAATACACTCACAAACAATGTGTCTTCATTTCGCCCCCTCAACGGCCTCTCCTCTGGGTGCCGATGTTTTCTGAGGTGCTCCGTTATCTGTGCTTTAATTTAAAGAGGGCATAAACCTAAGGAAGCAGTTAAGGCTGTAATGAATCGAGAGGTGTGTGTGTGTGTGTGTGTGTGTGTGTGTGTGTGTGTGTGTGTGTGTTTGTATGTATCTACATGTGTGTATCTCAGAGACAGCCATGTAGCCCAGATGATCTAATAAAGCAGATGAATGACAGGACCGGACAGAGCAGAGAGCAGAGTGCTGAGCCGAGCGCCTTGCAGCCCCCCGTCTGTGACAGGCTGCTGGAGGTCTCTATCTCACTCTGTCCCTGCTGCTCCACTAATATGCCTCCTGACTGTTTTATGTTTTTAAGCCCAATACTATATACATGCATATATATCACTTTGCAGACTACAGACACTTCCTGTATAATGTGAGGTCTTCTGAATGTGTGAATGACTTCCTGAAAATCATCAGCACGCTAGAGGGGAAGTCGAGCGTTTTAAAACAAAAGGTCGTCATCAGAAGTTTGATGGGTTGATTGAACAGATGAAAGAGGCTGTAATCAGAGTCCATGTAGGCAGATGTGTAAACATGTGTGGTCACCTTCAATCTAAAGGAATCAGGAGACTTCACCTGGAGCGAGGAGCAGGCTGTCTGCACGCCACCGCTATGATCCCCGTGCACGTAGTTAAACTCACACTGCTCAAGAAAGTTCTTCTCCGCTCTTCAGTGATGTTGTTGTTTTTGTCAAATTACACATTTAGCTTTATTTCTGTCTTCTCAGCGAGAGGAGGTGAGGTGCGTCTGCTTTGCTCTCTCACATGGAGACTTAAAGGTCTCAACATGCTGTCACTAATGAAGAGCCCTTATTATCTCGTAAATGTAGACTACAGCCTCACTGTCTCTTGTTACAGTTTAGAACTATAATAAAGTGGATGTATCTCTCACACACACACACACACACACACACACACACACACACACACACACACACACACACGTTGTAGTAGTGGCCTCTCTCACAGTTGCTGTGCGGCCACCTTTGCTCTTTCAGCATCAGCTTGCCAACACCCCCCCCTCCCCCCTCCCATCCAAAGATACCAAGGAGCCCATTACAACCACCAAAGATTCCCCCCCCCCCCCCCCCCCATGGATCCTGTTACCGTGCCAACAGTGATCCCATTTATTTCGCCCATAAATCATATGTGCTTCTCTGCATCGAGGTCCTGCTCTCACTGACATTTTCCCCTTCCTCTCGTCTGCAGACCAAGCCCCCCCCACACACACACACACACACACACACACACACACAAACAGGGGTTTGTTGTGCTTTATAGTAATTTGAGGAGCGATTGATAAATAGCTAAGCTGAGCACTTTCAGTTTGAATATGTAACAGGAGTTTTTATAGGAGCTTGTGCTTCATGTTGGGTCTTATTGATGTTGTTTATTTGACTATTCTTGTTGATTTGTTGTTTTTTAGTTTACTTCATTGTGCTGCTTGCACATGTTGGAAATGAAGAAAAAAAAATCAAAGTATGAAAACCTTTTAATAACAAAGTGAGTCGTTGAAACAGCTGCTGTTTGTTTCTCTGTGAAGTCAAACCTGTTATTTAAATCCTGCTCTCGCTAGTTAAATAGCTGCATGTCTCCTCCACGCTCAACGTTTGGACCGCCATGAGTGCACCCTGGGGTTACCCATCATGCACTGCGTTTTGCCTTTAATGTCATAGTGAAGGCCAGCCAGCGTTTGAGCTCGGTGACTTTGTATCCTCGGCTCATTTCATGTCCAGGAAGAAAAAAGCTCCATGAAGCGTTTCATGGCGTGGCGATGCGCACACACACACACACACACACACACACACACACACACACACACACACACACACACACACACACACACAGATGGTGCACGCTTTCCTTCTTTGGCTTCACCTTGGCACGACGCCCGTTTTGTTTATTTTTGTTTGTTCGTTTGCATCACTCTCTGGTTCACACTTGCTCCAGTATCTCCCACTTTTCCTTCTCACTGCAGACACTTGTCGTGTGCTCCCGTCTCACCGTGTCCCTCCCACATATGTACCCACAACACACACACACACACACACACACACACACACATGCAAAGAGGGGACATTAGCTCACTCTTTGATTGGACGTTGCAGCCCACAGCTGTCTTGTGTATACTGGAGCTATAACTTGTGTGTGTGTGTGTGTGTGTAGGTGTGTGTGTAGGTGTGTGTGAACTTTTTATTGGTCAAATGATTTTAATAGTTTGTGTGTATGATCGTCTCATCAGCTGCTTGTTCTACATACCGTTCTCTGGATGCCATTCCCAGAGCTCCCATAGTATTATCAGCTGGATAACACACACATTTGAACTGTGTAGACCTCAACCTGTAATACACACACACACACACACACACACACACACACACACACACACACACACACACACACACACACACACACACACACACACACACACACACACACACACACACACACACACACAGGCATTCTGCTCATTCCTCTGCACTTTCTCAGGCTCTCTGTGTCAAACAGGTGGACTTCTGTCTGTCTCACTGTCTGTTGCTTTCTTTCTCTTCCCTTCTATTTATATCCGTCACCATTTGTCATGCACACACAACACACACACACACACACACACACACACACAAGTGGTGGACAAGACAAGTGCGGCCACACGCACACACATAGTTGACGCGTCCAGAATAGTTGAATGGCTGTAATGGTTTAGAGAGAGGCTGAATGAGTGCTCGTGTGTGTTTGAGGATTATTCTTTGATCGTGTGAGGACTTTCTCTTTCTTCATTCATCTCTGTGTCTTTTCATGAACGCTTCAGTTTGTCGTGCAGCATGGCGTCTTGTGCGGGGCGGGCTCGGTGTAGCGCTCTGCCCCGGGGGGCCCACCCTGTCAATGTCATAAAACCCCTCCTCGTCCCGCCACTCATCAAACTGTCAACTGGCCATAATTAAAGTTCAGAATCATTTGAGGTCAACGTGAAGATCGGTGTCGAGGACGAGCGATTAATGGTGGACGACGTCATCAGGACGTCGTGGAGAACGCTTGTGTGCTAACATTCAAACAGCTCCAGATGATTCACTTATTTAACTTCAGAAAGATCGCTCTCTGAACATCTTCTCCACATGTCCTCGATGAGCTCATACTGATGTGATGGGTAGTGTGTGTGTGTGTGTGTGTGGGGGGGGGGGGGAGCATGTGTTGAAACGTGTAATCAATACGATTGAGTTCAGAAACTTTACCCTGAGATGACGGTGACCTCTTTCCAGTTAAGGAGGTAAATGTTTTCTTGGTATCCAGAGGAGTGGCCCATGAGCCAGGCTGTCAATAAATCAGAAACCTAACAGGACACAGGAAGACGGGTTTCTAATGATGGGAGAACACATGGCGGCCGCTGCCTCCACCCTGGACCGGTAAAGGAATCTATCCTGAACATAATGGAGCTTTCTGCTCTTCAAACAGACACCGCTCCTCTTCTGCCTCCAGACGATTTCTCATTTCTTTTATTTCACTTCCTTTTTTTTAATTTTTTTAATTTTTTTTAATGGTTGTAAAAAGTTCTTTGATTGAAATACTGATCAAGTGCAGCTCCATGTGTTTTATAGATCTGAGAGTTGAAGTGCTGCACATGTCAGACCCAGGGCAACACATGCTGCGCCTCACTTTCAGTGAAAAACCACAAAAATCTCAAACAAGAAGTGAGAAACAACATGCAAGAGCACACACACACACACACACACACACACACACACACACACACACACACACACACACACACACACACACACACACACACACACACACACACACTGTGCTCTCAGATGGGGCCCCTTTAGGCAGGTTTCCTTCTGTCGTTGCAGAACGGGTCCATTCTGAGGCGATGCTGTGGTTTAAAGTTTGTCAGCCGTTTGGGGCCCCGCGCAGCAGACACACTAAACACACACAAACAAACACACTCACACCCCTGGGGCTCCTTCGGCGTGTAATTGAAGTCTGCACATCCACATTGAAACGGGCCCTTTTTTATGATCCGGGGTGGCAGTGATTCAAAGCTTCAGCTCAGTAGATTACAAAGCAGCACACTTCCCTCTGTCCGTCTTTAATACTGAAGCAGCAGAGATCATACTGTTCACGGGGGGACAGTGACATTTAAAGAGCTAATTAGTGGATATTTAATGGACGCGTTGTGGACAGAGAGCGTCTGATCCCGTGCAGTAATAGTGAAGTGTGACCAGCACAAACTCACAACAATGATGTCGAACTAAAAAAAGTCATGAGACGCAAACACAACATGAAATAAAACGTGACGTGACATAAAGCACGTCTGGAACAGAGAAGAGAGAAAGTCAGGGGCCTTTAAGAGCTCGGCCATAAATCTCCTCCTTTAGTCAGCCACCCCCCCATTCTCTTGTACCCCCTCCCTTAAGAAAGTACCCCCCCCCCCCCCCCCCCAGCTCTTGTCCTTGGTCTGCACACACTGATGTGTCACCATAATAACCACTGAGGTCCAACGTTTACGTGGGAAGACGAGCAAAGAGAGCAAAGAGTGTGAGGAGCGCTCGGCATGTTAATGATGTCACACACACACACACACACACACACACACACACACACACGGTGGATTGTTTGACTGGTTGGGTCATAATGGTTGAGGGAGGGTTAAGCTGGCGCTGGGTCTGGCTGTTGACATGAGGAGGATGGTTTATGACTTCAGGGTTGTGTCAGGATTTCTAGGAAGTTTAAAAACTGCTCTGAACATTTTAATCACGCTTTAAAAGAGTTTACTCCACATCAGTGTGAGCCGGCCTCTCTGTAGACCTCTTTAGTCTGAAGGTCCTCTTCTCTCAGTCCACACTATGACCTGCTTTCTCCTCTTGTAAGAACCGAAACCTAAAAGCCATCAAAGAACTGCTGATGTGAAGTTTTGACTCGGCGTCATCTGTGCGTCTAAAAATGTCTCAAGTCGAATAAACGGCCGCAGTGAGCGCTCTCCGTTCATCAGGGGAGAAGCGTCCACAGGCTGACCCGACCTGATCCGCAGAAACATTTGGGTTCAGGTAGTAACGTGATCCTCTATTAGCATGGAGCCGCCTTTAAACTGCATCATTCAAACCGTGAGGATGTCTCTGGACTCGTCTTTGTCAGTTTGACCAATCGGAGAGCGTTCCCCTCGCCCATCACACGCCTCGGTCCTCTTGCAGATATTCCCGCTTCGACACAGACCAAACCTGAGAAAGTTCCCATGATTCAGACCAAAGCAAACGATTCAAAAGTTGTGAAAACGCCCTGAGAGCCTGAGGGATTTCATAGACGTGGGTCCATTGGTGGTCCTCGATGTATTCCAGATTGTTACCTGATGGTTTGTGCTCCTCCGTGGAGCAACACCTGACACCTGAACCCAAAGGTGACACCTGCTGGAGCTGTTTGTGTCTCACACGGCTCCTATGTTCTATTTCAGTGAGAGGTCTGAGAACAATCAGAGTTATTTGCTGTGTGTTGAGACCTGTTTTTGAAGGTCTCGTCTTCGACTCTGAAGCTTTTTTTATTTTCTTTGTGGCTGTTACACCATCACTTGAGACAGAACGTGCTCGGAGCTGGAGCAACAGGCCACGCGCTCTTTTATCTGGGAGTGCTCAGCATCCCTCTCTTTCTCTTCTTCCTCCGTATTCCCCTCATTCGTGTCTTGACTGGAAGTTTCCCTGGGTTGTTAGATCCAAGTGAAGGTCATGACCTATATCTCTGTAATGCTGCCCTTATCCTTTGTCACAGCCCTGGAGAGAAACCTCTCCTCGTCTTTTCTTTCTTTTCTTTTTTTTATGGCCATTTCAGTCATACAGGCTCAAACAGCCGAACCCTTCCAAGTCTATTCTGGTCTCATTGAGTTTTTCACTCACCCTCGAGTATCTACACTGCTGCCATCCCAGTGCCTCCTTTCTCTTTCTCTCTTTGCCCCTCCCGTGGAGAGGCTTAAGTTTCGCCCTCTGTCTCTCTCTCTCTCTCCTGAATATTTGACTGTGTGCCTCCAGTCATGATTGGCATGCAAACCTCTGAGCTTTGTGCCCAGACTTTCCCTTCCACCTCTGACCTCCAGGCAGAGAGTCGGCTTCTTAAGCCCACCATGGCTGCTAGCTACAGGTGTCTCCCACATTTAAACCATTAGCAATAATGTTGTCTGTGCTGGTAGCACATGTGCAGCAGATTCTTGAGCGCAGACATGACGGACAGGTGTAAACTGAATGATAGATGGCTCCTGTCAACCACCTACTTTCCCTGCCCGCTTTAAAAGAACATTCCAGTTCATAACAACCTGGGTTGAATTTTTATGGTGCGTACGAGCAACTTAAGCAACATATAAACAGAAAGTGTTTCAACAGTGTTGATATGTTACAACAAGTAAACAGATGCATATAGCTGCACAAACAAACATCATGCAGTTCATATCATGAGAAACAAATCTGTCAAACAATAAATTTAGATTTATCTTAGGAGGAAGCTGGAGTACCCAGAGGCTCCTGTCCGACCGGGATTCGAACCAGGGACCTCCTCCCTGTCAGGAAAAACACGCAACCAGCGTCTAAATTACACAGAAACAAACAAAGAGGCTGTTTCAAGCCGAAACACGACTACAGTTACGCATCAGCTTCAGTCTAAATGTCGGGCGGGGGGGGGACAAAGTCCTCAGAAGTTAGAGACATTTTTTTTTTTCTTTTCCTCTGACATTCTCCTGACTTCCTTGTTCACACTTGTCCCTCACAGCTTGATGTTTTCCCCGTTAGTCAACGGAGGGGTGAGGGAGGAGGAGGATGGGGGGGGGGATGTCTGACCGCGTCCTTTCACACACACATGTGCATCTCCTCCTGTAAATGTTCCCACTGACTCTCAGTCACAGCCTCTGTTAGTGCCTGTGTCCCTCTCCTCCTCTTCCTCGGGATCTGTGTCCCTCTCCTCCTCTTCCTCGGGGCCTGTGTCCCTCTCCTCCTCTTCCTCGGGGCCTGTGTCCCTCTCCTCCTCTTCCTCGGGATCTGTGTCCCTCTCCTCCTCTTCCTCGGGGCCTGTGTCCCTCTCCTCCTCTTCCTCGGGGCCTGTGTCCCTCTCCTCCTCTTCCTCGGGGCCTGTGTCCCTCTCCTCCTCTTCCTCGGGGCCCCTGTTAGTGCCCGTGTCCCTCTCCTCCTCTTCCTCGGGGCCTCTGTTAGTGCCTGTGTCCCTCTCCTGCTCTTCCTCGGGGCCCGTGTCCCTCTCCTCCTCTTCCTCGGGGCCCCTGTTAGTACCCGTGTCCCTTTCCTGCTCTTCCTCGGGGCCCGTGTCCCTCTCCTGCTCTTCCTCGGGGCCTGTGTCCCTCCCCTGCTCTTCCTCGGGGCCCCTGTTAGTGCCTGTGTCCCTCTCCTCCTCTTCCTCAGGGCCCCTGTTAGTGCCTGTGTCCCTCTCCTCCTCTTCCTCAGGGCCCCTGTTAGTGCCTGTGTCCCTCTCCTCCTCTTCCTCAGGGCCCCTGTTAGTGCCTGTGTCCCTCTCCTGCTCTTCCTCTGGGCCTGTGTCCCTCTCCTCCTCTTCCTCTGGGACTGTGTCCCTCTCCTGCTCTTCCTCGAGGGCCCTGTTGTCCCTCTCCTCCTCTTCCTCGGGGCCTGTGTCCCTCTCCTCCTCTTCCTCGGGGCCTGTGTCCCTCTCCTGCTCTTCCTCGGGGCCTGTGTCCCTCTCCTGCTCTTCCTCGGGGCCCGTGTCCCTCACCTCCTCTTCCTCGGGGCCTGTGTCCCTCTCCTCCTCTTCCTCGGGGCCTGTGTCCCTCACCTCCTCTTCCTCGGGGCCTGTGTCCCTCACCTCCTCTTCCTCGGGGCCTGTGTCCCTCTCCTCCTCTTCCTCGGGGCCTGTGTCCCTCACCTCCTCTTCCTCGGGGCCTGTGTCCCTCTCCTCCTCTTCCTCGGGGCCTGTGTCCCTCTCCTCCTCTTCCTCGGGGCCTGTGTCCCTCTCCTGCTCTTCCTCGGGGGCCCTGTTTGTGCCTGTGTCCCTCTCCTGCTCTTCCTCGGGGCCCTGTTGGTCTTTGGGTGTTTAATAATGGATGCCAGTTTGTGTTTGTCAGTCTGCACGCTCTTGTTAAAGGGCTTTAAGATAACTGCTAATTCCAGCAGGGTTGTATTGATTAGCCTCGCTGGGTGTGGATTGTTTTATAGCCTGAGCAGAATATAACCCCCGCCGGCCCCCCCCCCCCCCCCCCCCTCGTCAAGGGTCTCTCTCTGGCTGGCTGAATAATTAATGCTTAACCTTTTTAATTAGTGAGATCTGCTCTGAACAGAAGCGGGGTAATTGAGTCCTCAACTCTGTGAGCGCTTGGAGGAAGTGTCTTTGTCTTTATCTGTGTTTGTCCGCCACACGTCAAACGATGGCGGCATTAACAGGCTCCTCCCCCTCCCTCTCGTATGATTCACAGAAGCACAGGGATCTTGCAGCAGTCATGCTGAGAGTTGGTGTTCGGTGAGTTGGCAGTATTTTTAGACGAGTGTTTGGAGGTGCAGAGCTCTTAACAACTGTGACTACAGGCCCAAATAATGATGGAGGATTTGATGATCCTCTTTGGCGTGCTAACTGAAGCCTGATTTATACGTCTGCATGTAAGGGTCAGGGGGGACGATTCTCTATATGATGGCGGATTGTAGGGGGTGTAAAAGATGAATCGTGATAAATCGATCGATTCAGATCGAATGAGATTTTTTGATTCGGAGGTGTGGAAACATACGGGGAAACGAGCAGGTGAACAGCTCCTGAAGTCTCCGTTTGCGGGTCACCGGAGGAGACCTCAGGCAGCACTTTTAAAAGACCCCTTATTAGTCGCTTGGACTGCTGGTGAGTGAAGGCCGCTGCTCTGGATTCCACCGCCTTCAGTTTTGACCAGCACAGACTTGGCAGAAAACCCCAGGACTGGAGGGTCAGAGCTATTTATAGTCACCCAGGAGTGGGTCAGGGTGTACTGCCAGATCCAGGACTGGCTCACCTGCACGTGTACGGACCAGCAGATCCTGCTGCTGAGCTGCAGAGGGGGCTCTGAGCTGCTGCTGAGCTCCTGGCCCTGTGAGCACCGCTGTGACAACAACCTGCCATGATATCAGACAATCCAGGACTGGGACACATCTGTACGGTGTTTTTTATTTGGTGCTGAACTTTGAAGGTTACACCCTGCAGCAAAAAACAAGACAACAAGTCAATGAATAAAACAACAGCTCGACTTTAAAGAGAGAGTTTTTCAAGCTTGTATAATTTATCATTCATCTTTTTGTTCATGAAGAAAAGAAGACGAGCAGGTCTGGACTGGTCTCTTTTAGAGACCCGACATCAGTCCACCTAGAACACTGTTTTCTCTGCGTTGATATAAAGACAAATGTTCTCATTGAACTGTCGTATAGCCGACACAACGTTTTTATACCTTACACCTTAGCAGACCCCCCCCCCCCCCCCCCCCCCCCCCCCCCCCGATCTTACCGAGACATTTTCCGACGTGAATGTGTGAGAACAGTTGAGCAGGTCAAGGCAGCCATGATGACGTAGCTGTCGCCTGTCTTGGCCAGGACTTCATGTCTTCATGTTCATGTTTAGGTAAAAATGTAAAATCTGCAGAAACCTCCTCCTGTTATTATGTAACGCTACAGAGAACATGAGCGATCGTGAACGTACTTCAGTAAACACATGAAATAAATATATGAACCCCAGAAATGGCAGAGTAATGGACCTTTAATGCTTCTGTTGGCAGACGGTTGTATTTGTGGGCATGTTGCTCCAGGTGTATGGTTCATACGTGGAAGCAGGGCAGCATATTGAGTTGCAGTGCATTTAAGATGCGTGTAAGCATGTTGACCTTAACCAGAGTATGACGAATAGCCCGGCTGCGTCATGAATGGAACATACAGAAAAAGTCAAACACAGGTAGGCTGCTTAAAACCTCGTCACAGGCAGAAGCTGTCGGCTTCTTCTCTTCTAAAACACTCGTTCTTATGTATTTTTCTGAAGTGTTCCCTTCCCGGGGGGGTCGCTCTTTGTCGAGTGTCTGAGGAGAGCACGCCGCTGGGAGAGAGAGTACAGTATTGATCCGGGGCAGTTCATTTTCTGCTGTCCCCGGTGAGTTGCTTTGGGGGAAATAGCTAGTTTGTCTCCTGTCATTGTAGCTTCAGAGTTAAAGAGGAGTAAAAAAAAGGAAAGGAGGCGAGGTGGGGTTAAGGAAGCCACTGCTCTCATCATAAGACGGAAGGACTCTCTCGCTCTCACGCAGCAGGATTAAAGCGTCCTTTTTAGGGTCTCGTATAAAGCACTACTAACAAGGCTGATAATTGCTTGTGTTTGCGTGTGTGAACATGTCCTGAAATGTATTTCCACATGTGAGGCGTGCACGGTGTGGGCGATGCTGGAGAAAGCGATATTGATCATTTGCCGTTTACTGTCCCCTGCTCCCCTGTGAATCGCTCTGTGGGAAGTGGTTAATTTGTCTCCTGTCTGGGGGGGGAGGGGCTTCTCCCTCCCCGTCTGTGTGTGTGTGTGCCTGTGTGTGCCTGTGTGTGCCTGTGTGTGCCTGTGGCACATGTGGTTAATTTGTGTCCTCGCTGTGGGGGGCTTAACTGTTAAATACTTGACTGTGTCTCTGAGAAGACGCATGCTGATATCATTGTTTTACTAAATAGCTGCCATTAATAATATGAACTCAGGAGGTTGAAACTGACCCAGTGTAATGAAGGAATAACCACCAGTAAATCATTTTTAATCCTTTAATACTAATGTAAACATCTTTGGACGTGCAGCCTCTACAGATGTGGAGTATTTTTTTCATCCTTATTATTTTATGATCTGGCTGTTTTCCCGTACGCCGATTGGCTTATATACTGAGTCAGTTCATCCTCTCTGCCCGGTGATTACTTTACTTCTATTGATTACTCCTCACCAATTAAGAACATCTTCTTTCATCGAATTAAAATCACACAGGTAGAGTATTTAACCCATTAAGCCCCGCCCCCTCTGCATGAGGTCATGTGATAGCTACTTTAACACGTCTCCTCTCTCTTACAGTTTAGCTTGGCTCCTCAAGGTTCATGCACCCTGGTCTATTTTTGGACTGGATTACTACACTGCCCCCCCCTGCCCCCCACACCCCACACCCCACCCCCCCCATGCCCCCTCACATCCAGGCTTGTCTTTCAGTGCATTCTCGTCTTAATGAGTTTGTTCATATAAATGAGCAGTTAGGAGCAACACGTGTTAAATTACCACAGTGATGGAGATTACATAACAAACTAAACTCCGAGTTCCACAGCTCGGCCTTTCCAAATCTTTGGAAACTCTGAAGCGTGTCGTTTATACTCGTGTTACGTGACTTTGTTGGGCGGCCTGGCGAGTCTTGGTCTTGTTGCGTTTGGCTGTGACTTTGAAGGACCTTTCTTTTTTGTACATGTGCGTCTCTACCAGCGGTTCAGCAGCGGCGTCTGCAGCGAGCAGATGCCCGATCCTCCTGGTTGTGCTCAGCACTTTCGTTGGCTTCTGCCAGCTCTTCTTGGGTCGGCCCAAAGGGACCAATTAGGTCCTGGCAGCTGGACCCAGAATGCCGCCGAGGAATGAGGGGGCAGTGGGTGGATTGGCGAGGATGCTGCACAAGAGAAGGGCACTTTAGCAAAGGACACACATGTAGACGTCGGCAGTCTCGGTGAGTTATGTCCCCAGTCTTGGCCAAAAGGATGGTTGTTAGCGTTGATAAGGAAAACACGATGGAGGATGGTTGTTTATTTGGAGCTTGTTTTCTCCAGACCACCTGCTGCTCTTCTAAAGGATCAGACCCGGGTGTGGGAGTCTTGGCCCCCTGCCCTCACCAAATTAGCACCCATGCACCGGAGAGCTGACTGTCCCTCATCACGCCATCGTTCTCCCTCCTGAACTTTAACCCCCTGATCCCTAACTTTTCACCCCAGTAACTGCCCCCCCCCCCCCCTGTCACTGAGCTGCCCATGGCCCGGGGCCAAAGTGAACCTTCAGATACAAGTTCTGTAGTTATTTCAGCAGGCCCTCTTCATTACACCCAGACTCAAAGGTCAAATATCAGTGTAACTGCCAAGAGAATTATTGGAGACACAAACCTTACAGTAACTCTGTGATTAATCATCCAAAGGCTGTCGTCAAAAACAGAGTGGAACATGGGTAAAAATAGGAGTGGTCAAATTCTGAACAAAGTTGAGTCAGAGTGCATCCAAATCTTTAAATTATTAAGAGTATTATAAAGAGTTAAATCAGCTCAGACCACATGACCACAAGTGAAAATCACGACTTTTAAAATTAGTGTTACGACTCAGAATTTCTATGCATGTGTGTGTGTATATATATGTGTATATATATATATATATATACATTTTTTTTACATTTTTATATTTTAATTGAATTAGTGTGATTGTTCTTCTCCTTTCCTGCTGTGACACTAAATGTCTCCATCTGTGAGGTGAATCATCTTATCTTAATGTTTATAACGTGAACTGCTGCCATCCGATCTTAAAGTGAGCTGCAGAACGATCTCTGATTCGGCCCCCAGGATCCCTTCTGTTGTCTCAGTAAGGATGTCATGTGATCGAGATCACCG
>NC_136698.1:1394442-1399442 GCF_947650265.1 Symphodus melops | reverse complement strand
ATAGTTTTGATATTTCTGGTCCACAATGCCAGTCAGTTGTTGTGTCTAAGCTGTAACGCAGCCTCCCACCACTAGCTGGAGCTGTAGCTCTCTCTCCGCTCTTCTGCCCAGATGTAAACTAGCACAGTGGACAGATGACAGTTTCAGTAGAAGTTCACCTGAGAGGAGAGCTGAAGGCTGAGCTGCTGAAATCAGTTCTGATATAATTCACATCCAGGGTTCATGTCGACCAGTGAATTTAAATTTAAATCCCCAGGATAATTATTCATAAGGAGCATACTTTTACATCACACTGTATCATTTAATACCAAACCATGCTGAAATAGCAGGTTGCTGCTCAATTCAATTTAATAAAAAACAAACTTTATTTGTCCATGGGGGGGAAACAAAGCACACAGAGCAGAAAATGAACGACAGCGCAGCTATACTAAAATAAAGTGTTGATAAAAAGTAAAGTGTCAAACTTAAAATAGAAAATTACAAAGTTAAATTTTTCACAAAAAAAAAAAGAGTGGAGGTGTAAGTGGAGCTAAAGATGTAAACAGATTCAGTAATGAACAACTATTGTGCAGGAAATGCAAATAAATAAATATAATAATAATAATAATAATAATAAAATAATAATAAATATACAGAGCTATGTGCAAGTCAAACAACACTAAATAATATCTGAAGCTATGCAAAAGGATGAATACTAAAGAATAAAGTGGAGTTGTGCATTAAGACCAATTATTGACTCAAATCCTGAACCAAAAACAGCCAATCACATGTGAGTATGTTCAAAGAGCAGTTCCAGCCCTGGCTCTGTGGCTCTGTGGTGGAGGAGAGGAGGAGGAGAGGAGGAGAGGAGGAGAAGAGGAGAAGAGGAGAGGAGGAGTGTTGAGCAGATTATCTGTAGATTCACAGCAGCGAGTCAGAGAGAGATAGATGGACGGTGTGTGAGCTGCATGCGTCTGCAAACTGTGTCTTCACAGCTTCACAGGGCAACACTGTGCGCGCTCCCCCACACTGCAAAGGCAGCCCACTGTCAAAGGTCTATTAGGGGAAGATTGAGACCCCAGGTGTATATGTGTGAGTAAGTGTGTGTGTGTGTGTGTGTGTGTGTGTGTGTGCTCATTGGTCATGGGTCTGTAGTGAAAGATTGAGACCCCATTGCTCGCAGAGCCACTCAACCAACACAACCTGCAGTGGTTTACAATCAGAGCAACAGCGTCCATCCATCCCTGCTGACACACACACACACACACACACACACACACACACACACACACACACACACACACCGGACACCACAGGAATACACACTAACAATACAGCTCACTATAGATGTCATTTAACAGGAGCTGGGGTGGAACAGCTGTGTGACGATGTCGTGAGGTTGAAGTGAGAGTTTAGAGGCAGATTGAGGTGCAGGTTAGAGATGCTGGGGGGGCAGAGGAGGGGGGGGGGGGCGTTCACAAGGTGGGAGGTGGAGAATCATGGCAACACCTTTGACAAGCCCTATTTGTCATCTGCCAGGACGCCCAAATAGCTCTGACTGCAATACAGATGGATTGTGGGAGAAAAAGTGACTACAAGCGAGGCAACTAATACAAACCTGGTCTCCACCTGTGCACGCTCCTCCTCTCTCTCCTGTGTTAGCATAGCGTCATAAAGGACAGGATGTCACGCTTGAATCCTCGAGTGGACACCTGCTCGCCTCACCGTAACCACTGAAACAGGAATGGAAACGTATCCATTGAAATCGTGCTTTTACTACTCGGTGAACATCTGCAACAAACGCGTGCACGCAGGTTTCTGTGTGTGTGTCCTTCGACCTGGAGCGAGCGACTCCGGTGGCCGCCCAGCTTGCAGTGATTTGTTCGACGGGAACAGTTTGCCTGAGATGAATTCACCAGCTGATCCGGAGCTGCATCCCGGCTGACAAATGAAACCAGCGCCCGAGGGGGGGGGGGAGCGAGAATGAGAGGGAGAGGCTGGAAATCGAATCATTTTATTGTTTGTCACCGCGGCCCTTTGTGGTCACGCTCTGTTATTGGATGCTAATTAAAACGGCAACAATCCCCGACAATTGGCAATTAAAGACTTGTGAAAGAGGTGATAGGAAATGAGCTCCTCGCGGCGGGTATAAACTCATTTGTTATCCCTCTTTCACACCTCTCTTCACTCTGTCTTTTCTCCACTCATTAGGAAGACAGAGTGCTGTCACTGACCACCTCGGTGAGGGATGGGGAGCGGGGGAGGGAGAGCTGATAATGACATGCAACACAGTTATTTTTTCTTCCTGTAGAATAATATAAATGAACAGAGTGAGAAGCTGATTCTCGCTGCAGTCTTCTTTTTTCTTTTCTACAAAGTCAAGCTTTTTGTAAGAGACGCAATTAAGGACAACGTCACCTTTTTTCCTCCCATCGTCTTTGACCTCAGCAAAGAGGATTCTGGGTCACGTAGTGTTTTATTTAGGTTTAAAGCATCTATAAGCTCTTTCAGTGTGAGCGAGAGTACGCAAGAGGTAGAGAACGAGCAGGGAGGCGTGTGATTGGTTCATCAGGTTGGTACCTCGTGGCAGACATTGGTCGAAGTTTTTACAGACTAGCAACGGACACGGATGATGGATTTTATTTGTTCCTTTTTCAGAGAACGTGAGTTATTAATTTCTGTCGGGACCTAAAGACATGTTCAACCTAAATCTTAAAAGAAAGTGGATCTGGGGGAAAATGAGCGACCCTGCCTTTAAGTTACCAAAGACTTCGACGAGCCTCGATGCAAATCCTCCTCTCAGCCAGCGTAGGCCATCATAAAACAAGGTGATGGATACACAGCCAAATAAATAAATAAATACACTCAGTCCTCTCTCGACTCTCACGCCTCGACTCTGATGGATCTGTGAAATGATATAACGAATGAGACTTATAGTGAGAAGGAGGGAGGGAGAGCAGGCAGGAGGGATGAAGGCAGCCAGGAAAGAGACAGAGGATGTGATTTATTAGGCTCATAAAAATTCTGCCTTTGTTATTCCCTCTCATTTTTATATGTGAAGCTTATTAAAGAGCACACCTGCCAGAGTCCTCACACTAACTTCTGTGTGTGTGTTGTTTGCAGAGTTTGATGCATTCAGATGAATGTGTACACGTCAGTGATTTCAGATACTGACTGCTGGTTGGTCATTATTTAAAATGATTTTCACACAGATCTACCTCTGCGCTCTCTCCAGGTCACGTCGCCTCCTCCTTCTCCTCCTCGTCCAATCGCAGCCCCACATATCAGGGCGTCTTCAGGACACGCTACAAGATGGTGACCCGTCCGGGCTCCAGTGCAGCACACACATCCCACTATAACCCGGCCTGACGTGGAGAACCAAGAGGATCCAGACAGCCAGGTAACCCACACACACACACACACACACACACACACACACAGCTCGTGCATGGCTTTAATGTGCTTCAGTGGGTTACATTCTTCAGTGCAGAGCAGCGCCCTTTTATGTCACCGTCATGTGCAGCATGAGTGGAAGAGGTGGGGAATTTATGGCGCTCATTTTAACACCGTAGATAACCCCGAGAATAAACCATTCACACCGCTGTGCTGCTCACATTCATTTGCTGCAGGCAGGGAGAGCTCCTGCACAGACAGACAACCGGTTGGTTGGTCGCTCTTTTTCTTGATGTCGTTACGACTCCACCCTCTTCTTCCTCCTGTTCGTTCATTCGTCAAACTTTAATCCCCGACACTCGTTTTGTTCACGCGTGTTCTCACGAGGAAACGCCAGCGGGATCCCACACTCCAGGCGTGAAGACATTTTTAAAAGACAGATAGCATAACTGGTTAAGTTTCAGGATTTTGGATCATCGCATGTTTGGCAGAGCAAAGAGCTGGGCGCCGCCATTTTAAAAAATGTAACTCTGTTAAAGATGCGATATGTAGATTCCACCACCAGGGGGCTCTCAAGCAATACGACAGTAACAAAAGATGTTGTCAAGACCAGCCGGGAATCATGGGAGTTCTCTCTGCTGCTGCTGCTCCTCCCCCGATGGGAAAAAAAAACAAAAAGTCAGAGTTGACCGTTGTCATGGCAACCGGGCGAAACCGACCCGATTGAGAGAAGACGAGCTGATGTGTCCCAGTTTACGTAACGCCCCGTGTTATGGCGGCTCATTATGGCGTCCGCCTCGACACGACGGCGTCCAGTTACAACTTTAAAATTCGGGTGTCTCTGAGAAGCTCTGAGAGCTCTGAGCTGTGAGAAACATCCGAGTTGATGTAAGAACTCAACAGAGGTCGGCACCGCACACGGGCCGAGGCCCATCGTCACTTCAGTACACGTCTTTATTTTCTGAGTTATTAAAAAGCTGCCATCTTCACGCCGATGTTGACATGAATGAAACGCTGACACAGATGAACAGAGGTGTGTTTGAGCACAAGGACTGAGACAGTCTGCAGATACTGAAGTCTGTCTCAACAAGTAACGCCAAGAAAATAATCTGAATTAAATGAAGATTTTAACACAGAATAACATGAAGTCAGAAGTCCGACTTTAATGTCCTAAAACAACTCGACTCTTCTGCTTTTGTTTTAAGAGCCTTTAATAACTGGAAGCACTTTGTTCTTATCTGCCTGTCGTGTGGTGTGTGTGTGTGTGTGTGTGTGTGTGTGTGTGTGTGTGTGTGCGCGTGCTGCTGATGGGGGTTCATTTGTGTAATCCAGATTTGGTGAGACAGACGGGCCTGTGCTCTGACCGGACTCTTGTGACTTATTACTATTCATTTAGCTGCTGCAGTAAATATTGATTCATCAAGGGGATTTTCAATTTGAGCCCCGTGACATCTCGTGAAATATCACCAAGTGTGTAGAAGTGAGGGAAGAGATAGGGAGTGTGGGGAGGGGGGGGGACATGTCGGGTCCCCGGGGATAGTGGATTACACCCCCCTCCCCCCCCTTGCACCCATCAATGTGCTCCCTTCTCATGCTTATCTATCTGTTTAACTTCTATCAGTCTGAAG
>NC_136698.1:1353381-1394242 GCF_947650265.1 Symphodus melops | reverse complement strand
CACACAGAGCTTTTCGTCCACCGTTGTTGGAGTGCACCGGGTACATGGTGTTTATTCTGTTCTCAGACACAGATGGACGTCACGTTTGGCTCCGACACCAATGTGTCAAACCACAGCAGTATAAATAACCGGCCTCGTATCAGGTTGTTATTGCATCTGGCTGCAGATTCAGCTCTGTCACATCTCATGTGAGCCAATTGTAATAGTCTTTTTAAATGTCCAAGTAAAAGTTATTGGACAGTAACCATGACGACCATTCAAACGTTTGAATCAATCTAAACAGATCACCAAGAGTAAAAGAGTTTAGTGTTTGTTGTTTGTACTCTCTGTTTCATAGAGAGATGTGTTCAAGTTTGACAAAGTTAATCATCACAAGAAGCGAGTGCAAACTAACCGGACTCCTTCAAACTCAGAGCTGAGCACTCGACGTCCTTCATCTGACCCGTGCCTTTCCTTTTCTTTGACGTTTTAGGACGGACTTACAGCGGCGCTCATGTTTCAGCCACGTCTCCTGCGCACGGCCGCGGCTCCAGCACTCGTCATTTAGCCAGGTAAGACTTTCACGCCATCATCTCTTTTCAGCGGGAGAAGTGAAACTATAGAAGTGTGAACATATCTGAATACATATATACGAGTTTAGAAACTTTGTGCTTCACAGTTATATGTGGGTCGTCCTTCATACAACACCACCATGAAATCAAACCCATCAGAGATATTTACATTTGATCCTCCTCTCTCTCCCTCTCTCTCTAATATTAACTGCCTTTCATCGAGTCATCTTAGAGCAGTGAAGACATTAATAATCCTTTCCAATGAAAATGAATCTAAAGTGAAAACATTAATCCAAACTTCTCTCAGAGGTGTGAGTAAACGCATCTCTCTTAGTTTGAGTTAAAGCTGCTTCTCTTTGATCCCTGGATACCTGTGGTTGTGTCTGCGTCCTCTCAAACTAGCCGTGCGGTCCAGCGGAGCCTCGCCATCATCAGACACGCCATCACAGGAAGCAGCAGAAGCAGTACTGCATGTACTACAACCGCTTCGGAAAGTGTAACCGCGGCAACAGCTGCCCTTTCATCCACGACCCAGACAAGGTGGCCGTCTGCACCAGGTAACGGCACGGGAACAGCCGATTCATCACACACCAGCGGAGCCTCATAACTCTCCCGTGTGTCGACGTCGTTAACAACAATGCCCTCTGTTTCACATCCGTGTCCGTCCACTGACGTCCTCTCACCTCGAAGGAGACACTTTGTGTGGAAGGAGCGTCAACAATGAAACTAGAACTTTCCAAAGTCGTCTGTGGCTTTGTTAAAAATAATTCAGAACATTTCAGATGTTATGTTTTTAATTAATCCTTTTAAAGGGGGGGGGGGGGGCGGCGCTGTGCTTCCCAGGTATATTTTCCTCTGCATTTAAGACCAATGCACCAGAAGGTGAGGGATTACCCCTCAATCTGTAGCCCTCACGTAGAGGTAGATGAGGTACAATTTACAGAACATTGACATTATAACGAGACCGTCTATGAGTGAAATCTGGGAGTCAGTAGTTCAAGCAGTTGAACTAAAAACATTCTGTAGACTCTGCTTCCAGGTCTAAAACGTGTTGGTGTGCAAATAGTTTCATCAGATCAAACAAACAAAACCAAAAACCTGCTTCTAGGTTTACATTAACTCCTGAACCCTCAGTCTTTGTTTGCTTTTCTGCAGGTTCCTACGAGGGACGTGCAAGCAGGCGGACGGGACCTGCCCGTTCTCTCACAGGTGGCGAAGGAGAAGGTAACAGCCAGCGTCATACACGACCTAGATTTTGGACAACATGGTGTTTTATGGGTTTTTGTGGCGAAGGCCGCTCTAGGGTACAGTGTGTGCGTGTAAGATGACACAGTATTGGGCACAGTCATCGCGGATCAGATGTGCGTTCTTGGCAAGACTCTTGTTTCCATGACACAGGAGAGAGTGAGTAAGACTCAACCTGGTGGGGCGTTCAGGGAAGAGAAGGGGGGGGGGGCTGATGGGTAAACAAGCAGCCTGAAGGTTAGAGTTCAGCTGTTTGATCGCTCGACCAGCAGGATGAATATGTGTGTGTTCAGCAACAGTTCCCCCCTCTCAGTCACTCAGCACCCAGCCCCCCCCCCCCCCCTTCAGGTTGGCGCTACCTGAACTATGCGTCACCTGGGGAGGCCTTTAGAGCAGTCGAAAGAAAAAGGGAGAGAGGGGGGGTGTTATGAAACCGAGGGGCGGCAGGAGTCTGGAGGTTTTGGCCTGGAGACCCATGAAAGGGTTGCTGGTTCAAGTCCATGTGCAGTCCCACTGGAGAGATTCCAGTTAACTTCCTGAGCACCGCTGAGGTGTGTGTGTGTGTGTGTGTGTGTGTGTGTGTGTGTGTGTGTGTGTGTGTGTGTGTGTGTGTGTGTGTGTGTGTGTGTGTGTGTGTGTGTGTGTGTGTGTGTGTGTGTGTGTGTGTGTGTGTGTGTGTGTGTGTGTGTGTGTGTGTGTGTGTGTGTGTGTGTGTGTGTGTGTGTGTGTGTGTGTGTGTGTGTGTGTGTGTGTGTAAAAAACTGCTTTCCCCTCGAGATCTTCTAGAAATAAAGAATCTTAACACACAGGATCGTTTTTAGCTTCAGTGCTAAACAACAGAAAAAATGACCCAACAAAAACACACATTTCTCATTTTGGCTCGAGCCTCCAGCTGATCTTTGAGCGTGTGTGCGTGTGTGTGTGTGCATGCATGTGTGTGTGTGTGTGCATGCATGTGTGTGTGTGTGTGTTGTCGCCTGCAAGAGGAAAGTGTAGAGGCTCTAAAAGGGAAAGCTTCTTTTATTTCATTCAGACAAACAACCCTGTAACAGGTGCCCTGCCTTAGCTCTGTCACACACACACGCACACACACACACACACACACACACACACACACACACACACACACACACACACACACACACACACACACACACACACACACAATGGCCTGCACCTGTGTTGGCTGTCACCCTGCTGCCTGTGAGTGCTGAGAGCCCAGCTGTCTGTGTGCTATGCCTCCTCTCTTACAAACCTTTGGCCCATCCCTCCACAGGATACTCCTGCTCTGATTTCACGCGGACCCTCAAACTGGACCGTATGGGGGTCCGTCCTGGCCAGAAGGTGGCTTGATTTTTGGGGGGTGGAGGAGTTCAGGGTTGTACACCCAGCAGTCCTCTGAACCTGATCCGGGGGTTAGTGTGGATAGGCGAGCCTGAATCCTGCACCCCACCCTTCTGTCCCTCACTACCACAAATACCTTGAAACCAGAGACCACCCCCCTCTTCCCCCCCTTCTCTGGCATTACCCCACACACTACCCGGGAACACCAGTACCCCTCCACCCCTGCACATAACCAGAGCACATAAACACATCATGAGAGTCGGGCAAGCTGCAGCCTGGATAAATATTTCTGTAGCAGTTAATTAGGTAGAACTGATCCCAACCCAACAAGGAGGAGTCCCCCCCCCCCCCATGTTTCTCCCAAAGACCCCCCCCTCCCCCAACACCCTCCTCAGAGATATATTTAGAGTGGGCTCACCCACGCACTCCCAACAGTAGATCTCTCTGCACACACCCCACACACACATGCTGTCAAGACTCACATTCACTTTCACTCCGCCGCTGTCAACTGCAATTAAGCTCATTTAGCTGCTCGCTGTGACAGAGTGTTCGGCTGAAGCCAACATGGCGCTGCTGTGGTTTAAAGAAGCACACGTCTGGTTACGAGCTCAGACTGTCTCGTGCTCACATCAACGCTGAGACCTTGAAGTTTGAATAAGATAAACTTCAGATCTTCCTTTTGCACATGAAACAGCGTCTCTGCTTCAGATAGAAATGAGAAGTTTCCCTCAGCTGTACCCTAAAGCAGTCCTGGTCCTGGTCCCAGTCCTGGTCTACATAAAAAATAAAAAAAAACACTTCAACAAAATCAAATCAATAAAAAAAGAGTTTTGGGGGGTTTAGCTCTGCCTGTATCTTAGAGGTAGGACGGTGGTTAGAGTCCTAGAGAGAGAGAGAGAGAGAGAAGCCACAGGTCGGATTTGAACCCTGGACCCATCTCTCTAAAATCGACCTGTTGTGCAAACCCAGCATGTGTGTATTTACTGCATCACAGAGACTGAAGCTTCCCCTGCAGTGTTTAAGACGAGGATGAAGAGTCTCAATCAGACAGCCTGACTCTACGTTCAGTATCAACATCGTGTGGAGGAGGAGCTGGTACCAGGTACCAGGATGGTTGATGTTTACATCTGGAGAACATCTGGGGGGAACTTCTGTCACATGACTCTTTTCTGTTCCATAATATTTAGTTAACCGAGCTGATACTTTACAGATACTTTAATATTCTTTATTAACTTCCTCTTTGTACTGTGTGTATGTCTCATGAACACAAGCCTCTCTTTACGTGTGTGTGTGTGTGTGTGTGTGTGTGTGTGTGTCTCCAGATGCCGGTGTGTTCCTACTTTCTGAAGGGGATCTGCAACAACAGCGACTGTCACTACAGTCACGTCTACGTGTCCCACAAAGCTGAAGTGTGCGCGGACTTTGTCAAAGGATACTGTCCCGAGGGAGAGAAGGTAGCACACTTAAACACACACACACACACACACACACACACTTCCTGTTTGTGCTTCTGTGTGATTCAGGCCGAAGTGTGTGACGGGCAGGAATTCTCCTCAGGGATTAATCAAGTGTATCAAAATCAAAAAAGTTTCATAACCAGCTAAAAAACCCTCTAAAATACTAAAGACAATACTCCCTGTTCACTGAAGCGTCTGAGCGCTGCTCGGCCCGGGTCAGAAGGCCGTCGTGGACGCCGTCCTGTAGTCCCACGGCGTTCATTTGATCACATAGTGACGGGACTAATTGACACGATGCACGTCTGTGATTTGAGCGTCCTGTCAGAGGGACTTTGTTCTCCCCGTGTCTTCACTTCGCTCAGCGTGGATCACGTCTTTGTCCTTTCTCTAAACGTGTAATTACTCTGTGCAGCATGTATAGGCTTCCTCTGAAGTTAAACTGAGGCTTAGGTAAACAAGTCGTTTGGTAAGTGACACCAGCCTCTTCACATAGACGCATGTACACAGTGACACACAGGCAGCAGCAGCTGCAGGGGGTGGCCTTCCATAATGGCATAACTGTAGTGTCTGAGTGACACATTGCAGGCCTGATGGGTAACAGAGAGCCACCTACACATGACACCCGAGTCTCCCTCTCACACACACACACACACACACAACACACACACACACCCTCCTCCCTGCTCCTGTGTTCTCTCCTCTCTTTGTCCCCCCCCCCCCCCCCCCCCCCCCCCCCCTGCTCCGCTGTCTGCTCCTCTCTGAGCGTCGGGTGTGAAACAGATGCTTTTTCACACTGTCAGACCTCATTTAAATAGTGCACGGGGAAATGAGGATATAGAAAACAAAAGGGATATTAATATTTATTCTATTAGCTGAAGTGCTTAGGTCTGTGATTTTCCCCCTGTGTGTGTGTGTGTGTGTGTTTGTGCAGCGCTGTGCGGCGAGGCTCTGGTGGCTCTATGATGGATAGCAGGCAGTAATTATAGATGGGAAAAGTGCTGAGGATGGCACTACGGGCCAGGCAGGCAGACACTCCAGCAGCTCAGGGGTTAAGTCTGCTCCTCGCCTGCATCCTCCTCCTCCTCCTCTTCCTCCTCCTCTTCCTCTTCCTCCTCTCCACCGTCCTGCCTCATCCTGGCTTTGTCTCTCACACTCATCCTCCACCTCACCGGGCCCGTCTCTCCCCTCAGCGCTCGCTCTGTTCACGTTCATCTGACAAAACAGTTTAATCACACCTGATACAAACTTTCACTCTGGATTGTAACCCGGTCAGCTGTCAGGGCTTTTCCCAGTCTCATCTTCTCACTGGGAGTCCCGGCTTCGTCAGGCTTTCATTAGTGTGTTTGGTGTTTTTTTAGGATTGTATTCGAGGGGAGCAAACGTGTGTGACGCCCGCTGAAGAACACGTGTTCACAGTGACACGTTGAGGGTTTATGTTCTGGCTGGTTGTGGATGGAGTGAGAAATCCACTCGAGGACTTCAGCCTCTGTACACAGGGCAAAGCAAATCAACCACTGGGCCATCAGCAATGGTGGGAAAATGCAACACTCGATAGGGGCACCGGTGGTCGAGTGGTGAGTTTGCACGCTGCACGTACAGAGACTCAGTCCTTGAAGTGGACAGCCCGTGTTTGAATCTGACCCGTCTTTGTGCTCCTGCTCTGTGAGCCTTCGAATGACACCCGTCCAATGAAGGTGCAAAAAAAAAGACCCAAAATAAAAGTCTAAAAGCAATCAAACAAAGGTGCAGCTGCTGACGAAGGGCTCAAAAACAAAACAACAAACTGCTTCATGTGGCGTTTATGTTCCCCACACACCTCGCTACAGTACGTGCAGGAGAGCAGCCAGGAGTTTTTAAAGTCGTCGCTCGTTGATGTAGTGAAAGTGAGAGCTGAGTTTCCTGGTCTGATGATTTGAATCCAGCGAGCAGGCCTTTCTTCCACGCGGGACTGAAGTGGATCTGAAGACGAGCTGAGACATAGTGTCTCCGTGAACTTTCCTTTTCTTAAATATTAGCCTCTGTGTGTGTGTGTTCATAACGGAGCAGCCTGAGCTCCCTTTTTCATCCTGCTCTACTTACTGTTAGTTACTTTAGACAAGAGTGTCGGCTCCATGCCCAACGTGTAAATGCATGTGATGTCCCTATTTTACTGTCTCCCCCCCCCTCCCCCCTCCCCCCTCCCCCCTCCTCGCTCTCTTTCTTGCTTCTTTTGCTCATTCTCTCAGTGTCTTGGTAAATGTGCTGACTCCTCCTGGTTTTGGCCCAGCAGAGAGCTCTCTAATAGGCCCCAGAGACTTCCCAGCATTCCTTAAATCAAGTGGAAAATTGTTAACTTGGTGTGGGATAAAGATGTTCTGTCCACTTTAGCTTTATCCTCGCTCGCTCTCTCTCTCTCTCTTTTTATGAAAATGAGGATATATGATGGAGCAGAGGGGAGTGTACTGAGCTTTTACAGTCAATTTCTCCAACACTTTCTTTTCCTCACACTGAAGCTGCTTCAGCCTTTTGTCTGCACATCTCATCCTTTAAATGCACGACAGCAGATCTCAGGTTTATGTTTGACAGCGTCCCTCCGAGGAAGTCGTGCTGTTGTTGTGTAATCAGGTGTGTCGAGTCACTCGTTCTGTGATTAGAGCTCAACCTGCTTAGTTAAAAAAAAAAAGGAAACAGACGTGCACACATGGAAGTCAAAATGAAAATCACTTTTCACATCAGTGGGTTTTTAAAGGGTTATTTGTGGGATGTAGTCAGAGAGAGAGAGAGAGCTCTGATTGGCTCCTGAGAGGACGTCTAATGACTTGTCGACGGGCACATCTGGCTGCAGATGTTCTACCTCATATATTTATTTATTTCTGGTTGTGTGTGATGTGTTGTTTTGTGTCTTTAAATGTTTTATAAAATGAGGTGTTGTAAATGTCCGTAAGGCTGCTCGTTGTTTATCAGAAACTCACACACACACACACACACACACACACACACACACACACTAAAATAAAACACGTTACAACACGATAACCACTTCACTGCTGATGTCAGGCACCAAATATAAAACCAGCGGAGACGATTTCTGGAGTGAAGCGCGGTGTGAAAACCGCACGCCCAGAAGATGATCCAGAGAAATATTCGACCCTGGGCGCCCAGGGGTGCAAGAACACGGGTGTGAGAGCGGTGAGAGGGGGCACTGATGGCAGCGAGTCAGGGCCGCCGGGCTCCACAGAGAGTCGAGCACAGGGTCCGGGAAAATCCATCTGCAGATCCTGCTCCCCTCAACACACACACACACACGCATGCACGCACACACACACACATGCACATGCTCTATTTCTGGCCCAGTCTGCATCCCTGTCCCACACTCCTCACCCCTCCACACACACACACACACACACACACACGCACACTCCTCGCAGCCTGCACCCCAGAGTGAATATAATTAGCTTTTCTGACAGGTGGGAGGGATCGGATCTCGTGGAGAATGAAGCCACCAATTTACACCCGTATTACACTGTCATAGACACTCAGCTGCAAACATGCATGTGAAAGCTTCACTCTGCCGTGCACAATGCTCTCTCTCCAGAGTGACGTGAACCGTGACCCACTTGCAAGTGAACGGAGAGAGGGGGGGGGGGGGACGGAAAAAGTCGAACTACAATCCAACATATCAAATTCCTAATTAGGAGATTTCCTTCATCACCGTGTTTGTGTGGTGAAATCACTGCAGGACTAATGTGAGACTGAAAACTTTTCACCTTGTTAAGGTTATAAAAAAAAAAGCACATCGAAGCTTCGCATAAAGGTTGAGAAGAGTTTGGAGCTGTCGCTTCACTCGACGCCGTCTCTGTCGTCACGCTCTGAACGCCGTTCGGTCCTGCTCAAGCTGCAGGAACATGAAGATCAGTGACCTTCCTCCATGCTTCGTCATCATTCACAATGTGAACCCGTTCATCAGCCAGGATGAGGAAGGATGGATCGGTGCTCCTCACCTCAGATAAATTGAATTTTTTTTTTTTTGAGTTTTCTTGTTGAATCAACAGCTGTTCTGTCTGTGCAGATGTTTGTTTGTTTGTTTGTTTGTTTGTTTGAAGCTGAGGTTGTATTGACCCACAGAGACGAAGGGCGAGCCGTACCTTAAGCACACTTCACCCCTGAAGCCCAGTTTCACTTCCTCAGCCCGGCACGCTTTAGGCGAGGTGTGTGTTCAGACTTCATGGTCACATAAAGACATGCACGTGTTGTATTACGACTCGTCCGGGAGCAGTGTGTGTTTTGGACAAACTTCGACTTGATGGAGAAAATACTGAAGCAGCTCTTTCATCCTGTTTGCACGATTATTTGTTCTGATACAGCTTCAGTGTTTTTTTACTCCGCTGTGCCTGGAGTGAAGAGATTTGATTCAGAGGGAAGTTTGAAGGGTTCTTTACCTAAAGACAGGTGACCTCCTAACCCCCCTCAGAGCCTTTTTTTTCAAACCTGAATGTTTGTGTTTAACCTCCAGTGTAAGAAGAAACACACGCTGGTGTGTCCGGACTTCTCCAAGACGGGATCCTGCCCTCGAGCTGCAGGCTGTAAGCTTCAGCACCGCCAACGAGTCAAACGCAGCGCCAGCACCGCCTCCAACACCTCGACCAGGAGAGGCCGAAGCAGGGAGCCCTCCAAGAGGTTGGAGAAGCAGATAAGAGCTCCCTCCAGACAGAATAACATTAACAGTGTTTAATGTGTCGTCTCTCCTCAAAGGCCTCGCCTCACAGTCGTCATGCCGCAGGACTCTCAGACGGAACCAGGGACACCACAGAAAGGTTCTCTGGAGCTGCCATCCTTCATCTCGCTCTCCAGCTCCCCAGAGGAGGCAGACGCACCGGACACGCCCGCGGCTGAGGCCTCGCAGGTTAAAGGTATGAAAAAGATTTTTACCCGACAAAGGAGGAGCTGAGTGTGCAGAAAGTCAGTGTGTGAGAACGCAGCAGGAGAATCCACCTGGAGGGAGGGAAGTGACCACCTGCACGTGATGAAACTGCTGCTTTCCCGCTCTTCTGTTGATGTTTTGATTCTGTCTGACGACACGTAGCGTTGATATCATACATTATTGTGTCGTTACGGACGATGCTGATTGGTTCATTCTACGTCGTGTCACAGCCTCAGGAGACCCCCGACCCCTCCTGCTGTCAGTGTGGCCCAGCTGTAGAATATGTACAGAATGTGAAGACGTCTTTAATGTCCATAGTGAACTCCACATCTCCAGATTCTAAGTCTGAGAGGATCCATGAAAAACATCCAGACTGTTCCTTAAGAGGAGTGAAGGAGGTTTACTGAACCGTCTGACGGCGTATTGTCCAGAGATGTTTGTCCTGAAAGCCTCCGGATCATTCCTCAGTCCATGAGAACGGGGGGAGTGGTGGTTGGTGTGAGCTGCAGACAGATAATGATGATCAGACCCGGGGGAGGGGGGGGGGGGGAGGGGGAGGGGGGGAAGTACAGTTAGTGTGATGGGGCTCCGGGGACGAGTAATAATGCTCCGAGGACAGAGGTAATAATATTTAGGTTTGGGGCTGGATGGAGGCACAGCTGAGCTCTCTGTTGACAGACTTGACGGATAGAGGATTAGTAGAGAGGATGCTTCCCCCTCAGACCCCCCCGCCTCCACCATCCACCTGCCTCTGCCTGCTGCACACACACACACACACACACACACACACACGCACAACATTTGAGCACTTTTACTTGTGTCCCACATGTTTTAATACAGATCACATTGCCGACTTTACCCGTCTCCTTTAGATGATTTAAAGTTTGTATTTTTACTTGAAGTTCCTTCAAACGAGTCTTGTCCTTCGAGAAACGACACAAGCAAGGCGAGGCAGCTTTATTCTCACGCCACGTTTCGTGACGCAAAGTCAACTCAAAGTGATTCACACAGAAAGTGAGAAAAACAGAAGCAATGGAAACAACTGAATTACTTGCAGCATGGTGATATCATTTAAAGGAACATAAATCCAGTGTGTCCTGTGTGTAAATGTGTGTGTGAGTCCTTACAGTGAGGGAGAAGCTGGAGTCCTGCTGGCTGTGTTGTTGTCAGAGCTGTGTTTACATGGACGGGACGGCCGGCTCCTCCCCTTGTGTATAAAAGCTGTTTGAGTCAAGAAGAAGAAGAACATACTCACTGATTATTAGGATGAAGAGTTTTTAGATCATTCTGTGTCAGTTTACATGATGCTAGCTAAGGAGGGCTAACATTAGCATGCTAACACAACAGTGCAGGACACAGGAGATTGAAGCTACCAGCTAGCTAAAGAGCGCTAACATTAGCATGCTAACACAACAGTGCAGGACACAGGAGATTGAAGCTACCAGTTAGCTAAAGAGCGCTAACATTAGCATGCTAACACAACAGTGCAGGACACAGGTGATTTAAGCTACCAGCTAGCTAAAGAGCGCTAACATTAGCATGCTAACACAACAGTGCAGGACACAGACACAATGCGGGGACAGTTTTGTCCACCGGATGCACTGAACTCTTCCGTGTTAACTCGAGCAGAAAAGGGGCTGGAGGAGGCGTGACCTAACAGCAGTTTGGCGACATCTACTGGATCGAAAAGTCACACTTTTTTCCTTTAGTTTAAATAAATGAAAAATGAAACATAAACATTTTTTTATCCGTGCATTAAGTCAACCCAGACTTCCCTTTCCCCGGCGACCTTTTCCAGCTCCTCCTGGAGGATTACGAGTCGTACGTTACACTAAATGTAAATATTTAAATCTCGCTGAATTGAACATTATATGAGTCAGATTTTTGCTGCTGCTGCCGTGTGGTCTGAGGCTTCAGAATGCTCTTTAAAGTCTCTGTTCATGTAGAGTCGGTCGGCTCGCGTGTCAGCTGGAGACACGGCCGAGGTGATTTTTATTGACGGACGAGATGAAAGTGTCCCCGGAGAGTTGGACTGTGGACAGGGACACATTTGTCACTGCACCTCCGGCTTTGTATGAAGAGCTGGACACAGGTCATCAGACTCCCTCTGAGGTCTGCGCTCGGTTAGCGCTCGGAGGTTTGGGACCTGACGAGAAGTTCCTCGTGTCGGAGCCGCTCTTTAAAGAGTGAATCTGAATATTTAACATTCAAATAACACACTGAAGGTTTAACAATCCTTCCCAAGCGTTTAAACTACAAAAACAGGTTTCTCCTTCACCTGCTAAACGAGGTTTATTATATTTAGTGTTTCCTCATTTCAGTTCTTCCTGCTGAATCCCAGGAGCGCTGATAGCCTCGCCGTTATGTCACACGACGCCGCGAGTTCGTATCTGACATCGGCCCTTTATTGCAGGTTATTCTCTCTCTCCCTCTCTCTCTCGCTCTGTCTCTCTTTCTCTCTCTCTTCTGTCTCTCTCTCTTCTCTCTCTCTCCTCTCTCTCTCTCTCTCTCTCTTTCTCTCTCTCTCTGTCTCTCTCTCTTTCTCTCTCTCTCTCTCTCTCTCTCTCTCTTTCTCTCTCTCTCTGTCTCTCTCTCTTTCTCTCTCTCTCTCTCTCTCTCTCTCTCTCTCTCTCTCTGTCTCTCTATCTGTCTCTCTGTCTCTCTGTCTCTCTCTCTCTCTCTCTCTCTCTCTCGTGCCCAGAAAACCCTCCAGAGGTCACTTAGGGGGAACCCTGATGAGATTTCATTTAACCATCTTGTGATTTGAAAACTACAGAATATTTAAAGGGAAAATAAATAAAGAAGAATAAATAAAAGATCAGAGTTAAAGCGAGAGCGTTATCGTACTCCTGCTGGACGGTGAGAAATGTCTCCGAGTGACGAAAACATCGGGGAAGCTGAAGATGGATGTGTTGAAGTGGATCGGGTCACTCTCTCTCTTTCAGGGTTTATTTTAGTCTCCTCTGCTTGGAAACAAGCGTGACCTTTGACCTGCCTCAGTCATCCTCTCCTCACACACACCACTCACATTTCTTATGTTGTTGTTGTTCCTTTTATTTTTATACAATCACTTACAACAACATGCTGAGTTCATCCCGTTTTTACTTTTTCAACGATTGTTGCATCTCGACGTATCCATGTATGAAGGGGCGCACATCCTGTAAAGCCTTTCAGGAGAACCTTTACTTTTCTTTTTTTACTCTTCAAATGAGCACGTTTAGATCTGATTGGATGTTTTTCTTTTCACATGAAGAGAAGTGGAGAAGATGTCCTCCATGGATCTGAGGACGTTTCATGATTCTGATACATTTTTTATGTTCGTAGTTTTGGTGCCAGACTCCAGACGCAATGTCGACATTTTCTCTCGTGTTGGACGATGAGTACAGAACGGAGATTCTTCTTCTTTCTGCCTGATTTAAAAAATAAAATAAAATAAAACTTCCTCTGAATCAGCAGCGAGGAGTAAAAGATGCCATCATCAAATCCACAGACAAACATCGCCTACTGACAGCTGCACACGCTCCGGCATTCGTTTGTTTTTATTGGTGAAACATGACGAGGTGAAAGTGGTGAAAATACGAGACGGAAACGAGCCTGGTGGTGAAACGTGTTGATGTTTCACAGAGATGGTCAGTCAGTGATCATCTCATCGTCGCTCCGTCCTCTCTGTCTGCTTCCTTTGTGCTCTTAAGTATTACTAATGAAACGCCGGCTCACGCTGCACCGTCCACAGCCTCATTAAAGGTGGAAGTACGCCAAATAAGCTCCTCTTCACTTTGCATGAATTAGCTCCGACATAATGCATCACTGCCAGACGGCTAACACACACACACACACACACACACACCTCCATCCATCCCTGTTGTCCTGTTCTCTTCCTCAGTTCCTCATCAGCTCGGATGTCATCACTCAGCATTTCAGGATGAGTCAACACATCTCGTCTCTTTTCATTTCTTCCCGTACTCGTTTATTTTTATTAATTTTCTTCTTCTTTTTCTTCTCCTCAGAAAAGAAACTACAGATCAAGCCTCGGCTGTGAGGACTACACAGACCAGCAGCACTGGAGGTGAAAAACACTCACTGATTTGTCTGTGACAGGTGTCTCCGAGTGTCGGTGAACTTCGTCCCTCAGGGTCTCAAGGTTTTCCCTGCTCTGTAATTAGATGTGTTTTAACATATCACCCAGTGGTGTTTACATGCACATTCTCTCATCAGGTTTTGTACATTTTTAAAAAGGACAAATAAAATATGAACTCTGAGGCGGCGATGTTTCACAGTGTCTCTTTTTGAAATGTGAGGTCAGTGCCGCGAGAGTGTTTATGGGCTGCGTGTGTGTCTCTGTCCCCGAGCGTGTCTCTGAGTGTTTTCATTGGAAGGTGCTGACAGAGGCAGCAGTGATCTTCACTTTAAAGCCCGGAGACGAAGACACATGAGCGGACGGTGACTTCAGCGTCAACATGCCACGAGTGTGAGTGTGTGTGATTCTGTAAAATCCTCTCCTCCATGTTCCTCTAACATGTGTCTCTAGTCTGTCTCCAAACCCCCCAATGATGAGAAAAGTCCATCCTCTCCGTCTTCTGCCTGCTCCACTTTTCAGAAAATGTGTGCTCAAACAGGTTGTTTGGAGATGTTCCCTTCATGACATCACAAAGGGCAGTAGCCCCTCCCCCAGGTGGGTGACACTCCCATAGCTAGGTGTTTGTTCTGCCCTCTGAGTCTGCCTTCTCACCGTAAACAATAGGACATGGAGCCAGAAAGCAGCGAGTACACCCGAGCCCTTCCAGAGAGGGGGCGTGGCCAGACACAGCTCATTTACATATTTAAAGCTACAGACACAGAAACAGCCTGTTCTGAGCAGGGCTGAAATAGAGGGGTTTATAGACATGATCAAATACAGGATCAGAGTGGATTTACAAAAACACACTTCACACACATGATGAAGAGGAGCTCTGAGACTTATTTAAAAGAAGAAGAGGAGGAGATCTTCACGAGCGGCGTTCCTCCAGAAGGTGACCTCGGCTCATCTCTTCCTCGTGTAGAAACGACGTCGCCTCACGTCTCATTCAGCGGTAAGTAAACTCTGTCATTCGTGGCGAGCTTTGAGTCTGAGCTAGAGCACGCAAGAGGTAGAGAACGAGCAGGGAGACAGGGAGGCGTGTGATTGGTTCATCAGAGAGCAGGGAGGCGTGTGATTGGTTCATCAGAGATCAGGGAGACAGGGAGGCGTGTGATTGGTTCATCAGATTGGTACCTCGTGGCAGACATTGGTCGAAGTGTTTACAGCCTTACAAACTGATACAGATGATGGATTTTCTTTGTTCCTTTTTCAATTTCTGTCAGGACCTAAAAACAAATTCAACCTAAATCTTAAAAAGTGGATCTGTAGGAAACGACCAACCTGCCTTTAAGTCCGTGTTTCACAACCTTTAACTTTACCGTAACCTGACCTCCTCTCCACGCTTCAACCCTCCGTCTGTCCTGCTGTTGACTTGTCTTCACGTCAGTCTGTCAGTGATTTAAACGCTTGTTTGGAAGTTCATAGTAGGGCAGAGGCGATGCTGGGACATCCTCCTCTGCAGAAAACATACCTCCTATAAAACTAATAATACCCTGTAAGTATGTGTGAGAGAGCCGGCAGCGTGCCAGCTGTATGCCCATGCTATTTAATGGATGCTTTTCCCGTTTGCTGACAAAGAAGCAGCGTGTAATAGGAGGGTTGTAAAACGATAGATATACCCAGCGAACAGCTTGCACTAACGTTCACGTTGGGTGCGTCTGTAAAGGTGATTGTCCACACCGAGCTTTAAAAAGTTGTATTCCTGTTTGAAATGAGCGCAGGATACTTGTTCCCGAATGAAAGATGAGCTGTGTCCTCCTGATGAGCTCCATAAAACCACCTCATGGCTCTTTGTCGCAACTGCAAACAAAAACAGCATCTTCAACAGATCCAGGCTCCGCCCCTATTGGCTCCCGCAACTTCAGCCCTGTAGACTGACGGGCACTTCCCTTCGCCCGATTAGTTCCACGACACCGCAGGAAGTCCTGACAGGAAGCTCCGCCCACGTCCATGCCAGCTCTCACCTGAGGGAGAGCCGAGTCGGTGCACATGCAGAAGCAAATATTTATCTGCAGCTTAACGAACATTTTTTCAAGTCAGCACATAATCAAGTGATGTGTGATGCCCAACAGCATCGCCATCCTTTAACACAACCAGGTAGTGCACATGCAAGCTCCAGGTAGTGACACCCAACAAGTCAGGTTGTCTCCAAAGTGGCTCAGTGTGGAATGATTGGTGCTACAGTCCTGGACGTGAGCGGCTGTTTCAAGGTCCAAAATGCTTCCGTGTGCAAATCCAAATCTCAGCAGTACGTTGAACACGATCCCAAACCAGAGAGAGAGGAACATGTGAAACTTCATGTTCAGTCTGCCAGCGTTCTGTGTTCAACACATTTTGTCAGGGTGGATGTTTGAATAGTGTGCGTGTGTGTGTGTGTGTGTGTGTGTGTGTGTGTGACTGCTTCAACGCGATTTTCTCTCAGATGTATTGACGGCGGCGAGCAGAGATGGAGAGCTCGACATGTTTCTGAGAAAAAGCTGGAGACAGGGAGCCATCACTCTTCTCACCACACTCCCCCCCCCCCCCTTCATCCTCCTCCTCCTCGTCTTCACCCACGTTGCTCCTCTCCTGCGCTGAAGACATAAGTGCCTGAGACAGATGTCTGCTGCCTCTTGTCTAAAACCCTCAACGCGAGCTGCTGAGCTCGGCAAACTCTAATTAAGATCAATATTTCAATTTTTAGTAAAAGCGCACGAGACGGAGAGAAGACAGAGGGAGAGAAATCATTTGTCCACGTAGACTCCGAGAGACAAAAAGAGAGGTCAACTGTGATTCTTCATCATCCGTGTGTGTGTGTGTGTGTGTGTGTGTGTGTGTGTGTGTGTGTGTGTGTGTGTGTGTGTGTGTGTGTGTGTGTGTGTGTGCGTGTGCGTGTGCGTGTGCGTGTGCGTGTGCGTGCGTGTGCGTGTGGGTGTGCGCGCTGGTCAGACTGGTTTACGTGATTGAGCCTATTTTGTTTAATATTCTCTTTTTTTCCAACACATGGATGAATAGACAGAAAGATGGATGAAGGTAAGAAATCTTAAAGGTGAAGAAATCTGAGCATCACATTATCAGACAACAGAGCGACTGACCGGCTCTCCTTAAAGAGATCTCCGTGTTCTTTCAGAGGGATTGTTAACAATGTTTGACTTCAGTTTGACTTGGACTGGACAGGTTTGGTTAAATCTGTCGTCTGACTTCTCACTGAGACGACATCGACACTGTTTAGATCCAGCGAGGCCGATCAGGAGCAGAGAGCAGAACTCGTCCCACTCTGAGGAATCATGGGAGAGGTGAGACTGCACAGGGTCACACAACCTCGTTTCAACAACAGAGACACGACCCACTGGACATTTTACCTTCTTTTAAAAGAACAACTCGTCTCCGCTCTCTGCAGCCACGCTGGTTTTGACCTCGACACGATGAACTCTGAGGACTGTATTCTTCCTCTGTTGGTCCCCGCACGCATCCACAAACATCGACGTCCACTGTCCGTCACGCTCTTGCAAACAAATTCCTTTAGTTCATGAAAAGTTATCTTATTTCTTTGAAGGTTATTTCAAACATTGGCTGCAAAAAAAAATATACAGAATAGCAACTTCAGTGATCACACACTGAAAACACGACGAGCCACTCCGAATAAAAGTCAAACTGCAACATGACGCTTCACAATCAGTGACGTCTGGAGGAGATCTAGTTTCAGCCTTATCCTCTACCTCGAAGGCCTGTCATAACTCTGCCCCCCCCCCCCCCACACACACACACACACACACTCCCCTTATGGAGGCCCTATATGACAGCAGACCCCCCCCCCCAGATAGTTCATCAATCTCTCCAGTTCTACTCAACCATTCCCCTTAAATCCAAATCGGACCAATAAGGAGCCGTGAGCGAGTGCTCCTGTTGTTTCGTACTGATCTTCGTGTTCTAGTTCTCCCTCTGCTCTGTGTGTTCCACTCATCTCTCCATCCTGCGTCTCATCCAAACTTGGCTTTTTTCCTCTTTCGGAGTAAAAAGCAGGAGAAGCGAGCCGCTCCTCTGACGAATGACCTCTCAGTGTGTGAGCTGTAGTTTTAGTGCTTTTGTAATATACTAGTTATGCAGAGTGTTTCTAAAAGATCTGTGTCTGTTGGTGGAGTTTGTCGACTCGTCTGATTTTTGGATTGCGTCGTTCCCTGTTTCTCTATCTCAGCGATCACTTCAGAAAGAACTCCAAAAGAAAGAGAGGCGTCAAATCTACCACGACAGGAAGTCTTTCATCACTCGGGTGAACAAACGTGGCGAGGCCTCGAACATGTGGTTCTAAAGTAAGCCTCCCTGTTAACTTGACTGTCCGTGCACGTGTGTGCATGTCACATCGCTGCACAATTAAAGCTGATTCCTCCACAGCAGCATTAGTGGCTTAACTGCCGTAACAAAGAAAAAAACCCTCCCAGGCCTCAGATAACCCTGAGCCACCTCCTGGAGCCGCTCTTTCAGGGCCTGGATGGCGGCTACCTCGGCTCAATGCTCGCCTCGCGGCCGGCTCAAAGCACACCGTCGATCCTCCACCTTGCTGATGTCCATTTTGCTTAAATCGGTAGAACTGCACTTGCAGCGAAGTCTCAATATGCAAAGGCACAATGAAAACCCTGACTTCAAAAATTTATGTCTCAAGCCCTCGGCCGCAGACACTCCCCTTCCCCTGACAATGAATGGACCACAGCAGATCTTCTTAAAGGTGCCATTTCAATGCAGAATGCTTAGCTTGGCGTTTAGGGCCAGTTCCTGCTTATTTGATAAAAAAAAAACCCTCTCTTAATGACTTAGCGCACCTAAACTTCAAATACCTCGATATGATTTCCGTCCCTTCATCTCATACTCTTCTTTTCATCCTCGCCAGCAGATTTGAGGAGGAGGAGGGGGCGCGTATTTCATGGCCATTCGGACTGGAAGTTAAGCTCAGCAGCTGTGCAAGGTTTTCCTGTTCACATCTGACCAAGTTAAACTTACTGCCACCACCTGTTTTTTTTCCCGCAGATAGGCACTTTATCCGCAGATATATCACTCACATATACGCTGCTGGATGGGACTCCAGGGGGCAGCCGCTGCTGAAGAGGCTAAACGGGTCAGGTGCAGCACCGTCCCGGTTTAAGTCCAGCTCCCATGATACCATCGACATCCTGCCCAGCCTCCCCACCCCCTTAAATCCCCCCTCTCTCTCTCTCTCTCTTTCCACAAGGAAATGAGACGTGTGTGTCCGGGATGGAGGCGCGCGCAGTGTGGCTTAATTATCCGTCGATCCTCGGAGATGAGACGGGATGCAATTTGTGGTTAATTGCGAATGAAAACCCCGCAGACCAGCGCGAGGACGATCCAATCATACTTAACCCGCGCGCAGCGAAGCCACAGCGCACAGGCCTCCTCACATCCTCGCGGAAATGCGCATTGATTTTTGGGGGGGCTGAGGGGGCGCGCGGCCTTTCATCGATCAGTATTGATAGATTTGGTAGTTTGTGTTGTCAGAATCATCTTCAGGCTCCTGGTTAAGAGACTCAGAGGACTTCAGCAGATACAATAAGCTGTTTTTAATAAACGTGGTAGGACACTTTATGTTTCTGACATCACATCTGTAATTAACATGTTTATTTGACAGTCACCAACTTTACACAGTCACGTGCACATAACTAGTTTGATCTTGATCCATGCACTTTATAATAACTTCACAACATTAAAATAAAATAAAAATCCTGCATATATATATATATATATGTATATATAGCCTTTACTTCACTTAAATAAAAGTTACATATACGTGTACTGTTACTGTTTGTATTGAAATGTTTAAGAGACCCTTTTTTAAACATGACAGAGCTGTTACAAATCCAGATGTTACAAAAACAGGTTTTTATGAATATGGAAGAATAATGCAAAACTTATTTGAATATTTCTAAGTTAAGGTCAGGTGTTAATAGTATTCATATTGAAAGTGCCTCAAATGTTTCCGTAAAAAAAAATGCATAAAAAGTATTTTTTTTGCTCAGGTAAAATTTAAACCCCGGCTTACTGGTTACATAACTGACACACACTCCTGAAATGGGGAAAACTGTTTCTCTGTTCCCAGTAAACATTTTCCTGTGAGGAACTACCGGAGCTCATCTTACTCCGCGCTGCTGCTCCGCGTGCAGTAGCACCTGCTCGGTCACTAGAGGGGGGGATCTGCTGCACCTGTTCTCCCCTGCGCGATCCGCTCACTTCGGCTCCGCTCGGCTTTCTTCGGGCTTGCTATAGGAGAATGCAAATGCACTTGCTGTGGTCTCCTTCCATTGGCCCGTCACACCTCTGTGTGGGAGGGTCGGGGCCACGCTGTCTTTATAAGAGCAGAGTGCCTTGCAGCGTCTCAGTGACACTGCGTGGCTGCAACGTGGAGCTTTTAGAAACAGTTTGAGTGTTAGAGAGAAAACCAAGTGGAATTTATCACCTCTTGCATAATAATACACACAGAGTCAACACACGTCAGGTCTTCAACAACGCACCCCGGTGAGGGGGGAGAGGACCGCGGGGATCGAAGCTGTCACTAATCCGCTGCTTGAGCCAAATACCCGGACTGACCACAACACCAGGGGACCAGACTTTCCTGTCCCTGTGAGCAGGAGCTCTTTCTGCAGCTTCAGATCAACCTCGCATGCATGAGAACTTTGAAAACTTGTGCACGTGCCATTCCACTTTGGATACCCAGGAGTTTTTGGGAACACTTTTACGCACGTTTTACGCAGCGTCTTGAGACTGTCACACACCCTCTTGACTGTGTGTGGGGAAACTTTCACAACGGGCCATGCTGCGGGGACTGGAGATCAAGTTGTAAACAACGAGAGGTGAAGAAGGATGCTGGGAAAATATTTATAACGCGCCGAAACCTTTTACTTGTCACTTGATTCGAACAGAACCGAGGACAGTAAATCACCAGGAGGCAAGTGGACTGCTGAGGTGAAGCGAGGACAAGACAGGTTGGTGTCTCCAAATTCACCGGGCTCGAGTTTCAGCCGCCCCCGGGGGCTCCTGGTATTAAAGCGTGCATTTGACCTGGGATAAGTTGTCAACAAGAGCTGCGAGCGGAGGCACACTGGCAGGTGTACAAGTTCATTTACATGCATACGTATATTCACGCCACTATATTTAGAAGTTGTCTTAGAGGCGAGCAGCCTTAATAAGTTTGTGCACCCACCCCCCAGCCTGCAGCAGCCCCACGCACCCCGCGTGCGTGCGTGTGTGTGTGTGTGTGTGTGTCTATATATACACCATACAGGCTTTTATTCCTCCTCACAATCTGTATCCCAGAGAGCTGCCCACCGTCGGTTTGGCTGTTAGGGCAGGAGTCGTCGCATGGACTGACATGGCAACCGACCTCGCTATGAGCGCAGAGCTGCCAAACAGCCCTCTGGCCATCGAGTACGTCAACGACTTTGACCTGATGAAGTTTGAGGTAAAGAAGGAGCCGCCGGAGGCCGACCGCTACTGCCACCGGCTCCCGTCCGGCTCCCTGTCCTCCACCCCGATCAGCACGCCCTGCTCCTCCGTGCCTTCCTCCCCGAGCTTCTGTGCGCCGAGTCCTGGCGCGCAGCCCAACCAGAGCCTGACCAGCGGGGTCAACAGCAGCGGCAGCAGCAACAACAGCAGCGGCAACAACAATCACAGCAACGCAGGCAAGCCTCAGCTGGAGGACCTTTACTGGATCCCCAGCTACCAGCACCACATCAACCCGGAGGCGCTCAACCTGACCCCGGAGGACGCGGTGGAGGCCCTCATCGGGAACGCGCACCACCATCACCACCACCAGGCCTACGAGGGCTTCCGCGGGCAGCAGTATGTAGGCGAGGATCTGTCCGCGGCCTCGGCTGCGCACCACCACCAGGGCCATCACCACCACCATCACCACCACCACGGCCACCACGCCCGCCTGGAGGACCGCTTCTCAGACGAGCAGCTGGTGAGCATGACAGTGCGGGAGCTGAACCGGCAGCTGCGGGGCTTCAGCAAGGAGGAGGTGATCCGCTTAAAGCAGAAGAGACGCACCCTGAAGAACCGGGGCTACGCGCAGTCCTGCCGCTTCAAACGCGTCCAGCAGAGGCACATGCTGGAGACCGAGAAGTGCACGCTGCAGAGCCAGGTGGAGCAGCTGAAGCAGGACGTGGTGCGCCTCGCCAAGGAGAGGGATCTTTACAAGGAGAAGTACGAGAAACTGGCCAGCCGGACCTACAATGCAGGCGGACCCACGAACACGAGAGATCCGTCCGGTAAACAGGCCAGCACCGACTTCTTCATGTGAGAGACTGACTAGACTCTGAGTTCCACCCCACACAGACATCCGTGTTACATTAATTTATATTTTCTTGTATTTTGTTTACAGTTATTCCCTCGACAGAGAAGACTAAAAACACAACAACACAATATTTACTCTTTTTTTTTTCTTTTAGATGCGCACAGAAGTAGTCATCGTGCGCAGTTTGAGTCTTAAAGATGTTTTTGGCTTAACTTCTGTCTTGCTCTCAGGTGAGCACGTGGGATCACTTAACCTATAGACTTTTCTCTGGTGCAACAGAACCCGGTCAGTCTTACTGAAGCACTCTGACGCTGATCATGACTTTCTTAAATTCAAAGAGATGATTTTGTCTTAAAACGAGGAGAAAGAGTCACTCAAACAAAAACTCAGATTGGACTGAAACAGATGCAGGAGGGGGGGAAGCAATACACCGCCTCTTTCTGTGTCTCCAGGAAGCTCATCAGACTGTCTGTGTGAAAGTGAGGCGGCCTGCGATGCAGAGAAGGAGACTTTTTCAATATTGCAAGTCTATAGTTTCTCATCCCTATTTGCAACCCTGCATGCAGGACATGTATGGTAACCTCCGGGTCATCTCCCACAATCCTCTCACATGTATGGAAAGCATGGCCCATGGTTCTCTCCTCCTCGAAATGCTTCTCCTCCCTCATCCTCTGCCATCAGTAAAGGCCTGGGTATGCAACAAGCCACACGATGTTTCTCCCCCCCCCCCCCCCCCCCCCCCCTGAGAGGTGCAAAGACTGCGGACTAAACCTGCAAAACAATCTGCTGTACTGCGAAACATGGATGCGTCTTCGACTGCTATTTTCAATCAATTTTTCTATTGTTTTAAAAAAAAAAAAAAGACTAATAAAAACGAACAAAAAGAGATTAACTGAGCCAGATTTTAGACTGTATTTATTTCCACCTGTACATAACGTGTAGAGAAAAAAACAGTCAACTGTTATTTTACTTGTCTCTCTCTCTCTCTCTCTCTCTCTCTCTCTCTCTCTCTCTCTCTCTTTCTCTCTCTCTCTCTCTCTCTTTTTAAAGAAAACCTGCTTTTGTTGCTTGGATTCTTCGAAATGTCTTAATACAAATGTTTGTATGTTACAGCATGCAAAATCGTCTATGGTATCCTCCTCCTACTGAACATGTGTAATGTCAAAGGCAAGCCTATACTGCACTAAGAAGAGATCAAACTGGATAAACACGTTTTGTTTTCTACTGATAGGACCTTTGATCTGTTAGAAACCCTGGATGTAAATTTGATGAGGTGAAGAAGCCTCGTTTATTAGATGGACTGCATTCGCTGCTAAAACTCTATGCACCAACCTGTTGATGAAAAAGACTCAGTTCAATTTGTTTTGTTTTTTACTTTAAAATATGTGTCGACAAAATGTGTCCTGCGTGTCTCCTGCAGCAGCCCGGTGTCTGACTCGATGCCTGCTTGTTGTTGGAGGGGGGACAGGCGGTTACTGTTTCTTGGAGTAACTCGATGCATTATTCTGTCAACAAGAAATCCCTGGTTCGTGTGTTTTCTGCTGCCTAGATATATGTGCAATATTGTGCAGAAGTGGTCGATGCTCAGCATACCTGTTGGAGGGCGCAAACCTGCAGCAGGAGACTTTTTTTTTTTTTTTTTTTTTTTTTGGATCGCAATGCCACAGAAAAACAACCACTAACTCAGAACAAATGCAAAAAAAAACACGTGATAAATTGAACATTTTTTAATGCTCGCAGTGTCCGAACTTTTATGTGAGCCACAAAAACGAAAATATTTTAATCTGCAAACGAATCTCCTGAAAACAGAATCATCTTTGTATTTCTTTCTTTATTGTTTTTTGCTCGTTTGATACTATTTCAAATTGTGCTGTTTTTTTCCTGACAGCATCCTCAGAATGAAAATCCGAAAAACATTTGAAGACGAAAATAAAAAAAAAGCCCTGCAGAGTAAAACTGAGACAAATAACCCCGGAAGAGAGCTTCTGCACAGTGCTGTGGATGTATATCTGTACATATGATTTCTATATTTATTCAATGAACGTGTCCTGACTGTCAACCAGTGAAAAACCTACAAAGTGGAGCGTTGTTGAGAATCTTGTTTTCATAATGTTTAATAAAAAGTTCTGTCCCAACATGTCAGTGTGCTGCTGCCCTCATTGTTAAATCCACGAAATGTTTTTTCTTCTTCTTTATTTTTGAGAAGAAAAAGAAACGGAAAGCTTCCTGCAGCTTAAATAATTAAAGGTTTAGTTTTATGTAAGAGCGAGTGTGTGTGTGTGTGTGTGTGTGTGTGTGTGTTTGATTTAAGGCCAGCTGAGCTGAGCTTCACAGGTGTGTGCATGTAGGTTTAAAAAAAAAAAAGATTCTTAATTATTAGGAAAATTATTTTATTTCTAAAAATAATCCGTTAAAATGTATTTCAGAAAAATCAAAAACTCTACAAACAGGTAGAAAAATAAATCCAACACACACACACACTCATCGACACTTAAAATCTTAAAGTCCTTTTAAAGTGTTTGAATATTGTCACATCTATTAATTAAATATTAAAATAGCATTATAAAATAATGATAAGTATGCCAAATAAATTACATTTTATAACCCTAATTTATGAGTCTGCTGGAATCACATAAGGCCAGTGTCTTCCTGTTAAATACAAAACATCAATTATAATATCCAATATTAAATTCTCGGCTATAACAGAATCAATATATATTTTTAATAGTTTTATTGTGATGTTTTCTGTCTCTTTTCTTTGCGGGTTGATTCTCCTGTTTCTGTCAGAAGCGCGCGCGCTCTGATGTGATGGAGGAAGTTAAGGAGCACTTTGTTTGCGGGTTTTTCTCCCTGTCTGAGCAGCTGTGAAGATGCGGGATGTTTGCTGGAAGATGCTGCTTTAAAACATTCACGCTGACGATGTCCAGGCGGCGGACACAGCCGCTCCGCTTGCCCGGCTTTGGCTGCCTGTCAGCGGGCCTCTGCGCGGCCGAGCAGCCGGTGATGGATGGACGAGGCGGCCTCCTTCCAGCAGAGAGGTAGACGAGCCGAACTCTCTGTTTCACTCACTTATGTGTACAGTGTGTCCATAGGGCAGCTGCGAATGATACCCTGCGTGACCAGAGCGTGTGTGCGCGCACTCGTGCACGCGCTCTAAGCTACATTAAGTGCTGTCTCTCTCTCACTCTCTTTCTGGAAGCAGCGCGCGCTGAGACAGATGCCACCCCGCGTTGGTGTTGATGTGACACCGCCGTCAGGCCCGGTGGGTGGCGGCTCACTTCAAACACATCTCATAACTCTCTGCTTGCGTGTGTGTGTGTGTGTGTGTGTGTGTGTGTGTGCGTGTGTGTGTGTGTGTGTGTGTCAGGGCCAGTGGATGCCTACAGGTCAATAGAAGAAAGTCAGTGATCTTCTGCAGAAACTTGTTTCCACCTTCACCTGTTTGTATTTGCAGCTGTTTTCATTTCTTTATATTTATTCCTGTTTTAATTTTTTTAGAAAAGCAAAGTTGCACTAAATATGCAGGCTCTGGATATTTAATCAAATATCTGTATCACAAAATATCACATCCTGAGAATGCAGAGCCCACAAAATGTGCAACAATTAAAATGTGTTAATGATTCACAGTTTGAATGATCCCAACGTGGGACAGAGTCAGGAGGAAGATGACCAGCACCAGAACTAAACGTGTCACTCTCCTTTCATTTTTATACAAATGTTGTTTCCATCAAAACACGACTGAAACATTTTTCATCCTTCAGAAAGATTTTTGTTTTCAACCAACAGTCTCGTTAACGCCGAACACGTCTTCTTGTTGATACTTTTACACCCCTGTAAAGATGAAGACATGATTCACTCCTCACACACGACCTGAAGACACACTTTCAGGTCCTGCTGACCTTGCTCTGTCCTCGTCATCCATCAGTCCGTCTGTGCTTCTGTTTCCCAACTTTTCCAGCTAATTAAATTGCTGAGCGAGGGGATTTTTTTGGGGGCGGAGAAACAGCTTTCACCTCTGTTCAAATTTTAATTTCTCTCTCCCTTTTCCTTCTCTCTCTTTCTCCTCCTCCCCGGCCTCTTTCAGTCTCTCCATCACTCTCCTCCTCCTCCTCTTGTTTTTTTGCTGACTCAGAGGAAAGGTTGAGCAGTGTGACAGCCATCACCTCACACCGAGTCAGAGTGTGTGTCTCAGTGTGTGTGTGTGTGTGTGTGTGTGTGCCGCTAACACACACAGATTGAGATTGTATGCAGTGGAAGGAAGAAGAAAAGGTTTTTCTGCATGTCTGTGTGTGTGTGAGTGAGACAGAGAGAGATGAGTGGGACGACACTGTGGGCTCTGTGAAACAGGGCAGAGTCCGTCCAGAGCTGCATCATCCGGGAGGCAGCGAGCGAGCGAGCGAGCGAGAGAGAGAGAGAGAGAGAGAGAGAGAGAGAGAGAGAGAGAGAGAGAGAGAGAGAGAGAGAGAGAGAGGGGAGCAGTGTGCGTCTCTGGCGTCTGGAGCTGCTGCTGCTGAGATTCGACACAGTCAGCGTCTCTTCGGCTCAGCTTACCTACAGTACACACACACACACACACACACACACACACACACACACACACACACACACACACACACACACACACACACACACACACACACACACCATGAACACTGCGTCCAGACAAACAGAGTAGCAGCAGCCTGCAGACAATAGACTCTCATGCTTTTCAATAATTACCTGTTGTTGTTGTGTTTTTGGAGGATCAGACAAAGCGGACCCCGGCTCCTGCTCCCGGACCCCCAATTCACCCCAAAACCATCAGAGACCACCAGAACCCATCAGATTCACAAAAGCACAGTGTGTATTACTCGATGGCAACAACAACAGTGTGTGCAGGAGAGGGGGAAACCTGACTGGCCCTATCGTGATTAAACGTGTTACTGTGACGCTCCTCTTCGGTCCTAAACAGCGTCTGGCTTTCATGTCAATAGATCTGACTCCAGCTCAGCCCTCACACATTCAGGTTAATCCTTAAAGTCACAAAATAACTGACAGAGAAGACTGATTTTATTTGCAGCTTCATGTCTCCTGTTTTATGTCGGCCTGTTGGGAAGCTTCACGTGTGACCTTTGACCTTTGACAAGGAGGCCGAAGAACCGGGCAGCGTTTTTAAAATAAGTTCAGCAGACAAAGTTTCCCCTGGTGATGATGATGCTGCTCAGCTTCAAAGACGTTTGTGATCCAAAATCTAGATTCTCATTTGGCAGATGATGATGATGCTTTCATTGGTCACCAGTCAGACGTTGGTGCACGTCAGAGGCTCCGTACAGTCGAGTCGTTCTCGTGCTCAGGTGCTCTTCTCTCCTCAGGGACGTGTTCGCCTTCCAAAAGTTGTCACCCTGCGCAAAATGTAATCGACATTTTTGATAAATCACCTGCCTGCTGTTAACGCTCACAGGGTATTAATAATTATTACTCCTGATCTGGTGATTGAGTTAGTGACCCCAGGGCCAGGAGGGGGAGGGGGGGAGGGGGGGGGCACACCTTCCTGACTCCCTCCTGCCTGACGCGCCCAGGAAAAGCAATTTGGCAGCGGTGACGCCGTACGGCTGCTGCTGCGACCCCTGAGCTCACAGGCCTGCTGCCTGCAACAGCTCCCCACTGTCACACACACACACACACACACACACACACACACACAGCCTGACACACTGCATGCTGAGTTGACAAATTCAAACATGCTATCACAGGAGAAAATATGCCCAAACAGCAAATCTACGCGTGTCTGTGCTTTGAAAATACAGTAATAAACAAACCGGCAAACAAACAAACAAACGAGAGGAGAGGGATGATGTGCTGATCTCTAAACAAGCAGGACGCACAAGTGTGTGTGTGTGTGTGTGTGTGTGTGTGTGTGTGTGTGTGTGTATGTGTGTGTGTGCCACGTTTCACCTGAAACACGCCATAAAGGGAAAATTAGCTCCAAATCGTCCGTTTAAAGTGTTGAAGGCAGAAAAACTGTTATCATGGTCATTTTGTGTATCACACTGAAGAGCGCTGTTCTATATTTATTGTGCTTAAAAGTAGCTTCAGCTCATTATTGTTCCCGTTGCCAAGAAGTCACTTAAAGAGGATTTACTCGGTGTTATTTTATTTCTCGTTGCCGGCGGTCACGAGGCGTTTTACTGAGTCAACCTTTTAACGAGGGCTCGAGTTCCTGCTGAATCTCTCAAACCACCACTATCACTTCCATTCATGTTTCACTTCCCCATCTCTCTCTCTGTGTGTGTGTGTGTGTGTGTGTGTGTGTGTGTGTGTGTGTGTGTGTGCGTGATTCAGCATATTTCTAAATCATCCAGTCATTGTTTCTTTTTCCCTCTCAGCGTGTCACAGGTCACTGAGGGCTTCTCCTTTCTATGATAGCAGTGGGTTTGTGGCTGTGGTTTGTGGGCTGTGGGATTACACACACACACACTCATGCAGTCACACACATACACACACAGAGACTCACAGCAGGGCTGTTGACCAGAGTGTGTGTGTGTGTGCAGTAATGCAGTGGAGAGGACTGTCCTCAGTGGCAGTGGAGGGTCAATCGACAATCAATTATTCCACTCAGCCTGGCCTGCAGCCATACCACAGAATCACTTCCTGCTCCACACACACACACACACACACACGCACACACACACACTCTGAATCAAAGAAACTCCACACATTATACAGACATAATAAAACAACATGAGCTCGTGTCCTAAGTGTCCAAACGTTGCTCCACGCGACGTCCGATCACTCGTCTCGTCTTCCTATCAGTGACTCGTCTTGGTTCCTGAGGGTGGATTTGCGTTTGCTCCGTGACAAACAGACTCTCAGCGATGACAGGGGAGTGCCAGGAACCTCGCCGCCCGCTGTCACGCACCCTGACACCCTCTGCACCCGCAAAACGCCGCGCAGGCAGTCGCAGCGGTGACCACGGTGCAGCTGCAGAGTGGAAGTGATGGAGGCGTCACCAAGCCTGACACACACACTCGGGACCTGGACCCAGAGGCAGACACACACTGTCCGGACTCATGCTCATCTAAAAGGTAGTCCTCCCCCCCCTAAAATGACAGTGTGTGTGTGTGTGTGTGTGTGTGTGTTAACTGGGTTTGGAGAATGAGAATGAAACCCCTCCCACTCCCTGCGACTCAAGTTAAAGCTGAAGGTCGGGTCGTTCCTTTCCTGCCACGCCTCTTGTGATCCCGTTAACCTTCATCTTGACCTTTTCAACACGTTCACATCAGGAGTCAAACGGTGATCAACAAGTTACACAACACAAAGACACGACATCAGAAAAGGCCGAAAAAAGAAGCACATGTTCTGATTTAGGGTTAAATATTCAAAGTGTGTTAGACTTGATCTGCTCGCCACGACGTCGACTGTTTTCCTGCATACAACAAAATCTGTTGGTGCATGTTTGACTGTTCACAAACAGAAACCTGCACACTTACTTTGCAGCTCATGAAACGGCTCATTTAAGATAAGATCATCCTTTATTCATTGACAGTGTTTACAGCAAAGCAGGATAGCGGAAGAAAAATCACACAGTGCAAACAAAATTAAAAAAGATAAAAAAACAAGCATCAAAAACAGTAATCAAGAGCGAGTACGAAAAAGAAATGAAAGAGCTATTAAAAACATATCAGACACTGACTGGAGTCTTTTCCTGGTGAGACAAACGTCCCTAAACTTTCTCACTCAGGTCCAGGCTCCCGCCCGCCGTCTGACGGGACCTTCACTTCTCCTCTGTCGCCCCCCGGTGGAGGGAGAAACTTCCAAACTCCATTGACTGCAGAGCCTCTTTGCACCTTTAAGAAAAAGCTAAAGACCCAGCTCTTTATAAACACCTGCGACCTTCACGATGAGGATGATGATGATGACGTTTCGGATGGTTTTGAAGCGGTCGAGGTCGTGCTCGGCCTCGGGTCACTTCCTGTCAGCACCTGTGTTTGCACTTCCTGACATTTATTCCTCCTCTCGACATCCTCGCCTGTGTTCTTCTTACTCTCTGACGTCGACCTTCTTCAGAGATGTTATTGATGGTTTCTTTTCCAATTCAAGCCGAGCGTTGAGAGTCGTGCGGTTCTTCTTGAGTTGGAGGAAGTTTGGTGCGAAACTCCTAAAAGTCTTCCTCAATTAAACGTGGAATGAAAGCGTCGTCTAACTCTGAGTGTGACAGACTGTCAGAGGAACAGAACGACGTCGTCTTTCTTCTGCGATGTAACTTAAACTGGGGTGCACTCAAAGCCGTCGCCTTATAAAAAGCATGTCCTCATTTAGCCCGTTAAACACGGAGCAGAGGGATGGCTCTGCGGGAAGACAACGACGAGGACAGATAAACAGAATGAAGAAGTGTTTGTGGCGACGGAGTGCAGACTCAGCGCTGCCGCCGCCGGCGTGCGCAGGAGGAGACGGAGACAGAGTGCTGAAACTGTCATGGCAGCCCGCGCTCGGTGACAGAGAGGTGCGGGGCGACGACGAGAAGCAAAAGAGGAAGAAACAGCGAGAGGAACGAAAGAGCGTTCGTGGAAAAGAGGAGCTGCTTTGTCTGACATGTCGCCTTTTCATTTAGAGGTATCGTTTGTGGTGAGACGTGTTGGCAGTTTGGGGCCAGCTGTTCGCCTCCCTCCGTCTCCTCGCTCACTGATACGGCTCTCTGCCGTCATGTTGTTGTTGTGGTGGATGTTGCTGCACTTACAGCTCCTGATTGTTGTGTGTGGGTTCACTGTTTCTTGGTTCATTCTCACCTTTAAGTGTGGAAACACGTTCGAGTTATCCTTCTTTTCTTCGTCGCTCAGATCTGTTCTTCGTTTCTTCTCCTTCAAATCTGAGAGCTGAAAACTTCTTGTCGCTCCATAATCTCCCTCTGGATTGATGCAAATGTTTCTCACACCCACCCACCCACACACACACACACACACACAGGGAGGCATATTGTTGGCCCTGCATCACAAGTTTAATTTTCTCTTAAAAGTTTGAATACACAGTCATCATGCTCATTTTGCTGATCTCACCTCCAGAAACCCGAAGCAGACGTGCATCCACACGTTTGATAGAGCTTCAAGGTTCAAGGTTCAAGGTTCAAGGTTCATCGTCTTTTTATTGTCAATTCCAAAATATGTCAGACATACGTTTCCCCCCTCCCCACGGTGCAAAATATGAAACAAAATGAGGTCAAATCAGATCAATAATATTTACACTAATAAAATCTAAATGTGCAAAAACAATAACGCAGAAAAAAACTGATATTTTGCCGGAGGAGCTGCACGTGTTAACGTAAACAGATGCATTTTTCGCTGAAGTGAGAACGCAGCAGGATTTTTTCCGGAGAAATCACCTCGAGCCAACGAGAGGGAGAAGTTAGGATTATATTCGGTGACCTTCCAGTGACCTGCACGTAGCGTCTTCAGCAGACTCTGCTGCTTTCGTCTCCCGCTGTGATGTGCATAATGTGAACAGCTCTGTCAGGAGACATCTTGATTTCCTCTGTTTCACTCACATGTTCCTCAGAGGAAGTTCAACGCAAAGAATTTCTCTTATTTCATCCGGCTCTCTTTCCCCACGGCTCTGAACTCTGCGTCTTGTTACAGCGCACGCAGAAACACATCGTTTAGATTTTAGCCGACGTCGACGCCGTGAGAGATCCCAAAGACGACAACAAATCTGTGAGTCAAACATTTCATGACGGTTTTTTGTGCTTCTCAAAGTTTCATTAGATTCCCTCCACACGACAGGAGACTGAATCGTTGACATCAAACACACGATTTGAAATCAGCGCGGCCCAGATGACGGGAAGCTCCGGAGGACGAGGCGTGAGGAGCTTCAGGTTGGAGGCAAAAGATCAAATAAAACCTCGAAGAAATGCCTCTTGTTGTTTTTGCAGGAAAAAAAAACAGGTTGAATCTTTTTCTGTGCTTGTGAGGAGCAACGTCACGTCTCGGGTTTGACGACCTGCCGCGCGCTGACGGCGGTCGGATGACGTCGACGTAACACGGCGCCTTAAAGTAAAGCAGCTGGTTTGTGAGGCAAACAGGGAGGAGGAATCAACCTTCCCTCTCCTCGTGTTGTGGCGTGGTCGCCTCGCTGTGCGTCGTCTATACAGCACGTCTTTATGTTGACTCCGCCACCTGTAAGTCTCCGCGGGGCAGATCAGCAATCGAGCATGGTGACATTCACACGCAATCAGCCTGATGAGCGGCTGGGCACACATTAACACACACACACACACACACGCAGAGGCAGCCTGCAGGTCTCGGTCACATCGGCCTCCATGAATAAGTCATCGTCCCGTCCACTCACCTGCTCCTGTTTACACGGATTAAAGTTGCATGACCTTTATTAAGATTTCAGGGCGCACGTTGGGTTATCGTCAGAAAACAGAACGTACCGTGCTGCTGCTGTTTGAATCTATTGTTTACAGGTCGTAGTGCTGGAGTGTTTTTAAGATGACGGGAAGGTGAAAATCTCTGACGAGGCAGGACCGGACGCTCGGGTGGAGTCCAGTACTCTTTAAACTTTCTGTTTCTGATCATTTACACTTTCAGTTCTTGAAATGCGCTGAAAGGGGAAGAACTTCAGCAGATCTGCTGCAAAAAGAAATAAAACTTCCCTTAATGCACCGACCTCGTGAACTCCGATTTGATTGACACCCAAAAGATGCGGCGAGCATTAAGCAACCTCCGAGTTTCACATCCTCGGGAATCCCGATCTGTGGGAATCCAACAGTCTCACTACGTCAAGTTTCAGAACAAGCAAAAACACAACGCACCAATGAAAGTGTGATCTGTTGTTTTAAACCATGACATGACAAGTTTTAAATCTGAGATATTTCAGATATAAATCACTCCACGTCTTATCACTTAACTCCATAAACCATCGACTTTGTTCTCTGTTGTTTCAGTCAGACGGAGCTGATTGGTTCAGCTGAGGAAGGTGATGGTTTGCTTCCTTCACCTCTGGATTCTCTTGACTTTGTCCACAGAGCAGAAGGACGAGTCACATCTGCAGCCTGTCAGGTTGAAATGTCCCACAGTCCTCCTCTGAACGACGGAGCAGTGGTGCGTTTGGATAAAACCTCGCGATTTGCGTCCGAAGGAGCGAGAGGGAGATTCATCAAACCTGACAGGAGGGGAGCGGGTGGGAATCCCCCCTGGAAAGGGAGCTCGCCCCGGCTCCTGATGAGACAGATTCATCTTCCACATCCTGTCAGACCGGCGGACCTCCACGCCTCTGAGAGCCGTGAGTGACAGCGGTGAGGAGTCCGGACTGGAGATGTGCGGATGGAGCTCGCAGGGCGGCGGCGGCGAGGACGATGAGAGAAGAAACATCACGTCGCCTGGGTGGCAGTAGCTCAGTCTGGGTTGGAAACTGAAGGGTCCTCAGTTTGAGTCCTGGTCCAGGACGAGTCTGGAAATCGGTCTGGTAGCACGAGAGGTGCCAGGTCACTTCCTGGATGCTGCAGAGGTGTCCTTGAGCAAGGCAACAAACCCTCAACTTCTTGTGCTCGCTTTCACATACAGCCACAAGATATTTACATACCATCTGGTAAACAGTGGGTCCTGCTTGTGTGTGTGTGTGTGTGTGCGTGTGTGTGTGTGTGTGTGTGTGTGTGTGTGTGTGTGTGTGTGTGTGTGTGTGTGTGTGTGTGTTTCGTCTTTTTACCACATGCAGTCGTCAAACCGTTTGACTGCAGTTTGTTTCACACCAGCAGCCAATGAGACTCTCCCATTGGTCGTCTTCAGCGCAGTGGTTCTCCACCGGTGGGTCGGGACCAGAGAGCGGGTCGTGGAGTTCTTGTTTTGGGTCCTGGACTGGACTTGTTGAGTTTTTAGGGTCCAAACGTGACGGATCAGGAGACGCACGTTTGGGCTGAAATTCATCCTGACTTTGAAATCATTTGTGCAACTGGATCATCTGTTCTGACAGTTTGGACCGAAGCAAAAAAAGATGCTTTTTATTTACTGGTGAAAGAACACACACACACACACACACACACACACACACACACACACACACACACACACTCCATGTGTGTAAGGGGGCGTGTCCACTCGGGTTAATAATCAGTCTCAGCGGGGCTCAGATGGGATGTTTCATGTCATAAGACCATTTCTGATGAAATATTCATGAAGCATGCAGCTGCAGTGTGTGTGTGTGTTTGTGTGTGTGTGTGTGTGTGTGTGTTTGTGTGTGTGTGTTTGTGTGTGTGTGTGTTTGCACTCAGTAGGAGGTCAATTTCAGGGGGAAAGAGAGAGAGAGAGAGAGGGGAAAAGTTGCTGAGTTACCAAGGAGACGGTTCTCACTCCAGCCGGGCCGAGCGACACACACACACACACACACACACACACACACACACACACGCTGCATTCTTTACACTGACGCTTTGTGTCAACAGTGTTTTTTTTAATTAATAACCACAGCTTCAGAGAGTTTCACAACAACCCCCCTCTCCCTACACACACACACACACACACACACGCTCACACACACACACACGCTCACACACACACACACACACACGCTCACACACACACACGCTCATGATGCTTTGACTCTCGAGAAAACGATCGTGTCATCGTCCTCCAACCAGCTTCCTCTCCAGGTGTCTCAGGAGCTTCGTGCGTCTCGACCTTTCTCTGCGTTCGTTGAACTTAAAGGTCGACGGGCAGGGACGTCATCAGAACGCCTTTTCTCTTCCCTCCTCCAATTAGGAATTTATTTCCCATGATGCTTATTGTGCTGTGACTCCACAGAGACTACACACAGAAGTTTTGGGTGTGTGTGTGTGTGTGTGTGTGTGTGTGTGTGTGTGTGTGTGTGTGTGTGTGATCTCTGGAGAGGAAGTGCACGTTCAGCAGGCTTTAAACACAAAGACGAGATGAGACGAAGGAAAGAAAAAGAAAAGCAGATGTTTGGATGTTTAAATACTTTCTGTCTCCCACTGCAAATCTTTTGTTGTTCTTTTTTAACATCCACCCTCTGCTTCATAAATCACAGTGAAACATGACTTTTACTTGTCTAATTATGACTCTTTTGGTTTTGGTAACACAACTGTTCTGCTTCTCTCAGCTCATCTGTCAGTCGGAGGAAGAAGTCACTAAAATGGCCGCTCCTGTGCCCGTTTTATTTTTAGCTGTAGAGTGAAACTGGGACACGGTGAAACTCTGGTGACCAGATTTGAACAAAACGTTTGAAGAACAGTTTTTTGTTTCAGTCCCACGTGACCAGGCGCCGGCGGTTCACTGGTGTCTAAAGGCTTGGAGATGTGGCGGTCAGCTTCTGTGTTTATTTGAACTTCCCCAAATGTTTAATTTAGATTTTTTTTAAGTTTTATCATTTTGGAGCTTTTTTTAAATATCCTTTTAAATGAACAGGTCAGCTGAAGAGAGAGACAGGAAAGGGCCGAGGTCGGATTCAAACCCGCGGTCGCTGTGATAAGGAATATAGCCTCCTTACACGGAGCGTGTGACAGAACCGCGAAGCTATCCGACGCTCCAACTTGTGTTTTTATTTATCATTTATTATTTTCTTTCCACTTCTTGTCTTTCAGGATTTCATCTCAGCACTCAAGTTTCTCTTCTTATGAGTGTAAGTGACTTACGGGGACCTTTTGCAGCCGACCCCCAGTGGACACTCGATGAACTGCAGGTTGTCGCTGGCTCATGCATGATTTGCCAAATTCACTCAAACTGGAAACGAACCAGAAACAGAAACAGACCTCCTCATATCAAAGTCTGTAAAACATAAAAGCTCAAACAGCAGGAATATATTTACAGAGGACCAAGAAGCCGACTCATTATTATAAATATTATAAATGTGACCCGTTTATTTAAGAGGAATACGATTCCAGATGTAATGCAGGAGGGAATCTCAGAGCAGCAGAAGAAGCAGGAAACACGTGGAGAGCGATCAACACAGAGATGAAATGTTGCCAGACCAGCCACTGAATTATTCACGCCTCCCTTTTCCGCACCTGTCATTTCACCTCTACGTTCCCCTCTCTCTTAATCTGCCTCTTCTTCTTTGGTTCGGTCTCTTCGTGGTACCGAGTGAGTCACAGTCAGCTGACGAACTCGGACCTCTCCGCGGCGTCTGTGTGTTTGTGTTTGCACAGGTAGGAGACCCTCACACTGTTACCTTCACTAAGCTGCCAGCTGCTGATTAATAGAGACAGTCTGTGGATTTAAATGTGAGCGGACCGTCGTGCTGCAGGGAGGCAGCTCAGTGATGGACAGCTGACTCTAATGGGGACAGTCCATTCCTGCCCTCGGTTTGCTTAAATTATTGAAGGCGGGGCTAAATCCAGGTGCCGTGAATGAGCTAAACACTCACCTGGAGGAGACGTGTCCACTTGGAAATAATTCATGCCTTCTCGACCTCTTACCTAAGTGTATCTCACATATAAGTTTAATCGAGTATCGAAGCTTCTTTCAGCGTAAATTTGAAAATCATCATTTTAAGTTTGGGACGGAAGTTTTGAAAACTCAAATTGAACGTCGTCCTCACGCAGCCCAGAGATGCTGCTTTCATCCCGACGTGGGTTCTGTCACCCGGTCGCATTTTGGATCCAGTGCAGACAAAAAAAAACATCCGAATTCACTGAGCTCCGTCACATATGAACCAAGCAGTAACGTCCAACGTTGAAGAGGACGTGCAAGATCCTGCAGCTCCTGAAATCCTCCTGATCTGGTCGTTCACATGTAAATTCTTATTTCTTCTTCTGCGCTCCGATCCTCAGGACTTGTTGTTGCTGAAAAACACCCGAGCTGGCTGTCACTCTCGTCCCTCTTCAGGCTGACTCCTGTTTGTGAACATGCACGGGTCAGAATCAAGCCTTTCTGGAAAAAAGGTGAACGTCAGCAAACTCAGAATCTCATCAATATTAATTAGAGTTGGCCGGAGAATGTATAAGCATTCATTAGGGCTCATAAAAACTAATCATGTGCAGCGTCTAAGGTCGCAGGACGCACACGCCTGCACGACAACACGCCGGACCGAGCTCACTACGAGGGTGCTGCAGGCATCTTCTCCAGCGAAGGGCCCGGATGCTGGTGAGGTTTTTTTTTGTGTGCCTGCAGGACCAAAGCGATTGTTGTGGTGATTTCTTAAGAGATGGATGGATTCAGAGTTCTGTGATTAAGAGCTGGATTTTGTTTTTCTGTTTTTTTTCTCGCCTACTGGCCCCAAATTCTCAAAGTTAAACGAGATGAACAAGTTTGACCGAAACTTCTCGGGTGCACGTTTGCAAAAATCCAGATTCTGCTTTTACTTGTAAAAAAAAAGAAGAAAAAAAGCATGACGGCCTGCAGCGAAACCACACACGGAGGCGATGATGTGCACATGAAGGAGCCGAGCGAGAGTGTTAATGTGAGCACTTATGTCAGAGTAAACTTTCAAGAAATAGAGGAGAGTGTGAAGTTCAGCTGTGCCCTCAGAGCTGGGTATCTAAACTGGACAGACCTTGTGTCAGCAGGTTGGTTTAAGAGAGAACACACACACACACACACACACACACACACACACACGAGGAGAGGCTGAGCAAACAACATCAGCAGCACATAAACAGGTGTAATCAAACGCACAAAGTGCTGAAGAGGGTGGAATTAGTGACGTGCATGATAAAAGGAGCCTTTGAGCGGACGCTGAAGACCAGAGAAGAAAAACAGAAGAAGAAGCCGAGGCCGCGGCCCGAGGCTTGTTAGTTTGTGTCTCTAACAGCAGTTTGTTTGAAGCTCCGCGTCGCCTGTTTTTCTTATTGACAGCTTCTCCTTCATCAACCTGCCCGGCTGTGGGGATGCAGAGGGTGTGTGTGTGTGTGTGTGTGTGTGTGTGTGTGTGTGTTGGGGGGGGGGGGGGGGCAACAGGAAGCTCCCAGGCAGGGAGGCGGCCTAACATACTCCGCCCCTCCCGTCAGAGGTGGACGCTGCAGCTAAAGCGCTGATGGTTAGCTAGCACAGCTCCCTTTGTGCTGAAGCCTAAGGTTTAAAATGCTGCGTCTGCCCCCCGACACACACGTACACACACACACACACACACACACCTCAGCGAAAAAACACACACTCAGCCATCGATACACAACCGTCACCTGGCGCTGAGGAAACCAGCGAGGGAAGTGTGCGCAACACACACACGGGCCTGAGCTAACACACGTGCAGCCGCCGCCGCTGCCGCCAGCGCTGTGTGACATCACCTGGGCCCAGAGGTGCCTCCCTCAGCTCTTCTATATGCACCGGCCTGATCTCTCTTTCTCACACACACACACACACACACACACACACACACACACACACACACACACAGAGCTCACCTCTAGTCACGATGTAGATCCTCAGAGGACGCCGCCTCCCCCAGCAGCACTGATGCGGTCATCAGGAGGGTCATTAATTGTGGCGTCCCTCAGGGGGCACTCTGAGGCAGGATGGGGAAGCTGTGTGTGTGTGTGTGTGTGTGTGTGTGTGTGTGTGTGTGTGTGTGTGTGTGTACTTGTACCTCTACCTTTGTGAGGACTGACCTAAGCTTCACACCTTGAGAGCGAGGACGTTTAGTTGACTGAGGGCAAATTTGAAAGAGTACGAACATTTAAACAAAAACTTTCATCACAATTTTTCAACCGAAGGACATTTTGAAAAGTTCAGAAACATTTTGTGGAAATGTCAGGACTTTTTTTTGATCAGAAGTTTGTGTCTCGGGAGTTTATTTTGTCTCAGGATGTATTTTTGCATTTGTATGGTCGGTCTGTTACTCGTGTTGTCTCGTCCAGGACACGCTTGAAAAAAGACATTTTGCATCTCCATTAGTTTTCTTTACTGGTTAAATAAAGGTTACATGACAATAAAGAAAAACATGCAGCACGCGGCTGAGGTTGGATTTCATCCCACAGCCGCTGCCGCCACGAGGACTCGAACAACCACAAGGTTACTGACCAACATGCGTGCGGTGTGCAAAATGAAAAGCTTTTTACCAAGCAATGACATTTAATGATATAACGTTAAAAAGTAGGAAAGCTTTGGTAAAGTTATTTAGAGAAGTGAGAATCTTTTAAAACAAGAGTTACACTGCAAAGTGAGCTCTTATAAAAGTGAGTAAATCTGACAGCTCACACACACACACACACTGATGGTAGAGGCTGCTGGGTAATGAGTCCATCAGAAGTATCTAACACCAGTCACACACATTCACACGCCGCTGATGAAGCAGCGGGAACTGAAGAGCTGGGGAATCGAACCCCCAACCTCCTTGTAGAACGACTGACTCAACCAACGGAGCCACAGCCGTGAAGCGTGTGAAGAAAGAAGTTGGGTTAAATTGTGTTTGAATGTTGAATTGGGGTGAGTGTAGACTCACTGAAGTGTGTGTGTGTGTGTGTGTGTGTGTGTGTGAGTGTGTGTTTTGGCTCACGCCGATGCTGCATCTGCTGTGGTGCAGATACTTGCTGGTTTAGCATTTTAGCGTGCTGCTGCCTGCTCTGTGTGCACATGCATGGAGTGTTTCTAAGATTGTGTGAAGTGAACGAGCATTGAGCTTTTTTTTTTAAATTTTAAACGTCTAATAAAATCATTTAAATGATGTTTATTATGATGCACACTCAAAGAGATCGCTGACGAAGCAAAAATAAATGTGGTCGAGAAAAACTTGAATCAGGAGTTCCTTTCTGTCTTGTGCCACTTGTGGCTGTTTTTGTGGGGAGCTAGCTTACAGCACAATGTTTTTGTCTTTTCTCATCTCTTTCTCTTGATGCCTCTGTTTGCTCTTTTCCCCCCCGAGTGTCTGTTTTCGGTGTGACAGTGAAATAGTGCTCCTGTGTTGTGCTGTAAATCCGCTCTCTGTTTGTCTGCTTTCTCCCTCATTAGTGCGAGAGAGTTAACGTTAGCACAAGTGTCCTGCGCTGGACCGTGAGATTAGTAATTAACGCCGAGTCTAACGAAGGGAGAAAAAAAACAACACCTCGACAAAGTCCGACCATCAAGCTGCCAGACCTGCTGACGGAGACAAACTTACCCACTGACACTTTCCAACTCAGCCCGGCTGCACAGCCACATGGGCGGGAGCGTGTGTGTGTGTGTGTGTGTGTGTGTGTGTGTGTGTGTGTTATCATATTAAGACGAGACGAAAACAAAGACGACAGAAAATCCTGACACTGTCACTTTTGTTTCTGTTCGACTTTCATCTCTTACTTTCAAATGTAATCAAGATAGCGGCGTTTCAGCCAATCACACGCTCCTTTACTTAATCGGGGGACATTTCTCCTCGATTGGTTCTTCAGCCCCCCCCCCCCCCCCCCCCCCGACCGCTCGGCCTCTTCCAACCCTTCCCCGCGTGGCTTACAGAAATCCCAGAAATCCAAGCGGATGGAAGCTCCCCGTGGTTAATGATGTCACAGGCTGATCCATTCCTGTGTCCGCCACGCTCCCGCTCAAATCCCCCCGACAATTCCCATGTGTGTTCCATGATAAGTCCCATCATGCCTTTCTGCTGACCCTCCTCAGCCTCCTTATTCATTTCGGCCTGCCTCCTCCAGAGCCCGGATTTGGGCGGACTGAGGGCGGGTTTGGAAGGGTTAATAGGAAGCTAAGAGGTAGGAGATGATGGAAGGAGGAGGAGGAGACAGGAGATGGTTTAGTTCACCTTGGAAAAATGTTCAAGAAGAGGAACCAAAAGGAAACAGGAGATGTCCTCCTCTCTGCACAAAGCTGGAAATCCTTTAATATCCCCACTGTGGTGCTACAAGAGGAGGAGGAGCATCATCGCTGGGAACTTTATCTCCTGCTTATGTTTTATTTTTTTAATTTCAGATCAGACCGTCCGACATGGGAGAGGTGTTCAATCACATCCTAAAGATCTGCACACGCACGAGATGGCGCTCTGCGTTGATGCAGCTCTGTTGTGTCATCACGACGTCCTGAAGCTGCTTTAAAGTTGGAAACCTCCAGACGTGCTCGAGATATAACT
>NC_136698.1:1323381-1348381 GCF_947650265.1 Symphodus melops | reverse complement strand
GAATCCCCGGCTTTGGGCCTCAGCGCCGGCTCTCATCCAGACCTGATCCAACAGACGAAAGCCTCGACGCCGTCAGGACGGATTTGACAGTGCTCGCTTATCCCAGGGATGTCCAAAGTGCTTTCACAGTGGGGTGAACGAAGCCCCCCCCCTCCCAAACCCTATCCCCCCCCCCTCCCCCCGCCTGCTGGAGGGTGACAAGTCAAGCATGTGTGTGTGTGTGCACTGGTATGTGTGTTTCATGACACTTCACCAGACGCCTTATTGGTTCACAAAAACAAGACGTGATGACATTTGAAAACTTCCAAGCTGATGAATGATTCTGAGTGGAGAGAAGGAGACGAGGCCTTCTGACGCCAGAGGCCGTCCTCATCGTCTCCAGGAACAAACGAGACATGAGAGCGTGTGAGGTTAACGACAAGAAGGTCGTCTTTAAATCTCCTCATTGAAACAAATCATGGGACCTTCTGAGGATCTTTTAAAGTCATTTTGTTTGAACAGGATTTAGAAAATCTGGAATCTCATCATCTTTTAAATCGGGGTGATTTCAGAAACTACCTGCAAGAATATCGCTGCAGTGTGACTTTGTCCTCTCAGGATTAAAACCCTCGAAGACGATGCAAAGGCATCATCGGGGGAGGGTCTTTGTTGGTGCAACTCTTCACCGCTGGATCATTATTCAGTGACCGCGTGCGAGGGGAGACAGACAGGTCATTGAGCGGCTCAGGAAGTGGCTGCAGCGTGCAGACAGAGGGCTGGGAGCTGAGCTTCATTGATGAACGTCCTCCGGCCCCAGACGAGGAAGGAGGCTGCAGGACCAGGAGGGAGACGCTATAGATCCAGTATTGGGACAGGAGTCCAGCCACTGCCAGCCATTGATCAGGATCGCGATCAATCAGGAAACCATCGAGCAGCCTGCTCCAAAAATAGAGTGAGAGCACCTGAGAGCGAGCAGGGAACAGGGTCAGCGTGGAGTCACAGCTGATCGCCTGGAGACACCCCCCCTCCCTCCCCCCCCGCTCTGATGTGTCCGAAACAGGAAGTGCATCAGAGCGCTGCTGTGCACCTCCGAGATGTGTTTCATGATGGAACATACAGGTTTATGCCACTTGATCTCTGACCCTCAAATGTTATTGACGTTTCCTCGTTCATGGGTCAAATCCTCCTCCCGGGAGCTGCAGATCCTTCAGCTTGATGCAGCTGCAGTCAGAACACAGAATTATATTTCTGCCATGTTTGAAGTTTGGTTTGTTTGACGGCAGTGTCTCGAACAGTCCGAGCAGAGCGGAGCAAAACGTCACAGACGCTGCATGCTTTCAGATAGAAAACAAGGAAGCCAGGTTGGTCAAGCTGTGGCAACAACATGGACAAACCTGCACCCGTCTTCAGTACGAGTTCTCACAGGCCAGCGCCTCTGGCTTTGGAGACTGTATGTAGTGAGCGGGATGTTGCAGATCACCAGCACTCTGTTTGCATCGTAGCAAATATCCTTCTGCAGAAACATCATCATCGTCCTGCTTTTATCCCAAATGTTCTGTCCACATCTTGTTTGAGGACTCATTTGTGAGCTTTGACTGTAAATGGATTCATATATACAGGGAGACTGAGGTTGCTCCTGCAGACAGTCAAACACTGTCACATTGAGAGAGGCCGCTCATTGCTCTGTTTTTTAATCGAACACTTTCAGCTGTTTTTTTAGCCTCAAACCCCCTTTGACGTATCTTTTTAAACTTTGCGGTAAAACCTTTCAAACACGTCTTTAACATAAACAGGCGTCTTTTGTGTGCACTGATGACACTTCTGCAGTTACAGGAGGAGGGAAAGAAATGTAACCGAGTGTTCATAAATTCCTGGACGTACCTGAGTTGGAACAGAGAGAAGAAAATGTTCTCCCGAAGTGAAATATCACCTTTAAGCTGCTTTACTTTGTTTGCGAGCCAGCGAGCCGATGGCGGTGCCAGTGTGGAGTAAATCTTCTCCGGTTTGTGTGTAAAAGCCTGAAGGAGGGGAGGGGGAGGTCAGAGGGAGACTGCTGGGGAGGAGGAGGGCCAGAGGAGGCCAGCGGTAAGACGCCTCGGTCCTGCCCGCGGGAGATAAGTGTCCGCCCCCCCTCCACTTCATACAGCAGACCCTGAGAATATGTACAGTATGTATATGATATGGAGATGCACAATATCCAGATTATCTTCTGGAAGAGGTTTACACAGACCTCACATCCTGAGCCTAGCGCACACACACACACACACACACACACACACACACACAAACAGGTTTTCACACACATGAACGTATCTGGCGTTAAACGCAGCGAGGACGGCGTGCATCCGGTGGTGGCGGTGTGGAGAATCGGCCTGACTAAGCTCTGAATTTACATGGCTAAGCAAAGTTGTTAACCCTGAGAGGCAGGGCCAGAGAGGAGCTAATGGGATTTCTCTGTTAATGAAATTTATAAAAGAGCGTAAGAGAAAGAGGGAGAGGCAAGGATGGAAAGAAAGAAAGTAGAAGTAGTGGAGAAGGAGAGGCGTGAGGAAAGGACCATGCTGCTTCTTCACAGCAGGTATGGAAATGATTGAAGCTGTCATACTTAGAACAAGAGATGCAATCAAGGCAGACACCTTTGAAAGACTTAATGAACTGCACAAAGGTCACAAAGGTCACATGACCTCTCACCAGAGCCTTCCTGTCGTCTGATGACCACATTTGGTTCAAATTCAGCGACCCCTCTCTGCACAGCTGAAGCGTCTGATAAAAATAAAAAACCTCAATCTGCATCTTTAGTGGGAAGCGTTCGTCCCTTGGCCTCCACGCCATGCTTAGTTTGCTGCTTCCAGTTTGATGCTGGCGACCACTCCTGTAGTTTGTTAACCATGGTCATTAACTGAGACAATCTGCTCAAGATGAGACTAAAGAGCCGCAATCACCGTCCATCATTGTAAACAACATGTTCTTTCAACAGCTCAGATTTTACACCAACTTTAACTTTGGATATCTGGGTTTTTTTTGTCTGTTAATTTCAGCTCACCAATAATCTTCACGCAAAAACGTTTTTAGAGGCGACGGCAGTAAAAAAACAAAAAAAAAGCTCTGTTTTTTTTATTTCATGCATCTCATTGTTATGTGCAAACTTTGATATTGTTTGTGTTCACACATGCATAAATCATCCTGGATGTTTTATGCATCAGACTACATCTGATGTTAGCCCCTGAAACTGTAGTGAAACTTTACAAACGACACCAAACAAACCAAAAGGATGGATTTATCACAGAGTGACTCCGGCCTGGAGTGAAATAAGACGCAGCCTCTATTCAAACACACAGTTTGTTTTCTCTGCAGGCTGTTGGTGTTTGAGTCGACAGCGGCCCCGTGGCTGTGTGAGCTGGATCTCCACCTCTCCACACAAAGCCTGCAGCAGCACCAAGGTCTTGTTCCCCCCCGTTTGCCCCGGAGTGAGTGGGCAGAAGATAGTGATGAGCAGGGAAGAAGAAGAAGAGAAGAAGAAGGAAGCAAGGGGGCAAGTAGAAGTGAGTGAGGGTGTGCTGATGGGGGAGGAAATTTACCCCCGAGTCTGCACATTCTCCGACACAAACACACACACATCTACGTTTTCTAGGTTTGGTTTGCTGTTTTAGTTTGATGCTGAGGCAGATTTCTTCACGAGCCCTCCGCCCCCCCCCCCCGCCTGCCCCTCCCCGCCCCCCAACCCATACACAAACACACCTAACAACCCCCCCCCCCCAACCTCACCTCTCTGCCCCTCTCGCCCTCCGAACCCGGCACAGTCAGCATCGGCATGGCGACGCCAATCGATGCTCCGCGCCCCGCTGAGCGTGTCCACACAAGGCCGAGCGAAGGGCCCCTCCGCAGGGGATTGTGGGAAATCTGATTTATGATGCCCGCGGTGTTGCTGACCACTAACTTTTCTCTCCCTCTCTCCCTCTCTCCTTTTGTCTCTCCGTCTCTCTCGCCGCTCCCGCTCTCTTCTCTCTCTCCGTGACTTACCTGTTTAACTCTTTACAACACTTTTATGAAAATGAGAACAAGCGGGAGAGAGAGAGAGAGAGAGAGAGAGAGAGAGAGAGAGAGAGAGAGAGAGAAGTGAACTAAAGTGAACTCCACTTTCTGGCTGGATGAGACGGGGGTACGTTAGGGAGGATGTGATGAAAGAAAGGGCTCTGCGTGCAGGAGGAGGATGCAGGGAGGATCTTCACAGCAGCTTTGGCGCTCAGTCTCTCTCATCTGCTGTTGTTTCTGCCCTGAAACTCCTGGAGCACGTCGCACACTCGCAGATACATCAGGTCGTCCATTTTTTACGTCACACAAGTTCAAGACAAAACTACAAGGAGGGCGCTCCTGTCTGCTGCTGTCTGATAGAATGTCAGATTATTAATGACACAAAAAAACTTTATTTGTCCACATGGGGCAAATTAAAAAAATAAAAAAATAAAAAAAAACTATTAAGGTTTTGTAAAACCTTATAAATGCATTACAATCTCCTATGAATTTCAATTGAATTATAAACCTTCATTAAATGTATTTAATCCCTAAAACAGTCAAATCTCCAAAACAGGGCCAGCTGTTAATGAGATTATTAAAATACTGAATTGCAAAGTCAGTCTTGGTTCAATTAGGCTCGATTGTTAGCGAAGAATTAAATAAAGTTCCAAAGCAGTCGCTTTTGCACACACACACACACCCACACACACACACACACACACACACTCCCATAATAATCCCTTTACAGAGATGGCTCTCGGAGTAGACGTGGGTGCATGCATCAGACTGATACTTAGAGTGTCTGAGTGTGTGTGTGTGTGTGTGTGTGTGTGTGTGTGTGTGTGTGTGTGTGTCAGCTGCAGGAAGCCCCCGCTGTGAGAGGGACCGGCTCCTCCTCAGGACGCTCGTTCACTATCTCCTCCACCTCAAGAACACAGTAAATTAGAAAGTTAACGCGCTGATGGGGCGGAAGATTGGCCTGCTGGGCTGCTGTTTCAGTGTGTGTGTGTGTGTGTGTGTGTGTGTGTGTGTGTGTGTGTGTGTGTGTGTGTGTGTGTGTGTGTCAGCAGTAAATGCAGCTCCCCAAACAGCAGGAGATATGCATTAGACTAATGTGTGATTAAACACATCCATGCATGGGATTGGTTGATTTATCAGCTTTGACAGATGTAACTGGTTGGTTTTATAGATCAATCATGAGGCGGAGGGGGCGGGGCCTGTGATGCAGGCTGGTTAGCATCATAAATGTTATTTTTGCCGTTTAATTACGAGGTAAATATCCAAGACAGGGAAAGATGTGTGAGCCAAACTACCAAATCAAGTCATTTCAGCATGTCGTCAGCTAACGACTGTTTTAATAATCGATTAATCAGCTGATTCCTTTTTCAATCAATCGATGTCTTGGATGGAGAAACATCCATCCATTCAAAAGTTGTTTGAGCAGCAACAGGTTGTTCTTTGAACGTCTCTGCAGCTGTTCAAATCAAACTGTTGCATGCAACTAGCAGGATTTTGAAAGTGGCATTCCCTCTGTGCTCCCTCTGAAGCCACGCCCCCTCACTTACACGCACGAGTGCCGTTCCTCCAGAAGGTGACCTCAGCTCATCTCTTCATCGTGTAGAAACGACGTCGTCTCACGTCATCAGTGGTAAGTAAACTCTCAGTATAAACACAGGAGGGAGAGAACGAGCAGGGAGGCCTGTGATTGGTTCATCAGAGATCTGGGGGACAGGGAGGCTGTGATTGGTTCAACAGAGAGCAGGGAGACAGGGAGGCCTGTGATTGGTTCATCAGAGAGCAGGGAGACAGGGAGGCCTGTGATTGGTTCATCAAAGCGCAGGGAGAATGGGAGGCCTGTGATTGGTTCATCAGATTGGTACCTCGTGGCAGACATTGGTTGAAGTTTTTACAGACTTACAAACTGATACAGATGATGGATTTACTTTGTTCTTTTTTCAGAGAACCTGAGTTATTAATTTCTGTCAGGACCTAAAGACAGTTTCAACCAACATCTTAAAAAGTGGATCTGTAGAAATTAACCAACCCTGCCTTTAATCTCTGTATCACACAGGTTCACATAAATGGTCTTGATATCTGTGCTGTGTAAACCTGCATCAACATCTTGAACGGTTGTAGCTGCATCGCTCTGCTTTCCTCTGAGTCGTACTTCTTTAATGACTGTGTAAGGAAGATGTATATTTAATATCTCATCTCGCTGTGCTGATGATGTGGCATGTTTTGAAACATTGGTTTCATAACTATATCAATACCTCATCTCTTTTTCATGCCATCGATGATCGTGTCTGTTCGGAGGAAACATCCGCCTCAGAGGCAAACAGAAGCACTTAGCTCGGCTTATTTCAATACGTGATTGAACTCTGCCGCGGCGCTTTATGAAGACATCGCCGCTCATCGAGATGACACCGTCGTAAAGAAAGGGAAATGTTGGCGCTCGACTACCTGGATGGATTTCACAGGACATTAAGTCGAGATTTGCAGATGTTAGTTTATTTTGTTTTTCAGGATTGAACTTTATCACGCCGGTGATGTGTTGCACCCGTGTTGTCGTTTATTAAATCTGCAAAGGGGAAAGTTTGTGTTCACACACTCTGCGTTGAGTTTAAGTAGCTCTGACATCTATGCTACCCACAATCCCCCGCGGGAGGAGCTGGCTGTTAGCGATATTTCCCCGGCGACGGCTTGTGCGTGGGCTTTACACCGTGTTACAGCAATTAGATCTCAATTAGCTGAGGAGTAAACACACACACGGAGGGCGAGAGAGAGAGAGAGAGAGAGAGAGAGAGAGAGAGAGAGAGAGAGAGAGACGGCGTGCTGGAGGGAGAGCTGTTAGCAGATGTAAGAAGGAGCCGTTCTCTCCGGGGTCTTGTTTGAACCTCGGTGTCCCGTGTGTACGGACTGTGGCCCTGCGGGCAGGATTCAATCTGCTGCACATCCTGAACACACACACACACACACACACACACACACACACACACACAGGAAACACACCAAGCTAAGGAGACAACAGGGACGACACAAACTGAAACCATGGTGATGCATCATGAGGCATTCAGGTACCTTCTTTTCTCTCCAGGATTGACCCTGAATGTCTCATGTTGGATCTTAATCTCTTCTTCCTTTCTTCACTTGATTTGACTCGTGTCACGCCGCTGTTCGCTGACACGCTGGTCAACGATTGTGTTTCCACAGCCGGCGCTTCGGGTCGGTCCCAGCAGCACCACTTCACTCTGCTCCGTTACAGATACCCAGCAGGCCTACGCTGCCTGCAGGCATGCATCAAGCTGGTCGGAAAAAAAACAACCTGGAGTCAGACAAGGAAACAGGAAACAGAGCGTCCGGGGAATTTCAAAATAAAACACAAGAATAAGGACTCACTTTATCAACAAATAACTTCGACGGTTGTGGCTTCATCTACGCTATCGCTCATATTTAACCTAACACAGCAGACATGTTAACACTGTGTAACGTGATGCCATTCCTCTCCTGTCCATGCATATCTCCTCTTGTTTACTTTGAGTTTGTGCATCTGAAGCCACTGACCGGAGCTCCAGCTCAATCCCATCACAATCTATCCTTTCTCCCCTCTAATATCTTTCCTCTTCCTGTCCTTAACGTGTTTCCTCCCTCCTTGGCTTCACCTCTTCTCCGTCTCCTGTTTCCTGCACCCCTCCCTTCCTTTTCCTCGTCTCCTCGTCCCCTCTCTCCCCGTCCTCATCTTCTCCTGTTCTTGTCTCCTATATCCTTTCATCCCTCTATCTGATCTTCCCTTATCTTCCTCTTCTTCCCATCATCTCCACTCTTGTGCCCTTATCTTTTTTCCTCCTTTCCTTTCCTTGCCCCACTTCACCTTTCCTCCTTTCCTCCTCCTCTTGCTCTTCTCTCCTTCCCTTCTTATCTCCTCTTATCTTCCTGTCCTTCCCTGTCTCCTCTCCTCTCCTCTCCTCTCTGCCGGGTCGCTGTGCTTGTCGCGGGTGATAATCCGTGTCACGGCGGCTGATTGGGGATTAGGACTAGCAGTTTATTCACGGCAGGGAGAATGATACAGCGCTTAGTGGCAGCGGCTCCCGCGGCAGCCGCTCTCTGCTGAATTAGCAACATGTTTGAATGAGATAAAAGAGACAGCTTACCCCACCGCACTCCTCCACCTAATCCCTATACAGCTGTGAAATGAGCCGGGCCAGCCGCACCACACCTACACCCATGCTGCCTGTCTCCCACCCTCCCTACCTCCCTCTCTCTCTCACTCACACACATGCCCACACTGTTCATACTGTACCTGCCCACACACACACACACACACACACACACACACTCACAACAAAGTCTAATTCAAAGTGGAAAGCCCTCAGAGAGCACATACCTCCACCGAGGCTGCACAATCCTCTGAATGTGTTATTTTCATCAGAGTACATTTTTTAAAGATTTTTTTGTTGTTGTCTGACTCTGAAACTGCATCGAAACACGTTTATTCACAACAATGTGAAGCGGATGACTCTGACTTTAATTCGTGGACAATGTTGAATTCTGCATGGTGATATTAGAGGTTAGCAGGAGGATGAATTGTGCAAACATTAAGGCTGTTGCCTGAACTGAAATCATGTTTAAAAAAATTGGGGTCCATGCTGCTGTTCTGTCGTTAGAGCACAGAAAGGAAAAAAATGACTGCCTTTGTTTTTTGCCCTTTGATGCATCAATACCTCTCTTTCAGTTTCCAGCATTTGTCCAAACGCCAGGTCTTTGTACAGTCTGAACAAGTGACAACCTCTGTTCTTGAAAAGTGAAGCCAAAGTGGAAATGTGAAATCTGTCAGTTCGTCGAGTGGCCGCTTGAGGCTGACTGCAGGAACGCAGGAAGTCACAAACTGTACACACGTCAGGCAAAAAAAACAAACTGTTTTTACACCATAAATAAACACGCTTACAGTCTGGTACAAAAACTACACAACTGTGTGTCATCACTGGCTCACACTATAAGGGGATTTATTTATTTCTCAAACAGCTTAGTTAAGATTTTGAGAATAATGTGTTTTCCATAGTTGGGCGTGTAGCTGACATGTAGCTGACATGTAGCTAACATGTAGCTGGCATGTAGCTGGCATGTAGCTGACATGTAGCTGGCATGTAGCTGACATGTAGCTGACATGTAGCTAACATGTAGCTGGCATGTAGCTGGCATGTAGCTGGCATGTAGCTGACATGTAGCTGGCATGTAGCTGACATGTAGCTGACATGTAGCTAACATGTAGCTGACATGTAGCTGACATGTAGCTGGCATGTAGCTGGCATGTAGCTGGCATGTAGCTGACATGTAGCTGGCATGTAGCTGACATGTAGCTGGCATGTAGCTGACATGTAGCTGACATGTAGCTAACATGTAGCTGACATGTAGCTGACATGTAGCTAACATGTAGCTGGCATGTAGCTGGCATGTAGCTGGCATGTAGCTGACATGTAGCTGGCATGTAGCTGACATGTAGCTGGCATGTAGCTGACATGTAGCTGACATGTAGCTAACATGTAGCTGACATGTAGCTGACATGTAGCTGACATGTAGATGACATGTAGCTGACATGTAGATGACATGTAGCTGACATGTAGCTAACATGTAACTGACATGTAGATGACATGTAGCTGACATGTAGCTAACATGTAGCTGACATGTAGCTGACATGTAGCTGACATGTAGCACGATGTAACGGTTCGTCAAGAGGCTTCAAATCCGCCTCAGCTGCAGCTCCCAGCCTGTTGTTAGCTTGACTCAAAGTTAGACTGACAGCATTTCCAACATGGCGGCTGCTGCCGATGAGACTCCAGCGCCCCCTTCAGGAACAGACAGGTGACGTCACTCAGGCTCCATCGGTTGATATTTACAGTCTAAAGCTCTCTGTTGTACCCTTTAGCGGTATCCTCCAGTAACACGGCAGAGTCACGAACATTTACAGTTATGTTCATGACACACGGCGGCTGTGTTCGGTCTTTGTCCCCCCGATGAGTCACAGTCATAGCTGCACACAATGAGTATTTATTTTCACCGACTGCCTGAGCAGAAATCTGTGGACAGCTGAAGTCGAGATGATCCGTAATTTCTTACCTGCGATTAAGATCTAAAAATAGCCTCTCCCTCCGCAACACGCGACAATTTAAAAAACCACCTGGAGACAAAGTGTGGTCCATTTTGTTAATGGTTTTGGCCGGAGGGGATTGGCCATCTCCACCAATAAGCCCGGCCGTATATCTCACTTCATTTGGCCACTGTTGTGTCAGCAAAATAAGGCAGGGAAATAATAATGTGTGGCTATCTACATATGGAGAAGTAATGAAGGAGAGAAGGACGGAGCCGAGGGAGGGAGGGAGGGAGGAGTGAGAGCAGAATTACAGCTGATAGAAGAAGCGGCGGATTTGCGCTCGTCTCTCTCTTACTCTGAGAGGTGACCGAAGGTGATTCACGGGAAAAAAAACAGCAAAGCAAGCATTTTATTCTCCACCGAATAATCAGGAAACAGTGAGACATCCTGCACTTATTTTTAATTTGTGTTCGTATCTCAATCGGTCCCTTGTAAATTCATCGTGCACAAACAGGATTCCAGTCGTGCAGATTTTATTTCCGCCCAGACCGAGCGACTTGTGGAGCTGCTGTAATACAACTTCATGTAAATAAATCTTTAAGCTACCTAACAGTTGATATATGAAGATACTGAGTTGAAGAAAATCTCTGGTTATAACACCTTATGATCACAAAGTGAAAGGTATAATCTCACCGGGACATTTGCACCAGGCTGCTGTTAATCTGAAACAGTTTGAAGGAGTTTTGTGTCTGATGAATACAGAGCTTCTCGACACCTTTAACCCAGAACGATTGGCTGTAGCATGGAACAAGTTTCGAGTCTTTGTCACAATCAGCCATCGATTGGCTGGTTGTCTGATCTCTCTCCACGTCAGGTGGAGTTTTGAGTCTTTTCCCCTCCGTTTGTTTATTCTCTTCATCTCTTCATCGTCTGTCTGGAGGCTCAGCGTCACCTCGCTGTGCCTCGGCCTCGCAGTCATCTTTGGTTACCAGCAGATAAGCACTTTTCCCCTGATTGGTTTAGCCAGCGTCTCTTAATATCATATTGATGATAATTTCTCTGTAATGCGCCATTTGCACTAATTGTGATGCAGGGAGTGAGTAATGGCATGTGACTGCTGCCGCTCCCCAGCCACTCCTCAACACTTAATCTCCTGATTGTCCCAGAGAGACGAAACGTGACAAGATCGCCATAAACAACCTGCTTCCCCCCCGAACACACACACACACACACCATCAAACACACACACACACACACACACACATCATAGCCCCTTCCTCCCCTCCCTCCAAATCTGACCTCTGAGCCACCCTACATCTCTCGTCTCTCTTTTCCTCTTTCCAACCAAATCATTTTTCTTTTTTCTGTCGTATGTTTGACGTCAACTCTGACTGAAGCTCATCTTTGATCAGTTTGTAAATGTTTAGATGGTTGAGATGGAAAGCAGCCCTGGTGGCTTCTCATGTAATTTAGGGCTGCTTTGTCTCGTCTTTGCAGGACTCTTTACAAACAGTGAAAGGACTTCAGTCACATGTATGAATGGGATCTGGTCCAAACAGAAACCTTAGAAATACTTCCTGCAGCTCTGTGGATCTGCTTCCATCACTTTGTCTCCTTTTTCCCTCATCTGATCCATTTTACATCAACTTTTCTCTCTCTCCCTCTCCTCACCACTCATCTCCTTTTGTACTCCCTCCTTCCTTCCCATCTTGTCTCCTCTCCTCTCCTCAGTCCCCTCGTTACTGTCCGAGTCGTCTTTTCATCTTCTCCTCACCTTATTTCTCCTACGCTCCCTTCCAACCCTCCTAACTGCTTCTCTCGTCTCCTCCTCCTCCTCCTCTTCCTCTCCTGGCTCCTCTCTGTTATTAACTATTCTCTTAATATTCCCTCCTTCTTTTTTCACCATCTCATCCAAATCTCTGGATATTAACAAACAAAACTGTTCGGTGGACAAAAAAACAGTATCAGTATCAGAGGTTCACATTCAGTCGTTTCAGTCTGGATTAAATGAGAATAAATAAATACAAATTCTTGTAATTATTTCCCCCCTGCACGTTCCGTCTCACACTTCTCGTTGCAGATGTTCACATGTTCACAATTTGAAGGCTGGATAAACAGTAAAAAATTTAGCACAATTTAGCTGACGCTAACGTTAGCAGAGCTAGCATCACCAGCCTTGGGTCTTCCCTGCACATAAACATGCCTGTGCTGAATGTGGTTATGCCATGCTTCCAAATAAATCTCCATTTTCAAGATCAAAACACAGCCAAACACCCTCTGCCCCCACGAGATCTGGGGAGAGATTCATCTGTTTACTGTGCTTGTTTACATCCGGGTTGTAGAGCAAGGAGAGAAGGCCCCATTAACCGGCGCTACAGACATGACCACATGATCGTCGGGTGGCGATCTGTCTGTGTTGCATTTTCAAATGAACATTTGACCGGCGTTGGTTTAACTGATCGCTGGTTCTGACGAGCGAGCGAGGCCGATGATGCTTCGTCAAATAAACCTGCACTCCTCTAACTCTGAGGTCATCACAGCGTCCGGGACTGAATCTTGGTCACCTGGAACCAAGAGCCGCAATCAAGACCTCCTTCAGTGTTTCTCATTCGTCCTCCACGTGTGAGCTAAATTAATGTTGAAGCAAATAAGTAACCAGAAATACGGTCTGTCTCCTCTTGTAGAGACACATATAACTAGATATATATGCTAATACCACTTAGGCAAATGAAATCGTATAATTGGCCATAACAGTTTAACCTTTGAACAATGAATTACCGCATGTCTCTACTCCATATGCAAACCATTTACATAAGAGTGCATAATTTAAACACACTCTTTCTCAAGCCTTTCATCAGGCCACTAAATCCTCCTCCTCTGTGCAGCTCTTATTCGCAGAGGTTTTATTTGCACACTAAACACACTCACAGAGCACAGCGGACCAGCTGATTTTCTCCTCTTTAGGCCGTGCCGTGGGTGTGAAATCGATGTAGGTGGCCCATCTCCGGCCCTGCAGGGGGGCAGAACGTTAACAGAGAGAGTGCAGCTGGAAACCTGGAGAAATGATACTAATCTCAGAAACAGATAATTCTGCATCAGAGGAAGAGGGAAGTTGTTTTCTTTCTTTAGCAATGAATACAAAGTGATTTAAATCGCTAGAAGAGAAGGAATTACATATTTTAAAGAGGTGAATAAAATCTGTTTTCTTGTTTTTCTCTGAGCTGAAAAGGACGACGAGCTGCAGGTTGGCGGGGAGGAAACAAAGTCCAGTCGATCGTGTGCGCACGTATCCACAAAATGTCTAAAAACGTTGCAATACACATGCCTGACCAGTAGTTGGCGGTGTGATGTTCTAATCAAACAGCAGCTACATTAACATACTTATCCTTCCACAGAGCAATGAAGCAAAAAGTAAATATTAATGGCCTGAGTGAAGTCAGCTGTCTGTTCCTGCAGGGGCACTGGAGTCCCATCGGCAGCAGCCACCATGGTTGGAAATGCTGTCTCAGCCTAACTTTCAGTCAACCTATAACGACATGCTGAGAGCCGGAGCTGAGGCGGGCTTGAAGACCTATTTAGCTTTTTTTTTTGCTTTTTTTTCACCAGGATGTAAAAATGTTAATTTGTGGTGTAAAAACAGATTTTTTCCTCTTTTCTGTGTGTGACTTCCTGTGTTCCTGCAACCAGCCTCAAGCAGACACTCCACATTGTTTTACACATCCGCATTGGGCCTGCCTCTTGGTTAGGCACTGTTAACCTCAGGGGAGCTTCAGAGCATCGGACCTTATTCCCAGGCCATCTCATTGTTCCCATCCCGGCTGTAATTTAGGAGGAAAACGGTGCAGAAGAGGCCGTAAATCCTGCATGTCCCAATCTCAATCTGTCAACAAGACACAGGGTCAGCTGGTTAACACACGTCGCTGCTCTTCGTCACGTGATCACACACAAACATGCAGTTTTGTTTGTGCACATAGATCCATGACGCTGCTCCTGCTGAGGAGGCAAGTTTGCAAGATGAGCGCTAAATGCACAGATGTGAAAACACACTCACACAGCACAGCAGCAACATATGCACAGGTTATGTACAGGCATTGTTCCTGTCTTTTTTCCCCCTCTCTGTGCAGCAGACAAGATTAAAGAGGAACATGGGAGCAGGGTACACACGCGTACTATTACAAGAGCTGCTGAATGTTTCACTCGGAGGAGTCTGATATTAGTTCACTAAGACGTGAGAACATAAAGCAGCAAGAAAAGAGCATCAGAAACAAATAGCTTTTGGCAAAGTTCCTTAAAACTGAAGCAACAATCTTGCAGGGTTTTGTGCCTTCTGATTCACTTTGCTCGGAAAAGGGGGAGAGACATAAAAAGGCCAGAGAGAAAGGGACATAAAGAAGGCAAAGACAAGTTATGAAAAAAGGAGAAAGAGGCAGAAAATGAGCGATATGAGGGATTAAACCAGAAAGAGAAACACTAAGTAGGAAAAGGATGGAAACAGGACAAGTATAGGACACGAGAAAAGGAACGAAAGATGCAAGAAACGACTGAAACGATACATAAAAAAAAAGAAGGGAATCAAATATATATGAACGTTTTTTTGGAGAACCAGGGTTTGACAGGGGGACACAGCCGGGCCAACACCCGACTCTGAGCCACCTTCTTCAGGCCTCGCTCACACCTCCACCCCCTGCCCTCCCAGAAACATGGTGAAGTGTATTTAGCATAATATGTGACTTTCAGAGTAAACACCTTCAACACTGGTGATTAAAGTTTGTTAAACATAATGGATGGACTTCAACATTACACAGAACAAGAATCACATCTGACACAGAACATCTTTGTTGAACATTTTGTTTCAGACGTTCGCTCTGAAAGATGCTTTAAGTTCAATCCGGACATGATGTACAGACGGTCCTGTGCGTTCCTTCTTCTTTCTCTTCCTCTTCTTCCTGAACTTTCTCAACATTTCTGCTCTGAAGGAGCCAACGGGGCACTTCAGTTCACATGGGGTTACAATAAGACAAGTCCTTCCTCTGCCTCGCCACCGATAACAAAACCTCACGGTGCATGTTCGGGTGCTGCCTAAGCCCCTAAAACTGCAGTTCTTGGAGCGGCCACTCGAGGCTGTTTCCTAAAGCGAGTCAATTCCAATCAGCCCCACTTTGAAATGCTAAACTTTACAGCAGAAATAAACTAAAATGAAACTATTCTGTCTAAACATGATCACTACTTTTACCTTCAAATCCATCAACATGTCGGTGGCTGAAATAATGAAATTAAAGATTCAAAAAGTCAGCTACAAAAACAAATGGGTGACGTCACTTTGGCTTCATGCATTATTTATTCAGTCCAAACACACACACACACACGTCTAAAAAGTGAGTCTGTTATGATGACCTCGAGGTCTTTGCTCCTCTTTTTTAACTTAATTAAGAGTCTCTCTGAAGACGCACATAAACAGATAAACACACATGCACGTCCACACACTCAGCTGCGTATGGAGACATCCTCATGTTGATCAATAACGCTCATAGATTGTCAATTACGCTCTGGACGGGGAATGAATGGGATTTGCATATATATAGAGCCGGGTTTACCCATGCGCTTACAGGACGTCCAGAAACTGCTGCCCTCAGCACGATGACCCATCGGGGGAGGGGGGGGAGGGGGGGGGGGGGGGGGGGGGGGGGGGGGACAGGATGTAGAACATGCAGCAGAGCCCGAGAGATGGGAGAAGACACCTGAGATATTCAGATGAATTCATAACACAGACGATCATCTGTATTGAATGTCATCTTTTAAAAGTACGTAAAGACAGAGCTGATGAGAGTTTAGAATTGTTTTTACGGTTTTCTAAATCGTCAATATCTGATCAGCATCTGGAATTATTGCATTTTTTCCAATCTGTATTAATCTCATGCTGTTGTGTCCCTCCAGGCTCAGGCTCATTGTAGATAGTCCTTTGGTTTGTGATCCCTAACCACTTCCTGTTTCTGTGCTGAACTTCTTGTTGTTACCATAGACTGTAGTTATGAATGTTTGACGCTTGAGTGACGTCACTTGTCTATTCCTGCAGGGGGCGCTGGAGTCCCCTCGATGGCGGTCTCCATGTTGGAAATGCTGTCTCAGCCGAACTCTGAGTCAACCTAGCGACAGGCGGGTTTTAAGCCTCCTGACAAACCGTTACACGACGCCCGCCTGTCAATCAGGTCAGCTACTTTTAACTGTTGGAATTCAGCGAGTTGTAGTGATTAAGAAATTAAATAGTTTCAATTTTTTATTTTATTTTATCAACTTCATGAGAACGGACGTCTGATTATTGCCAGCTGTCATATATTTTGCGTATATGTGCGAATTTTCCATCCAGTCGGTGTCGCCCTTGAACTCCAGCATGAAACCAAAACATACTGCTGTTAGGCCACGCCTCCTCCACCCTGAAGCCTCCGCCCTCCTCCAGTGACACACCTCCACCTCCTCTCTTATCAATCAGTAAGCACCATAATTAAGCACCATAATTAAGCACAAGCAGCAGAAATTATTTTCATTTGCTCAATACGATCGCCTGTGTCCTGCATTGTTGTGTTAGCATGCTAATGTTAGCGCCCTTTAGCTAGCTGGTAGCTTCATGTAAACTGACACAGAATGATCTAAAAACTCTTCATCCAAATCAGTGAGTATGTTCTTCTTCTTCTTGACTCAAACAGCTTTTATACACAAGGGGAGGAGCCGGCCGTCCCGTCCATGTAAACACAGCTCTGACAACAACACAGCCAGCAGGACTCCAGCTTCTCCCTCACTGGAGACAGTCAGGACTCACACACACATTCACACAGGACACACTGGATTTCTGCAGGATTTATGTGAAACATGTTGCACCACTGGAACCATTCTATGTCAAACATCTATAGACTTCCGTCACGACATGAAAGAGTGTGTGCGTTTGTGTGAGATCATTGTGCGTGCACGATGCTGTGAGTGTGTATCTGTGCGTACACATTGGCATCGTGGGGCCAATTAGCGAGGCGGATTATGTGTCTGAACTCTGCTCCTGAGGGAGGGGCCCACACCACAGTGTGTGTGTGTGTGTGGGGGGGGGGGGGGGGGGGGGGGGGGCTCACCGCATGAAGCCACACAAATCAACATATCAGCTCACTGTTCCAATACTGTATGAGCCGACATCACAGAGCCGACAGCTGTGATGTCTGTGTGCTGCTGCGAGCCGTATAACTGTGTTGACACTCTGATGTTTGTGTGAAAGAGTGAAAAAAAAAACCAGACAAATACAAGCAAACGATGTTAATCAATCCGTCACACGTTATTCAGAAAGCAGCGTTCAGACGGTTCAAAACTGTTTTTAAATCTCAAGTTTATCAGCAGCTAAATAAATAATGACCATGAAGCCAGACTGAAGCGATGAGTTTGTAAACGGTGTTTGAAAATCTCTCCGCTCCTCTCAGCCCTGAGAATACTTCCTTCTTAACTACGTGTACGCAGACGCATGTCATCAGCCTCGTGTATTCTCCGGTGGTTTGAATCGTTGGTTGTGCACTTCTTCAGAAATTAACACGACGTGTCTGCGTACATTTCACCACTAGGGGCAGAGTGGAGTTGCTATGGGGATGAGCTGGGATGTGCTGTCATCGGCGACACCGGAGAGCCGCTACAACAAGAGGAAAAGCTCATCGATCAAATCATCTCTTCTTCAGCGTTTAAGGCCGTCTGATGTGGCGCTCCCTCTCGAGGAATCCTCCGGAAACAAGCGTTGAACAAAAGCAGGAATGTGCGTTCAAGACGCAGTCGGTCGTCTTCGCGTACGCCTGGTTCAAAAGCAAGTTTATCTGAGTCTGTGTCAAAGTCTCTGAGCGTCACCAAACATTTTCCTCTCCTCAGACTAATTTAATTTTCATTTATTCTGCATTCATGTTTTTTCTCCAAAAGCCTGAACAATGTGATTAGTTAGAAGGTGATCGACGGAGTATTTTATTGCAAAGAACTTGACAGAAGATTTTATTTAAATAGTTTGAAGTCCTATTTTTCTATTGATCAGATCAACAGGCCACAGTCTCAGTGCGTACATATAGAACGTCATGGGGAGGATATTGAAGTCTATGGGGCGAGTTGGTCCTGCTCGACCGTCAGAATATGACGAGCTGGGATGAGACCGTGCTGCTACATCTGGTTTCTGTTTTTTATAAAAAATGACAAAGTGAGTGTTTTGTTTCTTTTGTAAAGTTTTTGGCATCTGACATTCAGCTTGTTTTACGTTTTGTGTTTCTTGCGGTGAAATTTACGGACGATGAAACTTTCGTTTCCGTCACCTGCAGTTTGTTTGTGTCGATCACTGAATTAACAATGAACAAGAGTCGTGTTCATATCACTAACTGTAGTTCAATAACTACACACACACACACACACACACACCACATTGCAGGCAGGGCTGCAGAAACTGTGTGTGTGTGTGTGTGTGTGTGTGTGTGTGAGAGCCGGTCAATGGGGACATGGAGCGTTAGCTCGAGCATCAGCGTGGCCAATGGGATTGATCGATTTGTTGTTGATTGCCATAGCGACTCCCAGAGAGTGTGTTTGATATCTTTATTCTCTGGCAGGCGTTCCCACTCGGACCGCTGAGCAGGTTTGGATGCAACAGAGCGAGTCGAAGGCAGCAGGTTCTCTGCTTTTGATTTTTTTTCTTTTGTCCAAAACTCCGTCGACTCCGAGCTGCCAAAACCAGTGAAGTGATTTCTGTGCGAGGCGGAGGTCGTGTCAGTGTTGGCGCATCGTCGTGTGGATGTTATCGCTCTCTGGCAGCATCAAGCTAATACTGTCGCCCTGTTTGGAGGTCCTGCTACGCCAAATCTGCGGCGAGCGAGCTGAAGGGATCAGACTCCTGGTGTCGGGTTGGGGGAGTCAGAGGGTTAATGTTTGTGTCTGAGAGACGGCCTCTTCATCCCCCCCCCCCCCCAGGCACAACCCTCACTCTCTATCCAATCTGTTTCCTTTTGTCAACCGTCCTGGCCTGTGATGTAGGGAGACTCACTTCAGCACGTCGCACACACACACACACACACACACACACACACACACACACCATGGTGCATTAGGCTGGTGATTTCCCCTCCTTCATGCCCATGCTATGGCCTTATTTATCATAATTTATCATTTTACCATACCCACTCCCCTCACTATTCACATGGGCATTATCATATTGTGTGGTGGCTGCAGGGCACACAGCACAGAGGACTCATGTAAGAGTGTGCATTACAGTTCATCCCTTTAAATACCCTCCTCATACGGCCTCCGACGGCGTTACAACCGGACGCTCTGTCAGGGAAATACGCCATGTGAAATGCATACATGATATTTATGATCCTGTAACATATCGTGCTGCTCCTTTATCCCTGCTGCTTTCATCCACACGGAGCGAAGAAAACCAAATCTACACGCAGGTTTACTTAGTGAGGAAGTTTAAGGAAGAAAAAGTTTTGAGATTACTGATTGTGGGAAGTGAAGTGTTTGTGAACGGCTCGACGCCTCGACGTAACAAGGACGAGAGCGAACCTGCCATGTGGTGAGGGAACGCCAAGCCAACATGGCCTGGGTCTGTTGAAGGTGGAGCCACGTGGTAGGTGACGTAACGTATCAGTAGGGCATCATCTGGGATGAGAGGTTGGTTGTCTCTCAACGTGAAGGTTGGGGGTTCGATTCCCAGCCCCCCAAGTTACTCCCTCTGCTTTGTTGGCGGCGTAAATGTGTGTGTGATAATTGCATGATATCCGTTAAAAAACAAAAAAAAACGTTTTTCGTGTCACCTGTCTGCACCATCAGGATGTCGACCAGTTTAATGCATAATGCCACAGAGTTGTATGTGCAGCCGCCGTATTACAGTGAAACCTCCAGCAGCTGCAGACGGACTCAGATCCAGTACCGAGAGAACCCAACAAACCAAAAACATGTTCAAAGGAGGCGCCGCTTAACGCCACGAAGAAGCTGCGAGCAGACGTTAAGGTTGATACGTTTCAAACCCAGATGTGTCGAGGGGCAAACTTTCCCCTGTGGTCGATCAGTGCACAAACGCACAAACACGTGAAGAAGCTGAGCTGGTGTCTGGTGGCGTTCGGACCTCACAGGGAGACGAAGACGAGCCTTCACAAGAATAAATGGTCTTTGTTACACCGACAAAGAGGCGAAGAGAAATAATGTAGATTAGATGATTATCTCAGTTTGAGCAAAAAAAAAGATACGTACGCACTGAGCAGATTAAATCCCCATCTAACACACACACACACACACACACACACACACACACACTCTCAGTATTACTTTCCTCCACAGATCCTAATGAGAAGAGAAAAACCTAATTTGATCCATCTCAGCCCTCCCCTCCCTCGCCCCTCCTCGGCTGGTCATGGGCTATTCCCGCTGCTCTGATTATTGTTAATCTCATCATATGTCTCTTTCCGCTCAATAAACCCCGCCTCCTCCATCAGCGCTCCCCATTTTCACTCAAATCAAATTGTTACCGAACATAACCTGGCCGAGCCCCGGCGTGCCGCTGCAGTAATGCAGTTTGTCATAATTAAGTGCCGAGGCTAATTAATTAAATGGTCAGCGGGCTAATCAGTGCACTCTGCGGCCGCACTGCTGCATGATGGGAAATGAGTAAGGATGAATAGAGATTGAGTGACGGATATCACTATTGACGGTGCAGCCTGAACACGGATGACAAAGTTAATTGTGAAAGGCATCTTTGTGTGGCTTTGAGGTTTGGGACGCATTCAGTACACGCACACACACACACACACACTGACACGCACACACACACACACACACTGACACGCACACACTCAGATTATATATTGGCACATAAAATATCTCCTTGGATGCATTTATTCATGAAAATAAACATGCAACACTCGCACAAATTACCACAATAAAGACAAACAAAATGCACACACAAACTCACACGAGCCCGAGTGCACCTACACACACACACACACACACACACACCGCTCCTTTCCAATCAGACCATCACATTATAGTTTTCATTGAATTGCTTGAATACACAGTGCGTATTGATTGAGTAAATGTGCTAATGAAAGTGATGCACAAAGACAGTTCATTAAAGTTGGGCTTGATTAAAAGAGAGAGAACCCACTGTTACCCTGGACACACACACACACACACACACGCACACGCACACACACGCACACATAAACACGTCCTCGGTTCACCGGTCCGACTCGCTGCGTTTTTTAATCTCTCAACTTTTACAATGGTTTTTCCTGTGGCTTTGGCTCCGGCTCGGTTTTCACCTCGGAGTTTCAGAGGACGAATCTCTTAATGCAAATGTCCACATTCATTATTCTGACTCCTCGACATTAAACCGGAGCGTGCAGGATGAATACACAACCTGCCCAGGTGAGAGCGGACATCTTGCTTGGAGCGTCTGAATATGTTTTGACTTTAAACGGCTGAAGAAGAGAGACAGGAAGTGACCGTACCAGAGTACGTCATGATCACGTCTTCAAGTGTCATCAGTTTAATATTGTCGCATTGTTTTGTTGACTTTCAAAAACAAATCCAAGTTAAAGGCATTTCACTTCAGATAAGGATTAGAAACCTGGAATCGATATAATGCATGTTTATTATTGTTAATAATCAATGAAATACAAGAATTCTGCTTCACACAGTTCTGATTTGAGCTGCAGGGATCGGCTAACACGAGGAAGCATTGGAGCGTGTGTTTGCAGTTTCGATGCATTTTCCCACCTGTAGATCGTTTGCTTTGGTCTGAATCAGTTTGGTTCCGTTGCTCCATCATGACCTCAAGTTTGAACATTTACGAGAGGAGCGAAGTGCGCCATCAGGACGAACATGCTCTCTGATTTATCAGAATTTCTTGCAGGAAAAACTCCCTCAAATCAACGAAGACTTGTTCGCTCCTGATTGGCTGCGGCTGCTCCACAGCAGAAGGACGTTTGGGTTGTTACCTTTCAGACAAGCGGCTCGTAAACTATGACCTGCTTCATTTTTTACTCAATTAGACCTTAAAATGTTAGAAACTGGACCCAGACAGACCGAGATAAATGTGATATAAGACAAACTTTAGGTTATCAAGTCATCTGAGTTTGAGCTTAAATTTCACGATTTCTAATATTTAACTTGACATTAATCTTTTTTCACATTGGGTTAAATATTGTCTTGTTTTTTATTTTACTTATTTGTCATGTTGGAGCCAAAATGATTTACACCAAAGAATTTGTGAAAGCAAAGGCAGATTATTTCTTCACATCTGGATGTTTTTTAGTCTTTGGCGCTCGGACTCGACTTGTCCTGTCTTGTTATTCAATAAGAGATGAGACACGCTGCCACATTCTGCAGGGTTTTTTTTTTTATTCTACACATATCGTCTGTCCTCCTGATCTCCTTCGCCTCCTCTCACCTCTGGTGACCCGGGGCATTGTGCGAGCGCTAAGTGCTTGACCACGGAGAGGAAGTTGGCTTGGAGAATAGGAAGTGCTTGGCGCAGCAAGTCAGGGACTAAAAACTTCGCTAAGTTTCTCTCCATCCATCTTTCCTGTATCCGTCTCTCTCTCTCTCTCTCTCTCTCTCTCTCGCTCGCTCTCTTTCTGTCTCCCGCCCTCTCTCGCTCTCTTATTTCTTCCCTTGAAATTTCTCTTAGGAGATTATCCGCAGGTAAGCTTGTTTCCTCTGCCGGCCTGCGTCAGCAGCTCTCCCCCTGCACTGACCACTGAACGATGTGGAGGTGGTGGTGGGAGAGAGGGGAGGGTTCTTGTGTGTGTGTGTGTGAGTGGGGGGGGGGGGGTCAACAAGCCAAGCAGGGGGGGAGGAAACCGTAGCTAGGCGGCGAGCGGCAGGGGGGCGTTGGGAGGGCCGGATTGGCGTGAGGGCCTCGCCACTCGCTGCTAACACACCGTGACGACATCATAAGACTGAGCAAATGACTCTGCTGCCTCTCCGGGGGGTGAGAGGGAGGGAGGGAGGGAGGGATACAAAGCTGTCCCCTAGTAAAGAGAGCTTCATCTCAAACACCCAACCCCCCCTGCGACACACACACACACACACACACACACACACCTATCCAAAAACACACGGTCCAGCGTGGTGACCAGCTCGTCAGACACGCTGGAAATGGGCCCAAATGGATCCACTCGCTCACAAAGCACATTAATGGAGATGACAAACAGTAAAAGGATATTACCAGACTTCAGCTCAGCCATATTGACTGTGTGTGTGTGTGTGTGTGTGCGTGTGTGTGTGTGTGTGTGTGTGTGTGTGTCACCAATTCTCCAGATTTTATTTACTTTTGCTTCATGTGTTAAACCTCCAGTTTTCAGGACTTTCAGACTCCATGATTAAGAGTTCTCTAAGCCTTTGGTTTATGTGTGTGTGTGTGTGTGTGTGTGTGTGTGTGTGTGTGTGTGTGTGTGTGAGAGAGTGACATTTTGAACTCTACACACACTGTTACATTCTTTTCTGGAGGTCAGCTGTGTTTTTAACTCTTTCAAATGTTGCTCATTGGACTTTACATGTATTGTCTTTTATTCACCTTTTGGACATTTTGTGTTTTTTTTATTATTCTTTTATTTGACTTTTTTAATTCTATTTTTTATATTGGTAACTTCTTCTCATATTTTATTTTTTTATTTAAGTTCCTTTCGCACCAATACACTACGACAGTTTCCTCGTATATGTACATGTACTTGATTTTCTTCTGTCCTGAGAAAAACACTTTAAATCCCAGATTCAATCCAAGAAGTGATTTGCTCTCATGTTTCTTGATTGTTGACCAACAGTTATTATTGTGTTATTATTATTATTATTATTATTATTATTATTATTATTATTATTATTATTGTGTTTTCAGCCACACCGGACGATGACTCGGGTGACGTCGCTCTCGTCTCTGAAGTCTTCTGAATGACTCGTCAAAGTCCTCGAAACTTCCCCGTAAAGCTCAGTGTTTGGTTTAGATTAAGTCGAGGTAATGAGCAAGATGTCAAAGAGGATCCTCACACGTATAGAGGTACAAACATCGATGTGTGTGTGTGTGTGTGTGTGTGTGTGTGTGTGTGTGTACTTGGAGGCTTACTGGAGCCTTCACAAACAGGGTTTCCCCGTTCTCGCAGGCTTTGGGGGTTGGGTGGAGGGATTGGAGGTGCTCTACGGCAGAGTGGAGAGATAAATGGGGGGAAGTGAGGGGGGATGAAAGGGATGTATTCCTCCAGACACGGAGGAGAAATCTGCTCAAATCTCCCCTTGTTAGAGGAGAGGGGAGAGGGATCAATGCAGCCGGCTGAGCCTCCGCTCCTGCAGCACAGGTGGAGAAACGCTCCACGCTCCAACATGCGACCAGACTCTTCTCTCACCTCGCCGTCTTCACGCTCTCATCTTCCTCTTTTAAACTTGTTTCTTCTCTTTTTCTCTCTCTTGTTCCCTTGATCATTCCCGAGTATCACTTTTAGCACACAGCCCAGCTGGGTGGGTTTGTCGGGAGAATAAATCAATCAGGGCGAGGGGGAAGAAAAAAGGAAGAGAGCTGAAAATACAGCGTTTAACTCTCTGAAGCTTTAATTAAAACGCCCGTTTCCTTTTGTGTCACAAAGGAGTCCCGGAGGAGAGAGAGGGTGCAAAGGCAGGTAGAGAGGATGTAACAGCAGCGTGATGAGAAGGGGTACAGGTCTAGATAGAGGTAGGAGAAGGTGGGATCAGGGAGGGAGCCCCGGGGTCGAGGGTATCAGCGACCTGTCATGAATAAATCTACAGCTCACTCCAGTGAATTCATTAGCAGGTTCGGCTCGAGCGTCCTCGCGGGGCAGATTTTCATTAATTAAAAAAGGTGAGACCGAATTATGCTCGGAAATAAACTCTGGAACAGCTGGAGAGGAATTGACAAGAGAGTCC
>NC_136698.1:1135986-1323181 GCF_947650265.1 Symphodus melops | reverse complement strand
GTCCTCCTCCGCCTCCTTCTCTCCTCCACTATATCTATTAAAGTAAATATACACTGGCCGGCCGGTGACACATAGTCCATCCTCATTCATTTTTGAGCAGGTGATTGACAGGACTTGAGTTATTGCTGCGGTTAAAGAAGAAGAGCGCAGGATGGGATTTCTGTGCCAGTCTCGTTATAAAAACAATAATGTTAATGTCTCATCGCAGGAGGGAGAGAAAACAAACAAACAAGACTGGTTGTTCCCCTTGGAATAAGGTGGAGATCCGTCATAATCCCGAACTGTAAAAGCACTGACCCACCTCAGGAAAAAAAAAAAAAAAAAAAAAGTGCGGTGCGAAGTGGAAAAAGGATGAAGATATGATACACATAAAAACGACCTGGGAAAAGTGGGCCGAATAAGCAAAAAGAGATATCACAGAGCGAGAGGAGTTTAAGTAGGGAGTAAGGTGTTGAAGGGAAGAATGGCCCAGGGCAGGAAGTGGATAAAGAGAGAGAGAGAGAGAGAGAGGTGGTAAAGCTGAATGATTGCTCTGTGAGAATTATTATTGATGATTCAGGCAGTGTGAATTATTAATGGGGAACGAAAAGCATCTTTGAACGTGTCTCTGACATTCAATACTGACAGAGATCAATGAGCTGGCGTGGACGCAGAGAGGAGAGATGAAGTGAGAGAGGAGGAGGAGGAGGAGGAGGAGAGTTAGGACAAGAGGGAAAAAAAGTAAAAACAGGAGAGAGGAGAGGTGTGTTTGGACAAGTCGAGTCCTTCAGTTGGGGGCTTGTCAGAAAGGCTTACGGAGGGGGGGGCGCGTGACGAGACGGCGAACTGCGAGGAGTCACTGACAGAGCTGAAGGTGATTGGCTGTGACATTGTCTCAGGTCTAACGCTCCTCCTCAGACGGACGCAGGAAATAGCAGAGCAGCTTCTCCCCCCCCCCCCCCCGCCCAAGTCTTAGGAGTCCGTCTCGACTTCTGGTGTGTGTGTGTGTGTGTGTGTGTGTGTGACAAGACTTCCTGTGGCTGGCATCATAGTGAAAGGTTTCCCTAACACACATTATAAAATGCTGCTTGTTCAGGTTTACATTGATATCATTTAACGCTGCAGCATCGACTTCATCATTTTATTATTTTATTTTATTATCTTCCTTTTCAATGACTAACTTTGTTTAGTGCTGTCAGATGGCGGGGGGGCATAAGGGAGCTTTCCGACTGTCGCTGGAGAATTTGCACCTACCTTGACATTTTGATGTTCTTTTTTTTTTATTAAACCAGGACGAACATCCTTCTCTGCTGCTAAAAGTCAGACTGTCTTTGATTCTCACGTCCGCTCCTGCGATGGTTTCGTCTGTTTACACTGAGATTCTGATTTCTACATTTAAAGTCTTAAAGTTTTTCTCTATGATATTTTTTAGGGGTCTTGGAACAGTCTTCCTTTGTGCATCAACCGTACGTGTGTGTGTGTTTGTGTGTGTGTGTGTGTGTGTGTGTGTGTGTGTGCAGGGGTCAGCAGGTCGTATAGGAAAGACTGATTCTAAGGGACAGACTGCCACGGCCACTCAGCTGCTCTCCCAAACACACACACACACACACACACACACACACACACTCTCTTGCCGTACGTTGGACTGACATGAAGTGGATTGTCGCCCGGGTTGACACTAAAAGGGGACAGACCTCAGCTCCAATCGTCATGGTAACAGCCTGACGGGGAGACAGACAAGCTCCAGCCGCCACACCTGATCACGTAGCCGGACGTGACTTTTATTCTGAAAGGATCAGAGCGCCGCACACGGAGCGTTCGCTTTCTCTTACTGTCACACACACACACACACACACACACACACACACACACACACACGCTGGAACATGCAGTCGGATGTGATCTTCCACATCACGGTCCGTCTGACATGTTTGTTTTGAGTGTGTGTTTACGATGAAGTGTCACGGCCACATTCAGCCATCAGGATCAAACGAAGCAGGTTGTCAGGACTTAAAGAACACACACACACACACACACACACACACACACTGACACACAAATACAGGTGAAGCATCAGATTTTAACAAAAGGTTCAAAACAATCTAAACCAAGTTTGGTAATCGGCCTGGTTGCTGATGTGGTGCCTGTTCACTTCCTGTTCACTTCCTGTTCACTTCCTGTTCACTTCCTGATCACTTCCTGATCAAAGGCACCAAACCGGCCCACCAGCTCAGGAGCCGCTCGCTGCAGACGCCTGCCAGGAAGACGGCGCAGGTTCATACATGACACGCGTCGTTCTTACACTCTCCTATCACACACAGCTTCACAACCTGGACGACTTTTCAAGCTGAAAGGTTTCCGGGGTCTCCCTCTGCTCTGACGCTCTGACCACCCGCAGGCTCCGGCTGGTGGTTTGAGATATCGATGGATAGATGGATGGATAGATAGATAGATAAACACCATCTTAAACATGAGTTTGAACTGTGGGTTTCTGAAGTGCTCATTTGCTAAAATTGTTGTGATGCTTGAAAAACCGAAAAAAACTAAGAAACTTCAAATCATCTGAAACTTGAACATGTCGGATTAACAGCTGGATTTGTCGCTGCTGTCGTTCCTCTTTATGTTCAATCAGAGATTTCACCTCTCTCTCTCTCTCTCTCTCTCTCTCTCTCTCTCTCGCTCCTTCGCTCGCTCTCTCTCTGCATGGACCGCGTCCAAGTGACGTACAGCTTCCCGATCGCAGTGCGAGCCTGAACGCTGACATATCTGTTTTTCATGATGTGAGAGCAATGTGAGCAAAATCCAATTGTTTTTCACCCAGATAGAGTCTGTGGTTTAATGCACCGGCGTATGATAAAAAGACACAGACGCAGCAAATATAACAGGAGAGTGAAGACTTCACATATTTCTGTTCGTGGCTGTTCAGTCACACAAAGGTTCGATGTCGGAGAATGTTTCTGTTGATTGTTGGGATGTAAATGCACGATTAGCATTTCTAACTTTAGCTGCTTTCACATTTGCACAAAAACTCGTGTAAACCTGCTGATTGAAATGTTGTCACTATAACTGACTGATGATTCGTCCGTCACTTTCAAGTCATTCCTCTTTTTTTTCAGATTTTTTTCAGTTTTTTTTGTGCTTTAAACGTCTTTAGGACAGAGAGAAGAGTCAGGACGGGTTTGAACCCGGGCCGCCCGCTTCGAGGACCACAGCCTCTTTAGATGGCGTGTGCGGCCTAACAGCTCGCCCCTCAAGTCAATCGTCTAACATCAAATATTTCCTGATTTCAGTGATTGAGCAGAGATGCATGGCTCCATCGTTTTGCAGGTTCGCGGTGCGGTGTGGACTCACAGCACGGCCATCTTAACCAGCTGATGCTGCATTTGTTCTACCTCCATGTTCCTCCTGCCCTGTCTCCCCCCCCCCCCCCCCCCCCTCACCCTGCGTCTCCTGCTGTCTGTCACCTCTGAGCTTTAATACAAAGGGACATGTACGATTGACCTGGCACTAAAGCACTAACAGACTGTCTGGGCCCTTTACAGCCAGTAAAGAGAGACGGACTATTAACCTCTATCACCTCCTCCTCCCTCACCTCTCGCTGCTGTCACTCTCCCCCTCTCCTCTCCACCATCACTACCTGGAATTGGCTGTGGAGGTGGGGGGGGGGTTAAAAGAGCAGGGTCGGTGGCTTTGTGTGACATGTCGCCCCGGTGGTTTTATAGTGGCGTGCAGCAGCCTCGGAGCACTCAGTTATTGGATGATACAGGAGTGTAATCATGTTGGAGCTGTTTGGTACGCGGTGATGGAAACCACAAGCGCCCAATATGTGGTCTGAAAGTGTAGCCGACAGTGAGAGGGTTATGGGACAGAGACACGGTGAACACTGAGGAGACTTTGAAGCTAATTTCAGTCCCAACACTCAGCTGCTTGGTTTCACACTATTTAACATCACTTTGGCACATGCAGGGCAGCTTATATCTTCACTCATGGTCGATGTTTGGACGTTCATGACTTTGATGAGAGAAACAATAAAAGAGGTTTGAAGAAAGGTTTAACTCAGCGGTTCTTTCTGCTCGGCTCCTCTTCGGAGCAGGAAAATATTTTCAATCCTTCCCCAACTCCCTCAAAATGAAAAAGACATATAAAAACCTCTTTTTAAGATTTATATGTCCAGTCCTGAAATCATTTCTTGGCTTGTTTTTGTGCCACAGATTGCAGCTGTGTGATCGAGGCACGTCTCGTCTCACAGGTGAAACTGAGGGCGAGATATGACTCGTCATATTTTGTTTTAGTTGTGGTCACATCCGGATTGGATTCATTGTCAGCTTGCAGTTGACCTGGAAGTCCTTCCACAAAGCATGCCGTGTTTCCCCCCCCTCCTAACCTCGGGCCCCACTTTAGGAATCATCTGGTCCTCTAATGTGATCAGCATGTTGGACAATAATTAGTGGCTTTTTTTTTGTTGTACCTACTTTTATCGGGCAGATTTCATCCCAGCCTGAATCCCGACTAATAAGATAAATTATTTAAAGATCAAAATGTGCAAAACTTATGAGCCAAGGTTTTTTAGTAAAGTGTCCCTCGCGTGCTGGTTCACAGACAGATGGAACAGGAAAAGGGTTTGTGGACAAGTCGACAAAAACACCATCAATGTTTGTTCGTCAATTCATGTCGAACTTGTTTGTGACCCGTTGCCATGCCGACGGATCCTCTAATCTTTGACTAACTGCCTCCAGCTGAGGAGAGACAAATCGCTCCTCATTTGGAAGCAATTCTCAGTATGCATCATTTGCCCTGTTCATGGGGCGTTCGCTGAGAGGAACCCTTTACACACACACACACACACACACACACACACACACACAGAGCGACCACGAGGAAAGAGTCAGAGAGGCAAACAGGGATCTCAGACAGCGGTGGAGAGTGTCAGAGGAGTCCCCATAAAGCCAAGGTTAATTCCTCCGCCTCTCCATCCATCACTGAGCAGTGGAGGGGGGGGGGGGGTAGGGGTAGGGGGTAACGGTAAGGTTGTGATGGACCACTTTCAGCCAAATATATATGTGAGGGAAAAAAGGGGAGGGGTGAAGAGAAATACAGTTGAGAGAGAGTGACGGGGGTAGAAGGGTCTGCATCGCCCCATTGTCTCCCCAAGCACCCATAAAGGGCGTAGGAGGCAAGGGATCATAAGCCTCATTTGCCAGGAGTTATGGCTGCCAACAGAAGGCGAGTCGCTGCAGGAAGGCAGGCGGCAAGGCAGGCAGGCAGGCAGGCGGGACGGACCAGTCACTGCGGAGGATGTAGTTGTCAGGGTAACCGGCAGGTAGTGATGCCAGCGGGGTCAGAGGAGATCCTGGGTGGACAGCAGCCAGGACGACACGGGACTGTCTGAGAGCGGTAGAGACATCACTGTCACTGATGAGCAATGGTCAGCAGAGGGAGGGAGGCAGCGGTTAGCCTCCCACTGAGAGACAACAGGGACAGAGACGGGGACATTTCTTTATGTTGTGGAAATGATGACGAGCACACACGAAAAATGGGTCAAAAGCAGCCAAGTTTCTTTGTGATCTGACAGCACGACTTAAATCAATCTTTATTTGTAGAGCACCAATTCATAACCAATTATCTCGTAATCAAGCTTTACTAAAGGATGAGACGCAGGAAGGATTTCTCCTTTGTGTTCCTCGCCGCTGAAGCGGAGGTCGGAGCAGGCCGTGCATGACGGCGGTGGTTGTGGGGACGAGACGGTCCGATGGTGGAGGCTGGACGTCGGGTGGTCGAGGTGCTCGAGAGAAGCAAACACAATTTGCAGATGTTAAAGGTCAAATTCGTATGTACGGTGTCTGAGTCACGTTTGGAGCAAGCCCCGTGTGGCCATTTGAGGTACTGCAGTTTTCTTCAATTCTGCCCATCATCTATCTGTCCCTGAAGGTCCTCTGTCGTGAGTTAGAGATAGTTCATGATAAATGGACGCCTACCTAGAGGCTGCGATGTAAAGTGGTCATCAGCGACATGCGATGCACATTTATACACGGGCGATGAAGCAGCTGAAGCAACTTGGGGTTAAGTGTCTTGCCCAAGGACACGTTGGACATGTGACGCAGGAGCTGGAGATCCAACCTCCCGACCTTCCAGTTGGGAGACGACTGACTCAACCAACTTTTTCAAAACCTTCGTTCAGCATCGACAACAAGAAGAAGCCAGATTAGTGGGAATACTCCAACTCACATGACCCACCGAGTATTTACCGAGCCTTCAAAACAAATCAATCAGACGATTTATGTGTGAGGTGTTGGGAAGATTTTTGTCTTTGGTGAGAACCAACGAGGAAGGGATGGACTTTTATTCTCTGCTGGTTAAGCAGCTTACATGTCTGCAGACATTTCTTGTGTTTTGCAGGAGGGCTGTTATTAAAACCATGCTTTCTCTCCTTCCCTCCTCACTCCCCCCCCCCCCCCCCTCCCTCTCTGTATGTCTCATAGGGTCATTTGCCTGTTCAGATGAGATTGTAAGCTATAATGGAGGAGGTGTGGAGTGCTGAGACAAGGAGAAATGGCCCACCGTGCAGATAGCAGATTTGATGGTTAGTCGATAGCTCTCCTCCTCGGTCAGAGAGGGAGGAGAGCACGGAGACGGGGGGCATGCATGGACCTTGATATTATATGGGAAATGCATTTATTTTTTGAAGATTACCTGAAACGGTCTCGGAAAATCATTTTAGCATGAACTAACCTTGAACATTCCCATACTTATGTAAATGGTCGCCATCAGTGGTAATCAATGGATGGAATAGCCTTGAGGGTCTTAAATGTTACCGAGAACATTTAAACGACATTTCCTCGTCGGGTTGGTTATAAAAGCCTTGTAAGACAAGAGGAGGGGTCACATTGCTGCCAAACCTTTTTTTTTTTTTCTTTCATAATGATCATTAAAAAAGCGTTTGTTCCGTTGAATATGTCTCTTTTATGTAACGCTTTAATACTCAGCCTCTTACTGTCACATCACTCTTCGTTTAATCGATCAGTTTCATCCTTAAGTCAAAGCTACTCCGTCCAATTCCTGCTGATATTTAGAGTTCACAACATTAAAGGAGCCGTATGTAACTCGGACCCCGAGTGGTTAAAATGGGTACTGCAGTCCAAATTCAAGACATCACAACAAAAGTCTCGCTCTGTTTTAAATGTCAAAAAGTGAAATTCAGTAAATTCATCTTCTTCCTATTTGCTATATCGGCTACTGTACAAAAACTTTCAGAAGCTGCAGCTGGATAAATGGTGAGCTGTCAGTCCACATCTGGACCGGTCCATCCTGTGCCGGGTTTTACCTTTTCTCTGCCGTGTGAGAGGAGGAAGGACAAAAGTGACACGAAACACCTGAGGGACGGGCTCGTCATCAACACTGACAGGAAGCATGAATGACACCTGACACACGGCTGAACTTAAGAGCGCCGTCTGCTGCTAACAGCCGCCAGAGAGGGGCTGTGATTGACCAGAGCTGACACCAACACAAGTAAACACACACACACACACACACACACACACACACATACACACGGAGGCCTGATCACACAGCCAAGGGTAAAGGATAGACGTGGCTCCTTAACACCACTTCCTGTCTGAAATCCTTCCTTCATCAATGCCACTTCAACATACTTTCATTATTGACTGAATTTATCCAGTTCATCAAAATGAAGCTGAGTGAATTGAGATACACACACAAAAGAAACTAATCAATCACTTCCTGCATTTGATAAATTCCCAGTTTGAGTTTCTGTGGTTTGTACATTTTGTTTGGGGACTGGTGAAAGCGTCCTGTCGTTTGTCGTCTGCGCTTGTACGTGTTTTGCATCTTGTTCATTTCTTTTCTAAATGATGAAATTGTCTCGAGGTTTGCAGACGTGTTTAAGACTTTGTAAATGTTGGATTGCACCTGAGTTGTCACCAGGGTCGGTGTTGTTCTGAATAGAAAGGCTTGTCGATTAAATGCTGCATCATGTCGGTTCTGCTGTTTGTGAAGTTCTTGGTCACAAAGCTTCCACCTCTCCTCTCCAGCTGCACGATGTTACTGCGATTCATTCCTCAGAGAGCCGATTCGAAACCGCGACGCCTTTGAATCTATTTTCAAAACTCCCGATTCATCTTCACATCCCAAGTCGAAATGTTGCGTTCTTTTTTTGTTCACACCCTTTCTCAAGCCTCTCGCTCCACACGTGGACTGAGAAGTCCTCGGAGGTCTTTATTTGTCCCTTTACTGCTCAGGGCCGGAGGGTCAGCGTGCGTGCAGAGTTGTTGGTAAAGTCCTCTGTGATGCATGTGAATGTGTGCACTGAGCTGAGTGAATATGCATCGCCGCACCCACTTTAATGCATGAAGCCTATCTGCTGCTCATTCATATTTATCTGCAGCACACACATGCATCCGGACACACAGCTGTTCCAGGGCGTGTAATCACGCTTTTCTTTTTTCTTTTTTCTAATGTGAAACAACCCAGCGGTGCAAGCCGTGTGTGTTTTCTCCACCTGGGTTGTTTCAAGTGTTTGCAAACAGTGAGAGTGTGTGTGTGTGTGTGTGTGTACTTATTGTTGATGTTCATGTGTGTAGCAGCAGCTTAAAGTGTGTGTGTGTGTGTGTGTGTGTGGTTCAAGTGGAACCTGGAGAGACTGAGGCCATAAGGACGCGTCAAAGCTTTCAGTGTCGGGCTAATGTGCAGTGGATGCAAACACACACACACACACACACACAAACACACACACACACACACACACACACACACACACAGCTCCTGTCATTGAGGATATTGACTTGGTGATCAAGTGGAATCGAGGATTATTTTAACCTTCACCCTGCAGCTCCTCAGACTGCACAAACACACAGGAAGCTCCGTCACAAAGAGAAGCAAACGGACACCAAACGCTCGTCTTAGGACACGCCTCTTTCATTCCTTAGCTCCGCCTTTAGCGGGGATCTTCTGGGATCAAGTTCAAGAGGCAGACAGCGATTATTATTAATTCTCCTTTAGCTTTACTCTCACAGCGAAACTCCGTCTTGTTGCCCCTAGCAACGGCGTCCATCAATCAAACAACTATTATTTATAGATTCACAACAAGTGTAATCTTGAGACGCTTTACAAAAGAGCAGGCGGGATAACACGCTTCTTCTTCTTCTTCTTCTGCTGGGATGAATCCTCCTGCAGCGGGCCGTCGTATAACAACATGCAGCGATATGATGAGAGATGAGATCAAAGAAAGAGAGAGAGAGAGCTGAAAACTGATTTTTGCCTAAAGTTATTTATTTTGACACCTCCGGGCCACCGTACCCAGATAAACACATCAGCAGACGACAGACTTCCAAAACATGGCAGGAGTCCTGTATGATAATGCAACCGCTGTGCTCCTCTTTTATTACACCCCCCCCCCCTTATGTCAACCCCTCCCACCCCACTGCTTCCTCTCCCCCCTCTCTGTCTCACTCCGCCTCTGACACCCTGATCAATTCCCCATCAAATCCTAATGCTGCGGTTTAACTCAAGTGTGGCATCTTAATTAGAACGATAACTGCACACTGTCAGGGTCATCGACTGCGCCGGACGCCAACCAATGCTTCTCATCGACAGGCTGCCAGCGCTCCGGAGGGCTCCGAGAGCAGGGGACAGACAGACAGCTGTGTGGGACACACAGGGAGGGATGGACGGGGATGGACGGGGACGGAGGAAACATGAAGATGGAGAGCGAGGTGAGTTAGGAACCCTGTCAGTAGGGACAGCCTGAAAACAGCGAGGGAGGGGTTAACGTGTCCGGAGCACAAAACTCCTGAAGATTTTGGCATGTGCACGTAAATCCCGGACATTTTCCCTGCTGGCCCACTTGGAAAGTTTCTGCACAAAAGTTTGTCCAGCGGGAAAAATTTGTTAGAAAAATTCATCCTGAGCGAGCGAGTCGACGGAGCCCCGACATCGATTTAAAGGAAAAAACTCTCATGATAGAATCGCACACTGTTGCTCGTCCTCCATCTAAGGCGAGTTCTGATTTTATTAGGAATAAAAGTTACATAAGCAGAGGATTAGCTTAAGAAGGAAAAGGCTTCAAAGATAGGAAGAAGAGGAAAGGAAATGACAGAAGAAGGAACATGTAAAGAGAGGAGGGAGAAAAGGACAGAAGGAGAGAAAATGTCAGAAATGGACGGACAAAAGAAAACTAAGAAAAATAAAGGAGACTGACGGAAGTGAGACGTGAAAGAAAGGAAACTTAAAGGAAATGAGAACGACAACAAACATCATAAGGAAACAAGGAAACGAGTGAGGAAGCAAATTTGAGAAAAGAGGTGAAAAAAAGTCAAGCAGAGGAAGAAACTTAATGCAAGGAAGGAAACAAGAAAGGAGACGAAGGAGGCATGCAGTCTAGCAAACACACACACACACAAGGTCACACACACACACACACACACACACACACACACACACACACAGGGAATCCCCCTCTTCTTGTCAGGAGGCGATTTGTCCTCCCTCGCTTTTTTTTTCTGAGCAGGGATGAGTGGAGGACGAGGACGGGTGAGAAATAAAGGAAAAAAAAAAAAAAGAGAGATAGAGACATGAAGAGCGAGTTTCTCTTTTTATGTGACAAATAAAGAAATCAATAAATCATTGCGGGCCTTTGACAGGTTGTGGTGAGGAGGGGCCGTCCGCTCCTCATGGACTATTTATGAAGCTGTCGCCGCCACCGCCGTCTCTCCCTCCCTCTCTCTCTCAGTGTGTGTTAGAGAGAGAGAGAGAGTGTGTGTGTGTGTGTGTGTGTGTGTTGGTGAGCAAGAGTACTGTCTGAAATATTTAAATGTTTGCGTGCATTTCACACCGGACCTGTGGCCCTGCAGAGAGCATGGTGGCTGCAGGAGGAGGAGGAGGGTCACAGATTCGATCTGTTCGGTGAGATTTACAGTCACGAGCACATCGCTCAAACTCACGTATGTATGAAGAGTGTTTATTTCCCCACCTACAGATTAAAGGGCCCGGGGGGGGGGGGGGGGGGGGGGCTCTTCTGTGTTGGCAGCAGCAGCACCCGTTTCTCTAAAGATAGAACGAAGCAAACCCACTCGCAGGCTGAGTCCATGGTGCCAACTACGACCATCGTCCACGTCGACCCTGCAGCTCAGAGGACAAACAGTGAGCTCAGTTGGTGGAGTCGCTCGTCTCTAAAGAGGAAGGTTGGGGGTTCGATTCCCAGCTCAGATACACAGCAGCCTCTGCCATCAGTGTGTGAGCGTGTCGGTGTTAAAGTATTTGAGTTAGTCATTTACGTTTCCTACCGAGACCACTGGAGGCGGCTCAGTGGGTAGAGCCGGGCGTCTCAGGGTTCGATCTCCAGCTCCTGCAGCGACGTGTCCGATTATGTCCTTCACACTTTGCCCAATACTTCTGCTCTGTTTCCTCACAATCCTTACAATCCTGCTGCTCTCGTCGCTCATATTTTTCAAACAGTTTTCTGTCTTCAGTCTGCGCCGGCGGGTCAGAAGCTGCTCCGTGTGCTGAGTTGATTCCCTCAGCAGGCCACGAATGAGAATTATTTGATCATTTGACTAATGAATGAGAGCTGAGATCCAGAGGAGGGCCGAGTCCCACTAACCTGCTGTAATCCAGCGATTACAGGCAGATTATCCTGATGAGTACATTAGCACGAGCTCGCCCGCCAACTCTGAACTCAAACGAAGAGGCGGAGGGAGGGGGGGTTCGTTCGTACTTTGGGGTAATCCTTAAATTAAAGAGGTTGTTATTATCCTCTCATACCTGCCTGCTCCTTCACTCAGTGAAGTGATGAGAGGTTCACTGAACGGGGAATAATTGGGATTTTGATCGATTCAGGATTGTTATAGGAGCTATTTAGTTTTGTCTTTGAAAATCTTTGACCGTCACACTTTTTGGTTTGACAAAATCGAACAGAAATGTTTTCACGTTAAGCTCTCTGCAGTCCCGAGTCTACGGAGGCCCCTCCAGACCTCGCACGAAACAGATGAGGACTGCAGACACCACGGCAACAGCTGACGACACACACACTCCCTCCACATGCAGACAGGTCGCAAACAGCGGGATGAAGACGCCAGCAGTTTCACCCAGAGACCATCGGAGGGCGCCAGGTGCGCCGAACCTTAAACCGACTTATTGTTACTGTAAACATCAGAATGATAACCGACCATTGTTTTTGTCTTAACGCCTCTCTTTGGTGATGATTGGATCCCATTGATCATATCGATCACCGCGGTTATAAAAAAAGAAGAAGAAAAGTTCTCTCTCAGCTCAGGGGACCATACATGTTCCTCTTTCTTAACTTTGTGATGTGTTTCCTGCTTAAAGTGTGTGTGTGCCTGTGAAGCCCGATATGTGCAGTGTACAGTAAGTGTGTGTGTGTGTGTGTGTGTGTGTGTGTGTGTGTGTGTGTGTGGTGAAGCAGCTTGCAGCGCTGCAGAGATTTAAACTCATTCTGTCTGCGGCTCCATCAGATAACGAGCTGAATCAGCACGCAGCGTACGGATATGCTCAGAGTGGGACGCTCTGGCACGGCAACACACACACACACACACACACACACACACACACTTAAAGTTAGCATACATAAAGATACAGGAGGAGAGACAAAGACTGACAGCAGCGTTATAATGAGCACGAGTCCTTTAACGCACAAAACTGTCACTTTATCCCTCCATTGTTATCTCTCTCTCTCTCTCCCCTCTCTCCCCCCCCCCCCCCCACCCTCTCTCTCTCTCTAATGCACTGCTTACCAACATGAGGGTGGGGACCCCACAAAGGGTCACATGATCAATCTGAGGGGTCCCAACACAACTGAAGGTAGCCTCCTCCTCTGAGGTGGAAAGTTTACTTTAACTGGTCCAGTATTTACTGACTTCATGACTTTAGAGTTTCTGTCCCTCGTTCATATTTACGCGGTTCTCTAACGAGCAGTGTAAAATATGTCCTTATCGTTTCATCAGTGTACGTTGATATTAAATCATTATTACAAATATGAGCGTTCATAATGAGATCTTTGTTCGTGCACAGTCTCAGATCGTGTGTTTGACTATAAACGCCTCAGGGAACAGATTTTTTTTTTTTTTTTTTTTACTTGTGATTCTTTCGAAGGCAGAGGTTTGTGTTAAATAACTTCCAGGCAAGACTTCCTGTTCTGCTCACTGTTTTTTCATCCTGCCTTGCTGCGTGACGTCCCTGAGTGTAGCTGCTTCTTTGTCCTTTCGAGCCAGATTTGGCCTTTTTTCAGACGTGGCCTCGAGGCCTCCTGTAAAAAGCTTTCTCCTCTTACTCCGCCGCTTCACTCGGATTCACAGGAGGAGGAGAAACGTTTGTTGCCTGGAGGTCGGATCGATCACTTCTGATGTGTTCAGAGAATCTAAACACAGCCTTCATCCGTCTCATCAGTCATACGAGCCTCCGATAAACACGGATGGTCGCAGCGTGGTCCTTACAAGTGAACATTTGACTTATGTCAGATTTTAAAGACAATCGTGTCCCCATAAAATATTTCAGTTCCACTTTTTGTGATGTTTCTAAAAGGACGCCTGTTTTTATTTATTTTTTTACAGGGTTTTTACTTTTTTCCTGTGAAATGTTTTTCAGTATGTAAAGAAGATTGAAACAAATTCTCTGAAGCCTAAAATGTTTTAAGTCCGAGGCCTAAATGTTCCCATCCTCCATATAATCTCTCCTTCTCCTCCTCCTCCTCCTCCTCCTCCTCCTCCTCTCTCCTTCCTCCTCCTCGTCTTGTTTTGTGCCTCTCTGTCGGAGCTGCTGCTGCTGGATCACTTTCCGAGCCCTGCTGTCAGTGCTAACCACACTGTGGCCCCGCTGACCCCTCTTATATCCGCCGCCTTATCTCTCCCAACCCACCGCGGCACCCTGCACCTCGGCCCTCACCACAGACTCTGCTGCTAGGACGAGCAGGAGGGGGGAGGAGGAGGAGGGAGGAGGAGGAGGAGGGGGCGGTCAGTGAGCTTCAGGCCTGTCCCTGCTCATTTCAGGTTAGCCCGTCTGCATTAGCACCAGCCAAAGTGACAGCTGTCAGCGCCACTGAGCGCGCTCCAGATGCTCCCCCTCCATCCGTCCTTGGAGCGTGGCCAGGACAAAGGTGAGGGGAGGAGAGGAGAGGAGAGGAGGAGAGGAGGAGAGAGGAGAGGAGGAGGAGAAGAAAACAAAAGAAGACTAAAATTGTAGAAAAAAGAATTGAGATTTGAAAATGAAATAATGATAAGAAAGCATAAAGGAAGGTGATAAGACGCAAAGTGATAAACGAGAAGAGGTTTGTAAAGGAAACAAGGCGGGGATAAGTGACGAGGAGGAGATAAAGGCTGAAGGAAGGAAGGAAAGAAGAGAAGCGGAAAAGTAAGAAACAAAAAGGAGGATCAAGGAGAGAAGGAAAGGACAACGATCGAGAGAAAGAAGAAGAAGAGGAGGCAGGAGGAAGAGGACAGAGAGCAGGAGGAAGAAGAAGAGGAGGCAGGAGGAAGAGGACAGAGAGCAGGAGGAAGAAAACAGAGAGCAGGAGGAAGAAGAAGAGGAGGCAGGAGGAAGAGGACAGAGAGCAGGAGGAAGAGGACAGAGAGCAGGAGGAAGAGGAAGAGGAGGCAGGAGGAAGAAGACAGAGAGCAGGAGGAAGAGGACAGAGAGCAGGAGGAAGAGGACAGAGAGCAGGAGGAAGAGGACAGAGAGCAGGAGGAAGAGGACAGAGAGCAGGAGGAAGAGGACAGAGAGCAGGAGGAAGAAGACAGAGAGCAGGAGGAAGAAGAAGAGGAGGCAGGAGGAAGAAGACAGAGAGCAGGAGGAAGAGGACAGAGAGCAGGAGGAAGAGGACAGAGAGCAGGAGGAAGAGGACAGAGAGCAGGAGGAAGAAGACAGAGAGCAGGAGGAAGAGGAGGAGACTCGAAGGAAAGGCCATGAGAAGGGAAGGGAACAAGACAAGGAAGCAATTAGGAAACATTCTAGAGAATAAAAACAATGAAAGAGAAAGAAGGGAGGAAGAGGAGAGAAAGAAGGTGTGTGTGGAGTCGTGACTTTTTATTCACATGTAATTAACACAAATTGAGATTTATTTGCATTATAGAAACCTGGAGCTGTAAAAGCTGCCCAGCCTGTGTGTGTGTTGTGTTTTCTGACCTCTCTGTTGTGACTCTGTTGTTTATGTGGACCTGCTGCTCTGATCGTGGCCCCTGCGTGGCCCTGGAAACACGCCGTGTTTGTGTGCGAGCAGCGCCGCCTGCTGGCCGGAGGAGGAAGGTGAAGAGGAGGAGGGGGAGCTGCAGCAGCAGCAGCAGAGTGCCGCAGTGCTGCTCTCATCGCACCGCTCCGTCTGCACCGAGCCCGGAGGAGGAGGAGAACCGGGATATGTTCCGGTGAGAGAATCACACTTCACTGTTATAACATTTTTAAATCTTTGTTTGGTGTGAGCTGTGAGAGTTTCACATGATTCAAACTTTGCTAAATGTTGGACTGTTTTTAAAACAAGCTTTTATAAACAGTTTGTGCTGATGATATGAAAGCACGTTTTCATGCCCGCAATTTAACTTTTGCATGCACGTTAAAAAAGAAAATAAATCTTCTTTATTCTGACTGATCTCTGCTCGAGTCGTTGTAAAGGTGCAGAATGTGTCACTTCTGTAGCTCCTTGTACAGGTTCATTTAGTGAAATAACTCTTTAAAATATTTTCGATATATTTTTTCAATCGATTTTAGAGATGCTTTTATTCTGAAATTATTCCTGATTTAACGGAGCATTGCTATTTTAAGATTTGATAGTTGTTTTGGTCACTTTGAATCTTACTCACGTGTTGTGAAGATTTCATGTCATTTAAAAAAAAACAACTTTCTATCTGCACTTTATTCACAACTTCACTTTCATTGTATTTTTTTTTTACTTTGTGATTTTTTTTTCAGATTTAATTAAATTTTTAAGGCAAAGTAAAAATGCACTAAAACGAAATCTTGCAGGATTCACTCTTTCTGCCTCCATCTCTCTGTTTCTGTATTTCGGCCTCCGTCGTGTCTCTTCTTCTGTTCGCTGCAGCTCGGATGTTTGAATGTTATTTTAATGAACATGCAAAATGTTCAATTTCAGATGCAGGTCAGACATCTGCTGCAGGCCGACCACAGGCACAGATGATTTATCACTGGATAGAAATGTTTGCAAAGCTGCAAAAAGGCCGTCATCTCCAGTCAGGACAGCAGATAACCTCTGTAAAGGATTTATTATTTTGGCATTTGAGTGTAAAGATGTAAAGATGTAAAGATGTAAAGATTGTAAAGATGTAAAGTTTGTATCGTGTGCAGGCTCAGGTGTGGAGAAAACTTGGAAACCTGTGCGAGGAAAAAAGCTGTCAGACATTCAATATTCTTATTTTCTACATCTTCTCAGTGTGTCCAGGGACGTGAGTGATGCACTAATGACTGTGTGCATGAATAAATCACACACACACACTCACACACACACACACACATGAACACACACACGCAGAGCGATCGGCCGAGCAGCAGAGCCGGTGTCTTGATTCCTAGACAGACACACTCATGCACTTTTAATGGGATCCTTCTTTAAAACGCCGGGATTCCTCCACCGAGCCCGACCCATTTTCACTCAGTGTGTGTGTGAGAAGAATGCTTCACCGTGTGTGTGTGTGTGTGTGTGTGTGAGAGAGAGAGTAAAGTGTGTGTGTGCAGAGGGTGTGAGTAAGGGTCATCCACTGGCCCTGGGGTGCGATTTCAGCCTGCCGGAGGGAGGGATAGTGAGTGGTCCCAAGACCCTGAAAACCCCAAGGCTTGAAATCAAACCTCCTCACACGAATTCATCGGGAACACGGCAAACTGAGAGAGAGAGAGAGAAAGAGAGAGAGAGAGAGAGAGAGAGCACGTAAAAACAAACCATCACTGAGCTGCTTTTACAACACACACAGCAGGAGACCTTTTAATTTCCATTTTCAGGTGATTCTCATTTATTTAAATTTGAATTTAAACTACAATCAGAACAACATCACAGTTTGTTCTTGTTCTCTTCGACACCAGGAAATGATCGATGGATACTGAGAGAAATACCACTATGTGTTTTAATGGCTGCATCCTTCAATCACAGAGGCGCGTGATCACAAATCTTTTCCACACATTTTTAGAGGCTCAGCTTCACAGATCTGTTGTCAGAGCACAAATGCATCCATGCATTTAAAAATATATATATATATTAGTCAGGATCCCAACATTCCCAGAAATTTAAAACATGCATCATCAAGACTTTGTGCAAAATGTGTGCACACGCCTCATCACAAAACAGCAGCCTCAAAAACATCAATTCTGTCAATACACACAAAAAAAAAAAACACAACAATCTTCATCTGCAGGAGTCTGAAGAGTCGTGTTTAGATTTCCTTTTTTTTTTAAATCAGAGCTGAATATGTCTGTCGGTCAAAGACGATGTGATTTCACTGAGATCACACTGAACGCTCAGTTCAGACACGTGTCTGAAAAGTTTGCCAAAGATGCCACAGGAAGTCATGGAATGATGCACGAGATGTTTAATTTTAAAAAAGAAATGTAACTTTTTCAAGTGCTTCCTTTTATTTTGAAACGTGTCTGAATGCAGGTATTTCATTTAGATGTGATTGTGATGATTCATGGCTGGCTGTGCTACAAAATAAAGATGATGTAGTTTAATATGCATTTGTTTTCTCTTCTTCTTCTCTTGTTTTATCACGTTAGATTAAATCATGTTTTGAGTCGAACATGCTGGCCGGATTTATAAAAATGTATAAAATCTTTAAAATCTCTCCTAAATATCAAAGAGAAATCATCACCTTCTGTGCAGGTGGCGTCAAATAAATTGAAGTTTTAAATATCAGATACCAGGTTGTGACCGGTCTTGCTGCCCATGCTGTGACCAAGACAAGACCAAGTAAAAAATGCTTTCAACACCGAGTTCAGACCTTCAAAAAGTATGAGCACATCTGGCCAATAAAGCCGACTGGGATCATGTTGCATCGTGAAACTGGTTCACGGTTTTTTAGGATTCATTTTGGGGCTTTTAGGAGCCACACGCAGGACGGATTCAAACGCTGCCGCTCCCTGCAGAGGACTTAAGCCTCTGTGGCGTGGGGCGTGCTAACTCACCGCTAAAGGCTGCGAGCGCCCCAAATAAACCATTCTCTGTTTGAGGAAGAAGATCTGAAAATAAGAACTCAACAGTCGTCCGGTTGTTCTGCACAAACTAAGTGTTCATTTAATCTTCTATTAGTACAATGATTTATGGTTTCATATGAGGTGTCACTGCAGGCAGGATGTTACTGAGTAATAGGTTAAATAACAACACACAAAAAACAAAATCAGCCCCTGAATTCTGGGTTATTTAAGGTCACATTTCCTCCTCCTCTTCTTCAGGTTAAATACGTCTCAGAGCTCCTCTTCATCATGTGTGAAGTGTGTTGTTGTAAATCCACTCTGATCCTGTATTTGATCATGTCTATAAACCCCTCTATTTCAGCCCTGCTCAGAACAGGCTGTTTCTGTGTCTGTAGCTTTAAATATGTAAATGAGCTGTGTCTGACCACGCCCCCTCTCTGGAAGGGCTCGGGTGTACTCGCTGCTTTCTGGCTCCATGTCCTATTGTTTACGATGAGAAGGCAGACTCAGAGGGCAGAACAAACACCTAGCTGTGGGAGTGTCACCCACCTGGGGGAGGGGCTACTGCCCTTTGTGATGTCATGAAGGGGAACATCTCCAAACGGCCTGTTTGAGCAGGCAGAAGACGGAGAGGATGGACTTTTCTCATCATTGGGGGGTTTGAAGACAGATAGAGACACATGTAATCTGCATGACCTTTGATGACCTTTAAATGCACCGTCATTTCACATTTTGTGTTTTCACTTATATCTGTTAATTTATATTTTGGTTGAAACATTTTCTCCTTCCTCGTGGTCTATATATATATATATATCGAAGCCATCTCTTCACTGCCATCTTAGTGATCACAGAGACACAGAGGTCACCAGGTGATCATGTCAGTGGATCTCAACTGGTGGGCCGAGACCCAAAAGTGGGTCAGGGAGCTATACTCCGTGAGTTGTGAATGTTAGCATGGATAACAAACTTGTGTCTAAAGGTGAAGTGTTTTTTTATCGTTTTGTTCTGTTTGTTGCTTCAGTCACAGGTTTTAGACGGTTTGCGGTCAGAACTGGCAGCATTTCATTCTTTAAATAAATCTGACTGGTTGAAAATAATCTGAAATGTGGGTCGTGATTTCTCATGGAGGAGTAGGTGCCGGGTCCTGAGCGGGTGCCACCTGGGATTTTGTGTCCCATGAACAAATGAAAACATTTAGATGTTGAAAATAAATTAAATATTGTTCCAGTGTTTGGAGTGGCTGTCGCTCAGTCTGTAGGGAGTTTGGTTGGGAACTGGAGGGTCGCGGGTTTAGGTCCTGGACCAGACCAAGCCTGGAAAGTAGTCTGGTACTTGAAGAGGTGCCAGTTCACTTCCTGATTCCACAGATTGAAGCCAAGTCAATCACAGCTCTCTCTCTCTCTCTCTCCCTCTCTATCTCTCTCTCTCTCTCTCTCTCTCTCTCTCTCTCTCTCTCTCTAACTAACTGCACAGCACAAGTCTGCTGATTTTAAAGCTTCCTTTTGGACGTTTCTGTCCAAGTTTTGCATCGTCATCAATTTTCTTTCCACAAAAAAAAGAAAAGAAAAGAAAAAGAACTCAAGACAAGAATTTAATCTTTTAAAAAAACATTTTTTTCTGTCTTTTTCTGTTTGTTCTGAAGCTGCATGAAAGGCTTTTGTGATCGTGAGCGCGAGACTTTGGGAGAGGCCGATCAGTGAATAAAAAATGAAATGATAAAGCAGCTGTTCCATATTTATTACATGGAAGGCACTTAAAGTCCACAACACAGGAAATCTGTGCGTGTGTCTGACAGAGCTGTGTACCAAATGTTTGTGGTTTTTTGCTTTTGCTTTATTTATTTATTCATTTATTTATTTGTTCTCTGGCGAGCGGGATTACCTCTGAATTATGGAACAGTCCCCTTTCTCTCCTTAAGTAAAAAATAACATCTGTCCGGCAAATGGAGAGCTTAGTGTTTCTCTATAATTAATGGTAAAAGCCTCCAGAGCCGCACATAAAATATACATCCTCCATGCAGGACCCCCGTAACAAAGAGAGCGAGAGAATGCAGAGAGAGGAGGAGGAGGTGAGGGAGAGGAGAGGAAGAAAAGCAGAGAGTAAATGAAAGAGAGGAGTCGTGATTTGTTCTTCTTTAGTATTTTATTTATTTCAGTGTTTTGATTTCACTTCCTGTTTTGTTTTGTAGTCTCTCATCCTCTTGTTTCTCAACACCTCTGTGCGTCTGTGTGTGTGTGTGTTGTTTTGTTGCTGGTATATATTTTCAGTTTCTCTGCAGCTGTTTTCACATCTGCACTCCTGAAAATGTTGAATTTTAGGATATTCTCCTGACCGGACTGTTCACACACGCAGCTCACATGCACATTTTATTCAGGAGAATTCTGCATGTGTGAAAGCACTTTGTCCTCAGCGTTTCTTGTGCATGACTGTGTTTTTGTTGTTTTGCCTTCCTCTGCCTCGGATCATTTCATTATCAGAGATATTTCCTCCTTCAAGATCCCGATATTTATTTATGGTAAAAGTCAAACATTTTAAATGTTTATTCTTCAGTTAAAAAAGTGCTTTTTAAAAATGTTTTCCTCTGCAGTGAATTCAATGATATGAACACACAAACAAATAAAGACCAGCGACCATCACCTGCTGCTCGGAATCATGTGTGCGGTGAACAGCTCCCGGCTGATTGGTGATATTGATTAGTGATTGAAAAATGATTGGCTGTGGAAAGTAAACACAGAAGCACTCAGAGGGTCATCAGGGGACACACACATCTCATTAAATTTACAGCCAGAACACACACACTCTCTCACACACACACACACACCCACACAAAAGGGTTATATGCGTGTAATGTAGTTCTTGATAAAGACATGGAGTGACCTCTAGTGGTCGAAACAGTTAATTCTTATTTTAATTAAACAATAATTAATTTTACAAGCAACAAAAAGTGTTATTTGACTTGATTTGATGGGATGTGTTATTTTCATACTTTCTTTCTTTTCTTTGCTCCTGATCTGATTTTCTTATCTCGACCAATCTAGACACTGATACGACACAATCAAAACTATTTCAGTTTGAAAATCATTAGAGAAATACAATTAGGCTAATTATTTTGTAAAGAAACTTAATTACTTTACAAATACATGTTTAATAATAATTAAAATGATTTAACCTAAACTGCTGTACATCAGTTGTTATTGGGGCTGACATACAAAGCCTATAAACAGCGCTGATATTATAAAGTATGTTATCTCCTTATTTCTTCTCCTTTATTGAAGTAAAAAAAAAAAACACTAATTTATAAAATAATTGAAGTGAGCTCTTCTGGGAATGGAGCACAAAACAACAACAACAACAATAATACAAGAAAAAAACAATGTTAATAAATGAAATAAAGTAAATGAGGGTAAGCAGATTGTTGTTATATTTCTAAATGATCATAAATGTTTTGTTTTCAAAGCGTTGTGAAAGAATGACTCGTTTTTTGCGGCGGAACCAATGTTTGCAGTTTGTTCCCCGCCGGAAGGTGAACTTATAGATGCTGGACGGCAGTGATGGAAAGATGGCGGCGGCCGTGTTACAAATGTCCTGTTTGTACCGGGGCATGTTAGCGGTCAGGGCCACCGGCATCAGGACTCTGATCCCGGGGCTCGCCCCGGTGCAGTTCCGAGCCTTCTCGTTGAGAAAGGAACCGGATGTGGAGGAGAACCCGTTCTACAGCAAGTACCAGGACAAGATCCAGAAGCTTCGCAGGTTAGAGGCACGAGACAGAGACAGCAGCACGTGAAGTGTCATTCAACGCTGTTAGATTATCAATCATGCATGTTGAGGGAAAACAGCAACTACATGTATAAGTAGACTCACTGTGTTCACAATTTGGCCCCTCCGGCTCCCGTAGTTCACATCCTCCCCTCGTCTAGAGATGCACAAACAACAACAATAAGGCTGCAGGGTTGGTTCCCTAACACAGTCAACATTAGGTGAATCAATCTGCTACACAATGACATGACTCTGAAGTCGATGACAGTTTTAAGCAGATGTTACCATGGTAACCTCAAACTGCTGCTGCTGAGACGTGTTATTGTTATTAATAACTGTTTTTAAATAAGAATAGTTGAAAAAAAAGGTTTCTGTCTTTGTTTTTATTTATTTTTTCTCTGACTTTGTGTGTCTTGTTTTTCAGTGCCAAACCGCAGGAGTACAAGGCCCGGATGGAGAACCGGCTCGAGGCCAAGAAAGAAGTCCTTGGACATTCTAAGCAGGCTGAGTTCGTCCGAGTCATGGAGAAGGAGGTGGAGTATCAGTACAGAGCTGTTCAGACATCATCACTGCAGTACATCGCACATTGACTGAAATAATAAACATGATCATTTAAAAAGAAAGAGTGAAAGAGAAGACAAAGAGAAGGGGAGGAGTAAATATCGAGCTCAAGCGGCCCAGAGTTCATCCGTCTGGTTTCTCTATCTGCTCAGAGGTCTGAATGTGTTTTATTTTTTGTTGCAGTTGGAGGAAAGAGACAAGAAGGCAGCGAGTGACGGAGCGGCCGGAGGGTTCACAAAGAACAAGGTGAGAGAGCTGTTTCCTGTCTGACTCCTACAAAGTAAAAGCCTGACATTGTGGTGACGGTGTGGAAGTGTTCACTGCTAACAGAGTGTGTGACGTGTCGTTCAGACGCTGGGATCCATCCTCAACCTGGACATGATCAAGGACATGACGGGGGAGGAAATCACAGAGGTGAGTGTGGAAGCGCTCGGCTCTCTACCTGACCTGCAGTGACCTTCAGTCTCAGTCCAGTTTAACCTCCAGTAACCATTTCCTGTTTTATTTATTTTCGTTGTGCTCCTTTTTTGTTTTCCAGCTTTGGATGAAATATTATTCGACCAAAGACACGATCAGCGCAGCGATCCCGGTGAGTTCAGTTTATTTTGAAATACAGAAAGGCTCTTCCTGTAGAGCGAACGAAGTCTGAAGGGACAAAATAAATACAGGGAGACACCAAGGACTTAGGACACTAGGACACCAAGGACACTAACTACGGGGAGACAAAATAACATTAGTCTAATCGTGATAAAAATAAATGAATGCGCTGAGGTAAGGTGCTGACTTCCTGTGTATTTCAGACGCAGATCTACGAGGTGATTCTGAGCAGATCGAAGTCCTGTCAGGCGGTAAGATCACACAGTGACACATGTAGAGAGAGAAACTCAGCTCAGGCAAAGAACCAGCGTTTGAATAGCTGAGGACGGAGCTACTTCCTGTTCTTCTGTTGAGTCAGCCTGGTTTGTGTCCCCCCCCACTTCAGTTCCTCTACGCTCTGCCTCAGAAGGAGGGTTACGAGTTCTTCCTGGGTCAGTGGTCGGGACACGAGCTCCACTTCACCTCCCTCATCAACGTCCAGGTAGAGCGGCTCAAACACGCCACCTCCACATGCTGCTGTCCTGCTGGTTCACTCAGGGGGTTTTTGTCTCTTCCTGTTGGTGTTCAGATGCACGGTGAAAACGCTCCCAGTCAGCTGATCCTCTACCACTACCCAGACCTGAAGGAGGACAAGGGCGTGGTCCTGATGACGGCTGAGATGGACCCGAAGGCCATCGTAAGTGCTCTGGCTGCTGTGTTTACCGAGCTGCACAATCGCTCCTACTTGGTCTTTTTTTTTTTTTTTTTTTTTTTTTAAATAAAAAAAATATAATGAACATTTAAAAAAATTGTGGAATTCACTTGGGACATTTTAAATTCATTGTTTCACTCGGTCACCTCCAATGTTTGGTTTCAAAGACTCCTTTGTCCTCTCCACAGACCGTCCACCAGGCTCAGTGTCTGGCCAATCAGGTGCAGCTGTTCTACGGCACGCAGAGGCAGGAGACGTTCCGATTGGTCGAGACATTTAACCACCACCCTGCAGACTTCAAACACATGTCGGTGATAGCGGAGCTGGAGCAGAGCGGGCTGGGCTCACCGGCCGCTCCCTGAGGATTGACGCCAAGCGGCTCGCACGCTGCCCCCCCCCCCCCCACACACACAGAGAGGCGTGCGTCTGTCGGCTCTGACGTCTTCTGACAGACTCTGTCCAGGACTCGCTCATCTCGTGACGTCAGCAGCACGTCCTTTATTTAATCAGACATGAAACCCGGCCGGACCACAAAGACTCTACCCCCCCTGTAGTGACCCCGGCTCACCCACACAGCATTTAATAAACCATCTGAGTCCATATTAGTGTTTTTTCACTGACATCAAGACAACAGCAGCCGTTTCATTTCTTACTTTTATTGTATTTACACGGGAGGGGGGGGGATGCAGCGCTTCAGGGAGTCAAACACTTTACATGATTCTTTTTCACACACTAAACACAGAAGTGTTTGTGCCTTTGAAGTCAGAAATCCTTTTCATCATCAGTAAGATTCAAAGTCCTGATGTTCTGAAACCTTTCAGTGAAAACATGAGATCTTCACTGAGGTGTGTCGAAGCGTTGTCGGAAAATGCTCTGACAAGACGGAGGCAGAAACTCTGAATATCCTGATCGTAGAGTTCCTGCAGGAGGCTCCGGAGGTTCTTCAGCCGCGGCCGCCATGTTGGAAGTGCTGACAGGTAGGCGTGATGTAACAGGTCATCAGGAGGTTTAAAACCGGCCTCAGCTCGCAGCCTGTCGTTAGGCAGCATGGAGCCTGCCATCCATGTTACTTTAGCGCCCCCTGCAGGAACAGACGGCTGACATCACTCAGTCTACTGAGTGGATATTTACTGTGGGAAAAAAGTCCTCTGAACTGTTTGACCTGAAAACTCTGAATGTATAAACGTGGCCCTAATTAACACGCCATCATTCCCGTGGTCGTCATGTGAATAAGAAAAGGCGTTTGTCCCGTCTGACTGTGCGTACTCTGATGACACCAACATGGCACAAATGCTGTACAAAAAAAAACAACACAGAATTCATTTTCAGTAACGTGCTACGATTCCCACGATGCTACAGTATCAAAATCTTAGAAAAAGTTCATCAAGCTCGTCTCCGCTAACATCAGAGCTGCAGCTCACAAACACACCAGCTTCCATTAAACACAAACACGCCTCCTCTCAAAGGGTCCAAACAGCGTCTCAAACCCGTCCTCCTTCACAGTGCATCAAAATCAAATCCTCAGAAGTGCTTCAGACTGACTCCTCGTGTGCTTGTTAGCACTGATCTGAGCACAGGAGGAAGGGATCCAAATCTAAAGTCAACCTGTGGTGTTTCCTGGAGCACTCGAGCGGTCCAACAGGAGACTGTAAGGACGATGGAAGACACAAAGGAGACTTTAAAGCCTGCGAGCTGCCACATGAAGCATCTCACGGTGCGGGATCACAAAGCCGGTGGAGCTCGACGTCTGCTCGGCACCAGGAAATAAAAACACGAAGAAGACTCCTACAGAGACCAGAGTCCAGGAGAAGACTCCTACAGAGACCAGAGTCCAGGAGAAGACTCCTACAGAGACCAGAGTCCAGGAGAAGACTCCTACAGAGACCAGAGTCCAGTAGAAGACTCCTACAGAGACCAGAGTCCAGGAGAAGACTCCTACAGAGACCAGAGTCCAGCAGAGTTATTGTTGGTCAAACCTTCAGATCTTGGAGCTCATTAAACACATTTGAAATGTTGGCAGAAAGAAGTGAATCATATTGAGAATGACACTGATGTGGCTGTTGTTACTTACAGCGGGTCGGTTTAAACACTTCAGGTCACAGACGACTCTACAGATCGACTTTAAGCTGATCGAAGCTCATCGAGAAGAAACAGTCAAATCTTTTTTTTGTGTCGAATAAATGCACATTTTTTTAGCTGCCTCGTTTCACAGAGTAAAGCAGACAACAGTTTGTCAGTCTCCTGTTTCTTCATTTCTTCGAGGTTCTCCGAGACGTGACGAAACCACAAAAATAAACAAAACTCTGGTCTGCTGAAGATACCCAAAACTTCAGTTCATGTCTTGCAACTGGTGCAAACATGGAGTTGCCTCAGTTTGCCTTCACGTCTCGACTTCAAGGCAGTGCGGTTCAGCTGCTCCTTTGAGGCTTCATTATTCAAACATGAAACTCCTCTTTCTGTTTGGAGGGGAAAAGAAATCACAGCCACGCTTTCATGCTGTTCTTTTGGACATGCGTGCCGTCTCATCCGTGCAACGCTGTTCTTTTCTGTCAGAGCGCTCTGCAGCAGCAGCGCCCTCTGCTGGTGTGTCTTGGTGCAGCTCTTCTGTCGGCCTGCACGCCGGCCGTGCCGTACCTCCTGCTGGGATTCCCTGAGTGGTTCCCGTGCAGCCCGCTCTCAGTACATGGCCTCAGTGTCTCTCAGGCTTCCAAAGGACAAACTGAAAGTGCTCCCTAATCTCCTGGTGAGCCCGCTCCCTTCCCTCTTCTTCTTCCTGTTCCAGTTCAACAAGGAGGCGGAGCTCTGGCCCTTAGCTGCTCCCAGCAGACGCTGCTGCCGCGAGTTTTCTTTATCACAGCTGTGGGACAGCATGATGGTCCTCTTGTCCACCTGCTGAGAAAAACACGGGTAACGTCATGCTAGCTGCAAAGCCGAGAACAGACAGAGCAGTCAAAGACACAAACAGTCACCCCGTCTTACCTGTGTGTCATGTGAGTGCAATGTGATCACGCTGAGCTCCACTCCTCTGTCAGTACAGCTCTTCAGCATGTGGACCACCTCGCTGTGTTTGGACCACTTACAGTCCTCTCCGTCTACAGCTACGATGTAGTCTCCCTCCCTCAGGCCGGCTTCCTGCACAAACAGCAGGAGAGGAGTCAAATCCAAGGAGAACAGCTGGAACTGCAGCAATCAGTGGCAGTTTGTCTCCTGCTGAAGGCGCGCTCGTACACAAACTGATTCTGAAGAGATTTGATTGTACACACTGAGCTGCTGTAACTGAGGCGGATAAATCTTATAGAGGATTTTGTCTCACAGCTGCACAGCCTCCGGGCACCACTCCAGCCACAAGGACGGGGGAGTCTCCCCTGAGCGTGAGACCCAGTCCTCCCTCTCCCCTCTGCAGGCCGATCACACGCACGGGACCCCAGCGAGCCCGCGCACAAAACACTGACAGAGGCCCCTGCAGCACAGAGGGAGTCATCGTCAGCTCAAGGTTAGCACCAGATGATGCTGTATGATTTAAAGACTCTTACCAGCCTTTGGAAGATATCAGAGACTTGGACTGTGGAGAAGTTGGGGGGAGTGATGTCTGGTTTCTGGTGTGTTTGAGCTGTCGGCAGAAGAAAACACAATCACTGACGTGAACCAAAACCACACGTGATTATCTGATCGATGCGCCGTCAGCTGATCCTGTACTCACACTGTATCTCTGGAGCCTCTGCCGTTTCGTCAAAGTCATCCTCCCTGTCCAGCTCGGAGTATTTGTCCAAAGAGCGTTTGTGTGTGAGAGACAGCACGTCCTGCAGGATGTCCATCTTCCTCAGGATCTTACACAGACTGTGGACACGCATGGCCTCCTCGTGTCGGATGACCGCACGCCGCAGGTGAGCTTTACCTGCGAACATGTTGGTAAAAAAAACACACCATCAGTCTCCACTGCTGTTCAAACATATTCCTGCAACACAATAACTCACCAAGCTTTCTGCTTTTCTCTGGATCCTGTAAAACCTGGATGAGTGTTGGCTCTGCAGGAACGCTGACGTAGAACTGGAGGAAAGCCTTCTCCGCTTCCTCATCAGCGCCGTCCTCAGAGGACACTACGGAACGAGACGCAACCAGGTCATACGTGCAGACGCAGAAGCTTCACAGTCGATGAATCCCACAAAACATGAAACTCATGTAACATTTGAGAGTGTGACTTACGCGTGTGCTCGCAGAGTGCCACAGCAGCGTGGTAATGTGAGAGGGCTCGGAAGTGTTCTGATTTGACCTGAACCATTGACGCCCACGAGAAGGGGACATAGTCCTTCATCAGAGGCTGCGTCATGGTCTGCTGCACTAACAGGTAGACGTCTGACACCTGCAGGACGCAAACAGCATGACAGTCACGGGATGCCGGCAGGAACAAGACGACGACACAAGCGGAGGCGTGTCCACTCACCCGTGCAGCTTCCTGTGCCAGGCGGAGCTGCGAGGTGAAGTGTGCGTCCTGCGTGCTGAGTGTGAGGCGCTCAAACACACACTCCTGCACCTGGGCCACCATGAGCCGCACCAGCATGCAGAGCGACGGGCAGCTCATGTCCAGACTGGGAGCGTTGGAGAAGTTCTCTTTCAGGTAATTGAATGCACCTGAAGACACACACACACACACACACACACACACACACACACACACACACACACATTATTACGTTTTTCATTTGGAGTATTTATCTAGAATAACTTCCCTGATCCCTCTGATGATATCTGGAGATTTGCTGCTTTTCTCTGTCGTTCACATTTATTGAATATTTTCAGCTCTTCTCCTGAGCACCGCTCTGTTTCCATCTTTTCAAACTGAGATGACAAAACAACAGCGAGTGGCTGCTTTAAGCCCTGTGAACACATGATTAGAGTGACCCGGGTGTCTCTGGTCATTTGTAAGAATTGTTGAAGATGTCTGTGTTGCTTTTTTTTTATCCTGTGTGAATCAATAATGACATTATAAGCTCCATTGATTATAGTAACACCACCTGAATCAGCATATCCTCCCTCGACAGCATTTTTAATTATTTATCTATTTATTTTATTTAGTTACCTATGATTTGATTTGAAGCGTACTAGCTGTGAACGTCAGCGTGATGCTGCCCCGGAGATAAGGTGGTTATGATGCAGCGCTTTCATTGTCACTAAATAGAAATAAGCAACAGATTTCTCTTATCCTGTTTGATTGTACCACAACAAACAGTGACCGCACGTCATGCTAATCCCATGCTTTAAACATGTTTCTGTGAGGAAACTTCACAGAAGAAGAAGGAACTGTCTCAAAAACACGCTTTCTTACGGTTTTCTCCTCTCGACTGCGTTCTTGAACAAAACAAAGGTGTAACGCTGGAGTAACAATCATGTTTGTGTTTCAGTACCTGCAGCCCTCTGAAAGGCATCGATAGCTTTGTCGATGCCGGCTGTTGCAGAGCGGTCCTGCCGTGCCCCGATCTGTGTGTACAGAGCCCCGATGTTGAACAACACGCTGCCTTTCTCAAAGGCCAGCGTCCGCTGACAAGACGGGACGCCTGTCAGAGAATCGTACCTGGAAAACAAAACGCAGGGCACAGCCATCATGAATTCTACTGAGTCTGTTTCCCTCCATAAGATCTTTCTATACGATAGGGCTTCAAAGCTTCTCGTGCTCTCCAGGCTTTAACTGTCCTACCAGTGGAAGTGCACGCCCAGGTTCCTGTGAAGGGGGAAAAAGCGCTGGTCCAGGTAGTACAGCTGGTTGTAGTACTCCATCAGCAGCTCCAGGCCGGCCTGGTTACGGCTGGGCGTACGCATGGCCTGATCCAAAAACAAAACATAAACACACACGTCACTGTCAGAGACGAGCTGGAGGACAACACACGTTTCTGACTCTATGATTTTAGGTCATTCAAAACATAATAAAAGCCTTTTTCTCCTCCCGTCAGGACAAACTAGATCAAGCTTTGTTCTGTCTGAAGTTTTATGAACCTGTCTGAGCTCCATAAGCTCTTTGATCTCCTTGTCGTAGAGCGAGCTGTCCTCGCCGTAGTGCTCACAGATGAAGTCCTGTCAGGGGACAAAGAGGAAACAAAGACGTCAAACACTATTAAAGATAGAAATCTCTCCATCGCTCAGAACTTATTCATGATGTTACCTTTAAAAGCTAAAATGTGATGGAAAAATAACTGCTTGTCACATTTTTCTCACACAATGAATGATGGGAAAATCCAGTTTTGAAAATGGACGAATGTTTTCTGTTTCAAAATGATAGCAAAGCTTCAAAGCTGCTATAATAACACCTTTAAACTCTCTGAATGAGTGGTACATGTGGGGAATATAAATGTTGTACCTGGACAGAGAGGCTGAAGTCCACCTCTTTGGTTTCTTTTAGTCCAAGTGGGATCATGGGAACGTTGATAGCCTCGCTGTAAAAAGACACAGCATCAAGTTTTTATTACAGGAGGAGTCTTTCATAAAGTTGTGACAGCGAGGCTTCCTGTTAACGCTGAGCTGGCTACCTGCTCCAAACATCTAACACTTTGTTTACTGTTTTTACTGAGGAGATAATCTGCCAACATTTATTTCTTTTATTCCAACACAGATCTAAAAATCACACTCATCTATTTCTGTACTTTTCAGCTGATCATTGTAACCTTGTACTCTGTGTGTGTGTGTGTGTGTGTGTGTGTGTGTGTGTGTGTGTGTGTGATGTTTCACACATTACATGTCAACACACACGTTCCACTATGAGGACGAGCGCACTACGATCCTATCTCTGTGCCTTTAAACCTCAGTGCTTCATCCTGCTAATCAACAAAGCTAAAGCTGAGAATTACCGCCCCCACAGACACCCCCCCCTCCCCCATACACACACAGACACACACACACACACACACACACACACACACACACACACAGAGACCCCCCCACACATCCCATTCACAATGAAACACAAACACGCACACGCCACTGGGGCCTTAATGACGGTCTAATCAGGGATTGATCCCTCCCATGACCCGGGCGGGCCGCAAAGGGGAAAAAAACAAATCTCCTGCCTGTGAGGGGCCGCACACACACACACACACACACACACACACACACACACACACACACACACACACACACACACATTTGTGTCACTACTTATATGTGAAACCCAGGTGGAGCTATGTGTTTGTATCTGCCTTCTCACCGTAAACAATACGACGCAGAGAGAGAAAGACCGAGCCACCCGAGCCCTTCCAGAGGGTCCGGGGGATTTCTGGCGATAACGTCACGTTTCGGGGACAGTATAAACGTATAATATTTGACCTTTGACATCCACACACTGGAATATAAAGCTGTGTGTCTGTGAATAACATGACCGTGGAGGTCTGATCCAAACGTTGGATCTCAGATATCCAACATCTGGACGATTTGAACCCATTTGGTTTATTTTGTTTCTCTACAGCGGGAGTTAAGGCGGCGGGCGGTTGCTGTATCGGAGGCCTCCCTCGACATAAAGCACTGTGGGAAACATTTGAATAATACTCCTGAACTTCCTCTATCTGAACACTATATGGATCGACACGGCTCAAGATCTAAAAATAACATATTGGTCCCCACAAAGATAGAAGGTCAAGGACACACACACACACACAGAGTGCTGAGTGTGGATACAGACACGACACAGACGCCTGCTTTCTCCAGTTATACTTCTCATTAGACTAATGAGCATGGCCTGGAATTTTTGGAGCATAAAAAAAACAGAGCAAGTTTTTGTGTGTGTGTGTGTGTGTGTGTGTGTGTGTGTGTGAGCCGTCTACCTGTCTGTCTGGTAGACCTCCATGTTGCTGTTCAGCTCCTCCAGCTCCTCTTTCAGCAGCTGCAGGTTGGAGTTGACGAAGCTGAGCTCCAGAGCCACCGTCTCCTTCACTTTGTTGTTGCTCGTCGCTCTGCATTCATTAACACACACACACACACACACACACACACACACACACGGTTACACATTAGTACATTTTAAGTCCTGTTACTTAAGAGCAGAATTTGAATATTGAAAACGGTGTTGACATCACTAACTAACCGAAGTGGAACAGGTAACATTGTGATGCGTTCAAGGTCGGCTAAGTGAAATGACTGTCACCCCCACTTTCCACCCTCTCCGTGCACGCTGTGCTCCGAGAGCGCGCTGCCTGCCCTACTGGATCTATGTCTGGGATGTTAGGGAACTACAAGATCGTGCGGGAACAAAATGTGAAGAAGACACGTTGCTTTGTCTTTCTGAGGATGATGAATGAATAAATGGGACGCAGCATGTCTCTCCCCCTGCTCCACCCACATCCTTCATCTGACCCTGCTCCTCCCCACGTCTCAGAGGGGAGGGTCTCAGCGCTGAGTACAGCCAGGGGGGTTCCTGTAAATCTGCTGTGGTCACTTGATGATACAGTCTGTGTGTGTAAAGAAAGAAAGGAGCAACATTATCTACTCGTCTGTGATGGGAGGTACTGATAAAAACAAAGTGTTCAGTTTGAGTTTGACTAAAGAGAAAGCTTCTAAAGGTCTCGATGAGTCAGTCTGATGTGTCATCAGCAGGGGGGGAGATCTGGGGAGTAAAGACACACTCGTGGTCTCAAGGGCAGAGGGAAATCTTGGCAAGAAATAGCTGTGTTAAAAACAAGCTTTAAATGAACTCTTCACGAACTGTGTGTGTTGAGAGCTTGAGATAAATGAAACCTCCGAACAGCCAATCAGACAGATTCCTCTCAACAATCACGCCGACATGTCGAATTGGCCGGGGAAAAAAGAGACGGGGGCTGAAGGAGCTCGATACAGGGACAATGGCTCCCCCGCGGTCCATCAAGGACTGGCGGTCTCCTCGCTGTGTCAGGGTCCTAAGACTCCCACAAGGCCAAACTTTCACCTGTTTGTTCAACAGGTGACTTTGTCTGCCCAGTAAAAACCTCTACTCTGAATCGAGAGGTCAGGTGTACTCGATGCCAGCGTTTCAATAATATGGAACAACAGGAACAATATCGTGTCTTGTAACGGCTGATATAAAATCAACAAGAGGAAAGAAAAATATGACAATAAGATCTGTATAAAATTAGTAGATAATTTTCGATTAAAAGTTTGATTTATTTGGCTTCTGTCACGACCATCAGTGACCTCAGTGACTGTTTAATGCCTGACTCAGCACGGCTCACCTTTAAGCTCTTGGAAATAATTTAAATCTGTCCAGTTAGACCACTCTAGCTTCACCTCACTCTTCATCTGTCCCTCCCTCCCTTCCTTAGTCACACACACACAGATGCTAACAACACACACACACACACACCTATATCTAGGATCAAGCCAAGGGCAATCTGATTAGTCAGCTTTAAATGGGCTGCCAAATATCCCCTTCATGCACAAAGCCCGCTGCACGCACACCACTCTTTAGCTTTTGAGGTGAAATATAAGTCTTTCTTCTCTGATTGTGCACCGACGTGAAGTATGAAAGAAGCTTTGAACACGTCTTCAGCTGAATGTATTTATCTAACTGACACGAGTACCAGGATTAAGATGAGTTCCTACTGAGAAACCTGCAGCTCGCATCATGACGTCTCCATCAGCCAATCACCAATCCTCCTGAGTTACTTGTCAGTAATGAGCATCTTAACCCCCCCCCCCACACACACACACACACACACACACACACACACACCCCACCCCTTCCCCCGTCCACTTCTCACCCACCACCGCTCACAGCACAACCCTTTTCTACAACAGTTTCAGAGTGAATGAAGTGAAAATGAAAGCGAGGAGCTTTGTGTGTGTGTGTGTGTGTGTGTGTGTGTGTGTGTGTGTGTGTGTTCCAGTTGACCGGAAAGGGGGAGGATAGAAGAAACAAAAAAAAAAGGTCTGACGGTGCCAGACAAATAAGTGGGGGATGAGCTTGCTCTGTTGGGAATCTCTGCATGGGAACAGGACGGGAGGCGGACACAAAGCCGGCTGATTACAGGCCGACGGGCCGCGTAGGGGTCCTCTTTGTCTCTGTGACCCGTCGTCCCAACAGAAAAGGCAGGAGCGCTTGTTTTATTTCCCCTGAACTGAGTCATCAGCTTTTACAACAACAGGCTGGATCCTGTCTAAAGTGGCGTTTGGAGAGAAAGAAAGAAAAATAAACCTGAATGACTAATAAGGAGAAGTTTTGGAAGATCTCCACTGGACTGAATCAGCGAGTGTCTTTGAGACAGGCTGGAAAGGATGGAAATGTGTCCTATTTGTTTTCCCGCCACAGGCGAGCTCACATTGTTCATCTTAGCAACTGAAAACATCGAGAAGAACATCAATCTCTTAAAGCTGCTTACATCAATGTTAGTCCCACCTGACATGACACATAACAAAGGACAAACACATAAACTATGTGACGGAGGCTGAAGTAGACCAGTAAGTCTGACATTTTGAATGACAACAGAGTGTGGAGGCTCAGAGGAGAGCGATAAACTGGGTGCACACTGAACGATTTCAGGCAGATCGACACGGGACTCTTGAGTCGAGTCTTCGGCTGGATCGGCCTGATCAGATGCTCCTGGACTCCTTTTCGATGTTACATTGGACTCTAGAAATTAATTATATCACATGCATTTTTCCTGTAGATTTAAAGGTAATACATCAAATAAATGTAAAGGATAATCATTATGAGTGCTTGTTATATGTACTATCCTTCCTGCAGCAGAGAAAGTCAGAGGCTTGCTCTTGGTTGTCCTTTAATTAAACACGCAGTTGTTTTCTGAGTGGATCTAATTAGATTCTGACACGACGCCACAGAGGAGGAAAAAAAAGCAGCTCCCTGCTTTAATGAAGTTTCTCCAGCTCCTCCCTCTCCTCCTCCTCGCACTCCCAAGATGAGCCTTTATGAGTTAAAGGAGCGGCAGCAGAGTCACAGCAAGTGAGTTTGACACAGTGGTCCATTCATGTTTCAAATGTTGTCAAAGCCACCACAACAAAAGTGTAGACCTAATGTATGCACATATATTAAACGTGAACTTGAAGCCTGTGGTAATAAGCTACTTCTGAGTGACTGAGAGAGAGAGAGAGAGAGAGAGAGAGAGAGAGAGAGAGAGAGATGACGAGAAAGTGGAGGGGATAAAGATGACGCTAATGTTCTCCGAGAGAATACTTTGATGTTCTGCCACCATTTCTTTTCTTTTTTTCCCCTCATTTCTTCACCAATAAAACTCATGTGATTCAAAGTGTTCAAACTCAAGCCAGGCGGCCTAACTTGGACTTGTTGTTGTAAAAGTACCCTGTGGTCAGTTACTGTTTTGCACAGAACGTTAGGAAGAGGAAAAGGGATGAATAGAAATGTGTTCACACAAGCAGAGCCATAAAACTGGGGGGGTGAAGCTGTGTGTGTAGTTTGGAGGGCAGCGATCTCTGACCTCTCCCCATCACAGGAGACCAACACTAATGTGACAGAGGCAGCAGCACGGCAAAGACAAACCAACACAGAGAAACATTCACCATCAAAAAGACTTCACTGAAGTTCAAGTCTAGGTTGCACCGGTACATGAACACGTGAAACTGAGCTCAGACGTGTTCATGTCAAGCTCAGCTATTGAAGCTTAACTCTGACTTCACCAGACAATGATCTGAACAACACAAACAGCAGGTTCTGTGTTACAGAAAAACATAACGCTGAAACTCACCTGAACAGGTTCTCTGCCCCGGCTCGCATGCGCATCTCTTTGTTGATCTGCTGGTTGATGCGAGCTCGTCGGTGCTGCAGTTTACTGCGCTGAGTCTGAGCGAAAGGATCGCATCCCTGCACGCAAAGTAAAGAAGAGAAAAGAATGAAAGCAGTGCATCTGGATACAGGAAGAGCTTTAACTGTCTTCTGATTAATGAAATGTCATTAAAAAGTTCCTCAGTTGTTTTTGGCTCAGGAAGAATACCAACAATCACCTGGTGAACATCCTCACGTGTTCCCTTTTGAAATGTTGGATTTAGACATTATCGAGGACAAATGACAAGTGATGGCCGAGTTATCTTTTAATCTTACTGCCTCACAGAGAGACAGCAGTAACCAGCTGAGGATCAATAAAAGAATCCTCCATGTTGGTGAAATTACAGCCAGGTTTACTGAGGTTCCCCCAGACGCCCGCAGATTGAAAAGACAATCAGAGGATCAGTTCAAGTTCATTAGAGAGATAAAACGTGACTCTCAAACTGGTTCTGTGGACACGGTGAATTTACTCGGTCTAGTCTGGGTATTAAATGTCAGAGTTAAAGTATCCAAACAGTACAGTACAGAATCAATCTCAATCTTTGAACCTGGAATTATGAAAACAAATGTTTTTAAATTGATCAGAATTGAAATAAACTGGAGGTCAACCTGATCAACATTATGTCATTTATTACCTAGAGTCATGTCCCTTTCAGTCCATGAGTAGTTAAGGCAGCTGCATAAAATAACATTAGTCGGGGTTCCATAACAGTTGTTGGGTGGTATCGTCACTTTTAAGCAGCATCAGATCGACGCACTGACGGGCGTTGGCCGTACCAGCCGCAGAAAATGATGCTTGACTCGGCCACAGATCAACTGGAGTTATGGATGAGGACACATCTGACAGTTTCTCTGGCTGACTCAGATCATCGGAGAATGGGACAAAGGAGCAGTTTGCAATTCAACCTGATAGGTGCAAGTCGGGCTTGGCGCAGCGCTGCCGCGTGACTCCACAGACTGGGACACCTACATTACGTCATTGCTCCTGTCGAAAAACACCTCAGCATTATCTCTCATTGTAGCACGCACTGAGGAATTAACCATCACACTGATTCAACATCCAAATAAAACGTGGAAGAAATTCCCTTTAATCCTTCCTCAGAAACCTTTAGCATTTTAATAGTACATCTCATTGGTGGCCTTACACTTCACCCCGGACAGAGAGCCTCCTGAAAGGCTTACTTCAGGACACATAGGAAAGCATGCCAGAGATGATGGGTATGTCAGAGAGCGTGTCAGGTTGTGATGACGCTGTGGGGATGATGAACATGGGAATCACCGAGTTCGTTCGTGCAGCACGAGGAGAGTCTTTCCCCACAGAGCGATCATTTGTTCCACACAAAAAGGAACCTGGAAAAATTGTCCGAGCAGTGCATCTGTCTGAAGATTTTAGAGCGTCTTGATTTCATTTCAGCTGATTGTTAAAGCACTGCTCAATTAAACCCACAAACTATCATACAACGAACCTCTGAAAATGTAAACACATGAAAGTTAGATGGTCGTTAAAGCAGCTGCAGTGTAAACATTCAGAATACTCCTTTCTCTTATCTCTGAGCCTCCTTTCTTCACCTTCTCCTTCCCCTGTATGTACACATCCTGATATTTTCAGACTCTCTCTAACTCCATCTTTTTTTCCTTTTCCCTCTCACCCAGTTAAGTTGTTTGTTTAGCATGCGTACGTCAAAGTAATCCTCAGAGTGCCTGTGTGGATTAGACTTCTGGCCGAGCTCCCTCCTCTGCTCTCACTGACAGAGGAGCAGGAGGATGGAGGCGGATCGACATCTGTGCATTTTAGTTCCAAAAAAAAAGAAAAAGTTTAGATGTCCTTTTGACCGTCCCTGTGCTCGAGACTTTACCGTTCAGCCATACAAAACAAACATGTGAACGCACAACAAGCAGGAAGTGAGGCGTCTGATTCATGGCACCACGTCATACTTCCCCCAAAACAAACCAGAGACGTCCCGTGGCACTCAATATTAACTGTAGTCATTTATTCTCAGAGCTTGTGTCAGGAGCTTTCATCGGGAGTCGATCTTGGGAAACCCTGTGGACTTAATGGTACGTCTTATCTCTTTGCTGATCTCCTCTAATGCACGCCTAAGGAGTGCGTTATGACACAAAATCCTGCTGTTCATCGCCTCGCGTGATCCCAACCCAGCAGCAGGACGCGTCTTCGTGCTGCCAGGAAAGACACATCATGTTTATCGTTGCTATTAAAAGATCGGATGCTACGTAAAAGATCTCCACATTCCCTGTCGTCTTCACTACTGGTTGGAGTAACAGAGAGAAACCGTCCCATGATGACCCTCCAGCCCCGACCTCATCTTGTGTTACTGTTTTCTGTTGTTACTGGGCAATATATCGAGTTTTTAAGATATGTAATTATTTTTTGATGAAGGAAAATGAAGAGAAACTAATAATGAGCGTTGGCTGGAGGGGCCCACAATTAACTTTTACCTCAGGCTCCGACGGACCCTACAATTATCCCTGGCAGCCAGTATGTCTGGATGGTCTGGATTTGTTTGGACCAGAGAAGGTAGGCACTTTGAAGGCCCGCCCACTCGGCCATTTTGCCAGTTATCAGGTAAAACCAGCAGGTGTTGCAGCGATGGAAGCGGGCAATGGAACTGGTTCAGATAGAAGTGATTGTACCATGGAAGCATTTTAAACACTAAGTGTCAGAGTTACATATTGCTCCTTTAATTTGAAAGAACTAAAAAGGGCCCGTTTTTACTTTGTCCACTACAGAGCTCACTGTCTGTTACCAGGTGGTTCCAGTGCTGTTTGAAGCTCTCACAAAGGCATATGAAGCTTTTTCACAGGACGAGAAAAGTGACAACTATAGACAATAAAAAAAGGTGTGTTTATATAAGTGTCAGTATCGGCTAAAATGAGTTTGGAAATATGGACAAAATAAGACGACTTGAGACTCAAAGAGAAGGTGTCGATGGAGGATGTTGATGCTTTAAGTCCAACAGCTTGAACTACATATTTTAGTCATCAATGGTTCTTTTTTAATGCAAGTTCAAGTGTTTTTGTAAATTGTACTTTGCCTCACCTTGTGTCTCTTTCTGTAAGTTTGTGTTTTTTTGCTTGGCCATGCAGGTCTCCTGTAGACAGGGATGCATGTAGTGCATGCATCCATGCAGGTTTCCATTAATCTCAATAGGACATACCTGGTTAAATGCATCTTTAACGAGGGTCAGCAGGGTCTTTGGATTTGGTCCATTTGCTGCTTTACTCCTGATGGTGATGTGAAGATCTCCAGGAGAGCTTTTTTATAGCTATCTGTGTGGTGTGTGTGTGTGTGTGTGTGTGTGTGTGTGTAATTACACGTGTGTTACACAGCCTCACCTTGCGGATGCTCCCGCTGTGGCTGCCATCTGTGGGTAACGTTAACGGCAGGTCGTCGTCCGAGGCGCCTTCTGACAGGGACATCTCAGACTCTCTGTGAAGGGTCATAGAAATGTTTTTTTTTTTCAACTCACTCTTGAGTCAAACAACATTTAGTTTAAAACACTTCTCCTAATAATGACATTAAGTTAAATAAAAGTGCCCTATCGTCGACAACATTTTGCCTAAAACGAGCCGTTAAGTTAGCTAACGGTTATGAGTCTCCACTTGCCTTGTCGCAGGTTCCTCCATCGTGAAACAACAACAAAAGCAGCCAAAAAGCTCCTACATCTCTCCCAACTTTGTCCAGCTCCAAGTAAACACAAGACTCCAATACTGTGTTTAAAATTGGAAACTTTTTCACCGCTCTAAATCAAGCTATCGACCGCTTATTTTTTTAATTTGATACAACCTCCTCCGCTCCGCTCGCCTTTTTTCTGACTCGAGTGCAGCTGCGAGAGCTTACCCACGGAGGCGGGCCTTACGGCCAGGAGCTGGCCAATAGTCTTGCTGCTTTAAAGAGTGGCAGTTAGAATAACAAATCAGAAGGAAGATTAAGACCAAACGACAACACGAGCTGACCAATCACAAGTTGTTCGAACGCGTCCCCCCATACTCCGCGGGGCCGGTTGCTACGGCAACGTCAGGGCTGTGGCTCGTGCTGAGTGTGTGGGCTCCTGAAGGATAGTGCAGCAGGCTCCTCCTCCTCCCCGTGGGAACGAAAACAGGAATTTAAATAGTTTTAATTGATTTTATGTTCGCTGCCAGTTAGGTGAAACCTTCTGCAGGACAATAGGCTTAGACGAAATTAGAACATATAGGACTTTTTATCGCAGAGTAGCCTATATATTTTTTTTTCATATTTAATGTTTCATAATTCACTGCATCCATGGTTACACTGATTATGGGTTAGGATTTAAATTTAAATTAAATCCTAAAAAAAAATGTTTTAAATGTTTTTGTTTTGTTTTGTTTTAATGTAAAAGTTGCTGTAAGGCTCTTAGATTGTAGCATAAAAAGCATAAAAAAGAACAAAGCTAAAGAAACCAAACACATGAAGGTAAAAACAGCAAGAATACAGACAATGCAAAATAACCACAACAACAAAAGATAACTGTACAAAAACAGAACAAAACAAACATATTTAACGCAGTAATCATATGAACCCAGATAACACAGATTTCAGATGATGTAAGAAACTAAAAGCAAATAAAAACAACAGCAAAAGAAAGATTAAGGTATGAAGGTGAGTGCAATAGTAAATAACGTACATTAAAAAAGATAGCAGTGGTAAAAATGAAGCCACACATTCAGTTAAGGGGAATAAAACAGTAACTTGAGTTAAATGCAAGTCTATATTTTTTTAAGAAGAGATTTAAAAGGATTGTCCATCATTGAAAGTAGCTCTTTCACAGCTCAAGATCTTTGTCATTGTAGTCCTCAGTGTGTCGCTGGATTATTTTGGACAGACTAGTTTAGACATAATAACACAGCCTATAACCTCATTCAGTTGTTGTCGTTGTTTAACACGTTTCTGTTTGTTGTCTCTGTCAGGCAGAAGGCTGCTGCTCCTCCTTAACTGCTCCGTAATCTATCCGGCCATATCTCCATATGGCAGATCCTCCTGTCTCTGTCTCTGGACAGCAGGTTATTAAAGCACTTTCCGAGAAATCAATAACTGTGTCCAGGCAGGCGCTGTCAGCTGCAGCTTCCCTCTGTTTGACTTTTTTGGCTTCAACCTTGAACTTTAGTAGTCCTTTAAGACCTGGCTCACCTGCAGGGATTTTGCAGGACACAGGTGATGTTTGGATGGATTAACCAGCATTTGAATGTAGATGGACCTCAATTCAAGTTGGAGAGTGAGAAAAAACAGAAGTTGAAGAATGAGTTTTAGCTCTGTGGTGCAGAGAAAACAACAAGGTATTATCATTTCGTCTGTGTCCACCTCTTATTTTGCATTGTCAGATGTGTTCAAGTGTTGTGCATAAAATCTGCATTTTGTATGAGGCAGTAGTCCTGTGTGGGGAGATTCATTAGAGACTGGAGTTTAGAATGTATAATGATTTTTGAAGGCTGCATGATGACCCACCCTGCAGCAGTGGTCAACGCTGTTACCTCACAGCGAGAGGGTTCCTGGTTTAAATCCCCCGTCTGACAGGAGCCTCTCTGTGTGGATTTTGCATGTTCTCCCCATGGATGTGCACGTAGGGTTCTATCTGGAGTTTATGAAAATAAACTAGATCCTCAGCTCCAAGTAGAAATATATTTATGACGCTGTTGCTGTAATTTTCTAAAACTCCTTTCCAAGTCAATCACTTTGATATTGGATCATTATTACGGACAGATTAACAAGTAATCCATGGTTAAACTTGTGGGCTGTAACCTTGAGCTCTAAGTCCGGATCACCTGCAGGGATTTTGTTTTTGGACAGAGGTCCTGTGCGTGCAAGTGTGTGTGTGTGTGTGTGTGTGTGTGTGTGTGTGTGTGTGTGTGTGTGTGTGTGTGTGTGTGTGTGTGGAGATTAACCAGCTGTATTCGCAGATGCAGAAGAAAGTGTGAAAGAGTTTTAGTGCTTAAAAGGTGATAGAAAAAGAATCATAGAGGACAGTTTGAAGTTTGTTATAATGATTTGTTTTTGTTTAAGAAGTCTTCAGAATCCACGACCCTGTCTAAAGAAATGAACACCTATTTTTTACCTTTTTTTTTTTTAAATGTTGAGCTCACAGGTATTCTGCCGCCTGGCCACAAGAGGGCGCTTGTACCCTTTTCTTATTATTACCTCACTTTAAAAGGCATGTCCAGTCTTATGTGGGTGTTTGTCATATCTAACCATATTACCATTCTATGTATAATAATGTTTATGTTGTGACACTATAACAGAGACGTTAACTTTAACCTTAAAGATCTGCAAACTTCTTTAACTCTCATGACTCAAACAACTTAACCAAACTGTCACTGAAAAATGAGGATGGCAGCGTTCTCACTGTAAGCATGCACAGGATGTGAGGAGCTGCAGTCGTGTCTGATGACTGCACACGCTGAGGAGCTGAGGAGCATGAGAGTCAGGACGGGTGACAGCTCTCAGGACGAAGCTGCTCAGGTGACAGGAGGTCTCACTGAGGCCAGCACAGAGGGGAAAGGTTCTCTCTCTTTTTTTTGGAACAGATGGCTACCTGAGTGTGCGGGGTCGCCCTCCGTCCTTTCATTAGCTCCTGTGTCATGAACTTCTCTAATGGGAGGGGAAGCTGACAGTGAACAACCACAGGAATGTGGGGCGGTGGAAATACTCCAGATAGTGAAGCTACTTTGAGGTGATTAAATATTGAGATAAAGTCTGGTTGTTAAGTGTGTGCTGTCAAATTAAATACATCTTAGTCCAGACATTCACCTTTCTGCAGGATGGATTTTCAATCTTTTTTGCTTGATTAAGTAGATTAAATGATCCTTGAAATAACTTCTGAGATTCTGATTTTCCAGATCTGTCTTGTCTGAATCAACAATTAATTTAAGATGTATCTCTTTTTTTCATCCAATAATAAAAATTAGTTTTTCTCACAATAAAAGAAAAACTCGAGTTGTTCACAATAAGGCGTGTAGCTGACCTGATTGACAGGTGGGCACTCTGTAATGTTTACGTCACCCATCGATGGGACGCCATCGATGGGTGACGTAACTTTGTCCAGTAATATTTACAGTAGATGTTCTGTATTTGCTGTAAATATGAATTTGCCAGGCTGGAAATCCTGTTCAGGATACCATGATCTTTGCAGAATTTCACATCAATCGATCCTTCGGTTGGTGAAATATTTCAAACCCGGCTGAAAATACACACGAGTGCATGTGCACTGTGCACGGTTGGCAGAAGAAGTGTCCTTTTGCTTCTGATAATAAGGTGTAACACGTGCGAGCTCTGTGCCGGGCTCATTATTATTTCCTCTGCATCCTCACAGCAGTTGGTCACTACATCGAAAAACCTAAGAGACTGGAAGTTGGTAAGGGAGGGGTGGATGTCGGAAAAAACATACTGCAGCGTTTCTCTTCAAGGTCATGTTCCAACACTAACATCGATGGATGTGTTGGTTTTATGAAAAGCTTTGCATGTGTGAATTTCTCCTCAGTTCTTTTGTAAACTGTACAAACTAATGCAATCTGAATCAGTTGAGTAACACTTTTTTATTCTGTTGTGATTAATCATGATTAACCATTGACATTAAATAATTAATCAAGACTAAATATTTTTATTGTTTGAGGACAAAAAAATAACTATCCACACTTTTTCTGAAGTGTATTTATTGAACAAGTTGAAATGAACAGTGATTGACGACATACAGGAGGCGTTTTTTTTTTTTTGCTTGATGTCTGGAAAATCCTCCGTGCTACAGCCTGCAGAGTCAAACAGCATAAATGTTTTTAAATTTGAACCCATTCATGTCAATTCTAGTACCTACTGCTTTCCACTGCACGTGTGCACAGATCATGCAGCAGTAATGTCAGGTAGGACAGACGTGAAGAGTTGTGTGTGCAGTGTCACGATTACAACAGGGACTGTAGCTGTAGCTCTGAGAGGTGTCACAGACTTACAGACAGGACGCAGCCCTTTAACAGCGAGGTAATGAAGGTAAACAAGCGACACTTAAAAGAGCAAACAAGCAATGCATGAAAAGACGATGACACGTTTTTCTGTTTTTATCACAGTGGCTTCGATTCGTTTAAATATTCAGATTGTTATTTTCTGATATCAGATGTGACCATGGCTCTTAAAGGTGACTCAGCACTTTTTTATCACACAAAGCTCTTGTCTCTTAGCATCTGCAGCCCCTTTGGATCTACATTTTACAGTAATATAGAAAAGATGTGTAAAAAAACAACAACGTGGTTCATTTATGATTATTGTAGTGATTTCCAGCAGCAGTATTTTAAGCACTGTTCAGCGTGTGTATCGTATCGTCAGAGGGATTCAGTATGTTGGTGGTTATTTGATTAAGGAGTCTTTTACATTCTCAAAAAGAGCAACACGATAAGAACAAAAAATAAATCCCCAACTATGACCCCAAACTTTTAAGTCTGCTTGTTGCAAAAACAGCTGATGCTGCCGACTCTTTACATCTCTGCAGATTTGGGAGTCCAATAAGATGCAACCCTCAGAACTGGAAGCATCCAGTGTTACGAGGAGGGAACTCAAAGTCCCTCGCAGGTACGACGGTGCACCTGCAGGTGATAAAGAGAAGCTGATCCCAGGAAAGGTCCAGTTAGGTTCCAGAGTCTGGAGGTCGCTGCAGCAGCGTCTCATCGATGGTGACCACCACGTCCTGCGCCATGTTGGCGCTCAGGTAGTTAGCGCGGTTCAGGGATATGTAGTTCATTTCCATCAGGCGAGGCTGCTCGCCCAACTCGGTTATCTCATTCATGTTGTTGGTGATGCAGTTTATCTCGGTTTTGTTGCGGCTTGGAACTTGACGGGAGTTTAACATCCAGTCTGAAGAGAGAGAGAGAGAGAGAGAGAGAGAGAGAGAGAGAGAGACAATGAATAAGGAGGTTAGGGTCGGTTAAATGCAGTCACATAGTAGCCAAATATAATATAATGTATAATAAATGAATTTCAGCCCAGCTGTCTCGGGTTTGTTTGGACAGGATGAAACAACTCCGATTACCTTCCCTACCTTTACTATTGATCCAAAAACATGCAGACCCAAGACATTAAAAGCAAAGAACCAAATATTAATAAACTATATCAACAATATAGTTGATGCATAAATTTGACCAGGTAGGAAAAGTAAGTGGCAAGTATCCATAACTGTAAGTCCCAAGTGGGGACTTTCCCTTCATGACATCACAAAGGGCAGTAGCCCCTCCCCCAGGTGGGTGACACTCCCACAGCTAGGTGTTTGTTCTGCCCTCTGAGTCTGCCTTCTCACCGTAAACAATAGGACATGGAGCCAGAAAGCAGCGAGTACACCCGAGCCCTTCCAGAGAGGGGGCGTGGTCAGACACAGCTCATTTACATATTTAAAGCTACAGACACAGAAACAGCCTGTTCTGAGCAGGGCTGAAATAGAGGGGTTTATAGACATGATCAAATACAGGATCAGAGTGGATTTACAACAACACACTTCACACACATGTTTGGAGGAGCTCTGATACATATTTAAACTGTTGAAGAGGAGGAGATCATGTGACTTTAAGCACCATATTGGTGACCCAAAAAATCGAATTGTTTTCATCAAGGCAGCTATGTTTGTGTCTTGCCTACACGTATACAATACATTGCTTCACTAAGAAGGGCCCAGTACAGATCTGCACAAGATCCACATGCATGGAGTGAGTGGGTATAAAGAACATCCACTTGCTTGCATATTCATGTTCAGGGTGCAAAAACAAGCGAGTTGAGTATTTAAAACGAGCCCAGAACAATGCTGCAAACTTCACCTGACAGGTAAAAAGTTATGATGGGTTCAGCCGCTGTAATTCCATTAGAGGCAAAGCACCATAAAATTGTTTGGGGGGGGTGGAGTGTGTGCGGCACAGCAGCCCGCTCATGTGTGGTGAAGCCTTTCTGAACGGGGGCACATCAATCATTGTTCTGTCAGATGAGTAGCTGAGATTATGCACGACAGTCAAGAGTGTGAGGAAGAGACAGGAAGCAGATTATCTGATTTTGGGTGTGTGGGCTCATGCAAAGTGGTGAGTTACAAAAGAAGAGTATAGTCATCAGAATGTGTCAACCTTTTTTTTTAACTATTGTTCCTCGCTTTTATAAAATGGGAAATGAAAACCATAATAAAAATAGCCTCAAACAGTTAACACCAGCTACAGGACACTTCTGAGGATAAGAGACACACTCTTCTTTAATGATGTTGCAGCATGTCAGGAGCATGACGCATATTGCTGTGAATCAGTCTTGACAGTGTCTTTACAACCTTCCTCTGGTGAGAAGGAAAAGCGGCTTGAAAACACCCGTCCTCCACATTTACACCTCTGCTGAATGCCCAGGAGAGCTTGTGTTGATGTGTGTGTGTGAGGTTTCGTGAGGAGGTGAGAGGGTGCACCATCACAAACACACACAAGAGCTCTCACTGCTGACCATTAGAAAGGGGGTCACCATGTCTCTGTGGCTATACTTTTTTTTTTTTTTTACCTGGTTCACTGTTTCCCCTGCCGTCATCTTGAGCAACAATGGGCTTGGCTCCACCTTCATGCAGAGAGAAAGAGATGAGACATGTTAGTGGCTCTGCACGCAGACTCTTTCTGTTACAAATAAAAAATAGACCCAGCAAAAAAGAAGGAACAGAAGTCCTTGAAGCACGAGTGGACAGATGTGATCATCTGATTTGCACAGACACAGAAGTCATCCCTCCGGGCTTAAGCAAGATTCCTGTCAAAAACATTCCCTTAAGCCTCAGGTTATTGAATCTTTTGCCAGGTACTTGCACATGGTGGATTGATACTAGGACGCTACAAAGAGTGAAGCTCTTTAGTGTGATAGTCAAGACCACCAAAATCAAGACATGATGTCCCAACACCAGATTGCTCCGAGACCAAAACAAGACCAAGAAAAATACGTCAGATCAGAGTGCTCCGAAACGGAGATAAGACCATATCAAGAGCGGATCAAGACCAAGACCAAAACAGGGTGAGACCAAGACAATAAACCGGTCTTCATTTAAAATCCTGAGTCCGCCTTTTCTGAGACCAAGTAAAAACACTTTCAATCCCAAACTCTCTCATGCAGGTCTACACTCCCTACCGCCCTCTACGCTCGACCAATTCAAGTTGTCTCCTTCAAAATGGGGTCCTAACTCTCCAACGAGACTCTTCTCTTCTGTCGCCCCCTGGTGGTGGAACGAACTACAACACTCCACTCGACTCTCTTTGCACCTTTAAGAAAAAGCTAAAGACCCAGCTCTTTATTTAACACCTACGACCTTCATGATGATGATGATGATTACAAATCTGAAGATCAGATATCGTCGTTGGGCTCGGCCTCTGGTCACTTCCTGTCAGCAGCTGTGTGTCCAATCAGATTTAAAGCTGTTTGTTTGTTTCTCTTCCTCTCTGATGAACGTTTCTTTGGATAAAAGCCTCTGCTAAGTGAGATGTTGAGACGACACCAAAACCTTCACAAAGTGTCCATTTCAAGAACTACAAAACCAGTGTCATTAAATGAGTTTTGCCAGTTGGAAAATGTGGTGCTGATTGAATTGAAAACGATTAGCTGATCGTTTAAATCTTCTCCTTTGAACCCAGAATCACATTTATTGTGATGCACAAAGAATAAAAAGTGTTTAAACTGTGTTGCAGTTCCTTATTCTGCTTCTCCTTTCAAGATGAGTCCCAGAAGGATCTTGTCTTGTGAGGGGCATATTCTGGCTCTTCACTACTGTCAAAATGTTCTGTGATTTTAGGGCACTAATTGGTTCAGAGTGCATTCAAATTAAATTCTAGTAAAGATTCTTTTTGCATTATGATTTTAAAAATATCCAGGTTAAGGGCTCCGGAGTTAACGAGCTCCTGTCCTAATCTGCCCCCTGATTTAACAGCCGAGTCAAACCTTCTGTTCTGACATAATGAGCCGAACATCGAGTCCAGTCAGCACTCTGAGACGACACGTGTCCTCAGAATAGACTCGTTTTGTTTCGTTCCTTCATTTATTATGTATAACTCTTCAAAAATAGAGAAACGGCTGACGACCTCCTCCTCCTCCTCCTCTCCGTTTCTCGTACGGACATTTGCTGATTGTGTAGTTTGTCAGGACGCCTCCTCCTCACAAGGTCATTGGTTTATATGAAAGCAGAGCTGCTGTTCATTTGGAGAAATCTCTCGGGAACGTCAAGGGAACGGGGAGAAACCATCTCCACGGTGAACTGGTTTCAGTTTTCCCAAATCAGCACTCACATCAATAAATGAAGATGTGTGCAGTCTTTATTATAACTTTAAGGCGCTTATTGTTTTTAAGTCTTTAAGTCGGCTACTTGTAATTAGCCAAATCTTGAGTCACACCAGGTGAGTAATTTATATGTTAGCGGTCTGTTGAGTCGCTAATTAAAGGAAGAATGTGCGACTTTTTGATCCAGTAGTGCAACCAGCGGGCAATCTTGTCCTCAGCTCGAGCTGCGATCACATGTGTGTCCTGCATTGTTCTGTTAGCATGCTAATGTTAGCGCTCTTTAGTTAGCTTGTAGCTTCGTGTAAACTGACACAGGATGAGTGTGATCTAAAAACTCTTCATCCAAATCATCAGTGAGCATGTTCTTCTTCTTCTTGACTCAAACAGCTTTTATACACAAGGGGAGGAGCCATGTAAACACAGCTCTGACAACAACACAGCCAGCAGGACTCCAGCTTCTCCCTCACTGGAGACAGTCAGGACTCACACACACACTTACACAGAAGAGACTAGACTAATGATGGATTTATGTAAGAAATGTCTCAAATGCTTCTTTATAGGTAGAAAAAAGGATGAGTATATATACATCTGTTTTCATTGTGCCTATCAACCAGTTGATGTAAAAATCTATGTGCAGTATTGATTTGTCTGGATCAGGTTTTTATGCATCAATGGAAAAAAAAAAACCTCTGGTAGAAATGTCATGATTCAATTAAATGTGTAAAGCAAGTGTGCAGGCATGTCTTATTATTCTGACCGTTTTAAACAAATATATACACAGGAATATAATACCAGCCTGCCCATCCCAGTAAAAAATAAAAAAGTCTGACCAGTTGAATCATATACAGGGTCCAAATCCATGAATAGGAAAAGTTTTGGTATGTTCTCCTACATGCTCAAATTGAGTGATTAAGAGATTGCCCCCCCCCTCCCCTCCCCCCAACACACACACACACACACACACACACACACCAGATGAAGAGGTCACATACCTACACACTCATTAATCACATCTTTCACCAGGTGTCCGACTATCGCGTATGCCACCGCCACCACCACGAGTGCTGCCATGACCAGGTAGAGAACCGCTTTGGGCAGCGGGATGGAGTCTCGTGCAGGTGTCCGGTAGTCCGTGAACAGCAGGTCACTCTCGGAATAAGAGTATTGAAAGACGTGCTCCATACCCGAGGTGTGGTTGGAGTCGAGAGGCGGGTGGCTCGCGCTCATGGAGCTGTCCGGCTGCAGAGCGGTCACCATGGTGGTCGTCACGTCCTCCGCTTTGTCCATGCTGACGAAGCCCGTTGTTTTATTCATCAAAGGCAAAATCTGTGACAGAAAATAGCTCCAGTCCTTTATGGCGCTCGTGTTGCATAAAAACATAGTTTGCACTATGTAATCACCAAAGCATGAAGGCTGCGCAAAATATCCGAATAGAAGCAGAATCGCAGAGCTCTCCAAACCCTTTAAAAGTGACAGACTGAATTTGTTATAATCCAATCGCTGTCCCAAGATGCGAAGTTCTCAGTCTGACAGAGGATCATCTGTGCATCACAAAAAGCCAGCTTTGATTCACCAGACGCAGAAAACCATCGGCGCTTTTACGCACGAATGAGGATAAACTAGTTGGGGTTTTTTTTTTGCGCAAGCAATGTTTGGTGTAAAGGTCTAAATCCAAAAGTGACAAATCGATGCAGAACATCAGCTCAAAAATGTCATGCTGAGACAGACACGTCAGGAAAAAAGTGTCTGCATCCTCCTCCCGACCTTACGCGTAAATGTTGCATTATGGAGAATCTGCGACTCTACAGGCTCGCGGCTGTCAAATGGACTGATGCATATTATCACTCACAAACAAAAAAAAACCCCAAGTCCCGGACCGGTGAACCAGTGGACCTGCACGGCACACGACGCCCTCTCCTCGCTGATGTCCGGAGGAGAAATGTGCGGGGAGCCTCTTCATCGCTCTCCTCCCTCAGGTGAGTTCAGGTCTGGCGTGGCTGCTGTTTCAGACTGGATGATGTTTGTGCTCAAGAATGAAAGAGCTGTGATTTCAAACGCGCATGAGTGACCAAACCAAACCTCACAGCGGGTGTCCAGACGGCAACTGGGACACCGATGTATGCAGGGTGGAAGGACGTTTGTGTATATCTCCACTTATCATACTTTTACTACAGTGACATGAACGTTTCTCAAATGGGCTATCTGTCTATGCATTATTTCAAAACTTTAAAGGCATACAAATCTGACCCAAAAAACATGTTAAGCATCACAGTTTTAGGCAGAATAAAAGAAAACGTGCCAAATCGAAATGCAAAGAAAAACGACGAGCAGGCTGCTTCAACACATTTACACTCTGACAAGGACAGAGGCGCTGCTCGTCAACAGGCAAAGCAGGGAACTGCTCAGGGATCCAGACCAGTAAGAGGGCCTGAAAGCAGGAAACCTCCTGAAGGGGGCATGATAGTTCTCACTCTCTGCCCTGCTGATCACTGCTTGCTACTCCTGCAAGTTTCTCTGCAGGTTTTTTGTGAACACACTGATCGTGTAGGATTTTGGGGCCTCTTACATTTTTAAGGGGTCCCGTGCCAGTCCTCTGGACACGCCCCTGACTTACATCCATACTGCTGAACATAGTCAGACACAGAGAAGAAGTGATTCGCCTGTATTTCAACAATAACAACTGATCCAAGGATAACACTCAGCACAGAACAAGTAACAACAAACTCACCATTTGGTACTTTATTCTTTTATTTTGTAGCTGCAGTGTTGTAAGTTTAAGAGTTATAAAGACTGAATGTAAATGCTTCTTTTGTCATCTCACAGTAAAAGGAAAGGTTGCTCATTGCCAACAGAGAAAACAAATTCTTATTATTTTTTGTTGTTTGATTTATAAAGCAGACTCTTTGGACAGCTAACCGCTGTAAGAAAACAACCTGAACACAAACCTGTACCTTTGTGAATCTGAAGACTTGTGTTTCTGTCTTCCCTTGGGAAGAGGAACTAGACTCAATTAAGATCACATCAGCCACTCTAAGATCAGCTCGGAGGAAATGTATTAGACTTAGTGACCCTTAAATCAATCATGGCATCCGGTGAGTCACCGCAGACGCCCGCATGGCCTTCAGAACTTCAGCTGTCACAACAGAAGAGGATTTTTTTATTGAGAGGGTTTTCAATTCCGTCCATCAGCGGCCTCGCAGCAGATGTCAGCTTCACTGGTGCAGCTACAAAAAACGGTTCATTAGAGCATTAAATCAAGGGATGGTCATTTTTCTCCAGATTCACTTTTTAATTTTTTCGTTAAAATTGTCTTTAGGTCCTGACAGAAATTAATAACTCGTGCTCTCTGAAAAAGGAACAAAGAAAATCCGTCATCTGTATCAGTTTGTAAGTCAGTAAAAACTTCAACCAATGTCTGCCACGAGGTACCAATCTGATGAACCAATCACAGGCCTCCCTGCTCTCTGATGAACCAATCACAGGCCTCCCTGTCTCCCTGCTCGTTCTCTCCCTCTCGCTCACACTCAAAGCTCATCACCGATCACAGAGTTTATACTGGGAGTTTACTCACCGCTGAATGAGACAACGTCGTTTCTACACGATGAAGAGACGAGGGGGCGTGGCTGCAGAGGGAGAAGGGGGGGGGGGGGGGCGTTGGTGCAGACGGAGCACTGAGGGAATGCCACTTTTAAAAATCATGCTAGTTTGATAAAATGACGAACCCTCTGCCTTTAAACACAAGTCACTAAGATCCCCCCGAGGACAAACACACTGCAGTGGCTCTTTCTGGTTTTCTGACTGGGAGTTAAACAGAAAGAGGAAGAGCACATCAGGACACTCAGGATGTCTGATTACAGACCCCAGATTCAACAGATGTCAAAGGTTTTATAATCATGTATGAAATAAAACAGACGTGTCCTCAGCTCTGCTCGTTCCTCTTTAAAGCTAAAATGTTTTTTCTTCCTTATCGGAGCGTCCACTAACACCAGCTTCCTGTCGGAGGTCTTTGAGTCTACAAATCCTCTGAAAAAGCTTCTGAATTCGTCCCTGAGGCTTCATGTGCGTCGGTCTGCTGTGTGCTAAGCAGAGATAAAAAGCAATCTGCAGGTGTTATACTTACAGGACAGAGTCTTATTATTCATGCAGGAATTATACGAATAAAGCGTTTTGTATCAACAAAGCTGCACACGGGTAATCCATGACAAGGCTTTTGGTGGATCATCCCATTAATGCAAGCCTTCATTGGAACCAGAGCTGGAGTCACAGACCTATGATGTCGTTTATGCAGATCTGGTGTCATAAGGGTGATGTGCAGGATGTGATGTTGGGTGTGTTTTTTATTATTGCATGTGTTGTGTTTGTATTGTTTTCGTGGATTGTTGGGTCTCTGCCTCATGTGAAGAAGTGCAGGTATGTCAGGCTTGTTTTTAGGAGTGAGGACTGGACGGACGGAGAGATTGACGGGTTCTTTTTGAGCACAGTGTCGGATCATCGTGAAGAAGAGGGAGCTGAGCTGGAAGGCAAAGCGTTCAATTTATCAGTCAGTCTACGTTCCAGCTCTCACTGTAGTGACTGAAAGAAAGACAAGCAGCCGGATGAGTTTTCCTCCAGAGCTTTAGAGCGAGGCTGAGGAGAGAGATCAGAGTGCAGCCGCTGCTCCTTCGCTGTCGAGAGGAACCAGTTGAGCTGGTTTCGAGCATCTGATCAGGAGGCCTCCTGCTCGTCTCCCTCTGGAGGTCTTCAGGGCACGTGGACCCAGGGTTAGACCCAAAGCTCCATGGAGAGATTGCATACCCAGTCTGGCCTATAGCAACGTCTCGGACTCCCACAGGAGGAGCTGGAAAACCTGCTGCCACCGTCACCCTACGCTGGATCAGCAGAAAGATAATGGATGTGTTGGACGAAAAAGTTGGTCATATCGTGAGATGGAGCCAGAAAAGCAGTGATGCAACTCCAGAGAAGAATTTCATTTTTATGCACATAGCTTTTTGTATGTAATATGTAAAAGAATAACCAGAGACCAAAGAATGAACACGAGAAGAGTACGAAGCCTCTCAGTTTAGAAAGTGAATCCAATCTGGATTAGTGTAAAGTGATTTATCCATCAACTTTAAAACTATGTAAATAAGAGAAGAAGAATCAGTTTCTTTGTGCCTGACACTTAGCAGGCTCTGTGGGTGAAGAGAGAGGAGGGGAGGAGGGGTGCATGAGGGGAAAGTGGAGCAGAGCGTCCTCTCTGTTCCCGTGTTAATCATCAGGGATTGTAACGGCGGCGAGGACACATGTCTGTGATCGAGCCCCGCTGAGTAACACAGAAGCTGCTCCGGCTTATCTGAGCTGCCTGATGAAAATTACCTCTCGTAGTGGAGTCATATACTTAAATCAGAAAGGAGCCCAGGCCAGACAAATGCAGACTGAATTAAGCTCTCTCTCTCTCTTGTGTCACTCTGCGTCCTCCTCATCCTCACAGGATGGATAAAAACTCATTTTCTCTCCCATCAAGGTCACCCCCCCCCCCCCCCCCCCCACACACACACACACACTTCCTCCTCATGTCACATCCTGATCCTCAGCACCCCTCAGATGAGCCCAGTCTCAGGCAGTGCTTTCTCTCTTTTTTCCCGCACATACTCTCCATGATTCTCGTGCTCGACCCTTCGACCTTTTTCGGTGACATTTTCCATGAAAGGAGCGTCTCAGCTCGCCGGGCTCCTGCTGCTTTATGCATCTTGATGTTTGAAGTTACAGACCTGGATGAAACTGGGAGTAGATCTTCTTTAAACTGCGGCTTTATGGGATTCTTTTGGATTCATTTGCTTGTGGAATATAAAGACCTGCACTCATTAATTTTAATGACCCGTGTTAAAAGAAAGAGAGAGAGAGAGTCGGTGCAGAACGATTACTCTGCAGCTGTCGTATTTCTATGTTCACTTTTGCACCAAAAAGATTTCCCTTAATGTGTTGATGTAACCGCCATCATTGCTTCGTTCTGGTTTCTGTTTTTTTTGTCGTGAGTGATTGAGCACTATCGGCCAATAGCGTGTCAGAAGGCTTTGGTGTACAGTCAGTAAGGAGCGCGAAAACAGGTGGAACAAAATCCTCACGCCGCATATCCAGGATCTCATTGGTGCTTTATTGACAGGTATCTGCATCTTGACGCTGTACCACAAAAAAACAAATTATTTATTTATTTTTGCGAACACACCGTGCTGATTCTGATTCACACAGTGAGAGCAGAGTCACTTCTAAACTTTATTAACTGAAATGTGGTTGGACCTGACAGGTCGCCGTGACGACAGGTGACGGTGTTGGAGCGGTTCATCTGAAACACGTGTAGATCTGACTTTAACTCCCGTCTGTGGACGTTTTTTAAAGGAAACTTTACTTTCAACAACTCCACCCTGAGTCCTGATTAACCTCTCAGCTGACTTTGATCTGACGCCGTGTTCCTTTGCGTTGTTGCCGTGGTTTTTGTTTGTTTGTGATGTTCTCAAAACAAACGTCTCCTCAGGTAGACATTAAAAAGCAACTTACGAACTAACACCTGAAGGCTGAAAGATGTGGTGAAGCATCAGTCCCAGAGACTGCATGTGTGTGGATGCAGGAGAATAACAAACACTGAACAGTTTTATTTGAGCCGCCTCGTGTGAGGATACGTTCATCATCCTGTCAGAGACGGTTCCACCTCCACCCGTTCCTCCTCTCCAGATATTCTGCAGGTTAATAGGACTCCTGGAATATTGATTTCCCACAAATGAAATGAAATTGGTTTGATGCATTTTGAGGCCCCGCTGTCAAATCCACGCAGCATCCTCTTCAAACTGGAGGTCAAAGGGGCATTCGTGCGTCGCCTCGTGTTTCGCGACGGCCGCGCCACAATTTGACCTGCGAGACGCTCAAACACACGGGAAAGATTCTGTCAAATAAAACACCCAGGACGACGTTTGAATATTAATGTGCAGAGTTTTTCTGTTCGACGAAACCTTTCCTCTGAGTCACTTTGGTGTAATCAGCAGGGTCCAGAGGGTTGAAATCTGATTGGCCACCCCAGATGCCCGACACTGCGATTAGCCATTTGTAATCAGGAATATTAATTTACAAACTCACTGTTGTTTTAAATATAGAAAAACAGGATGGTGAGGGTTATTTTAGGAAGTGAATGGAAACAGTTTAGAGGATTATGTTTCGCTCCCTTTTCAAAGTCATTCCAGGTATTTCCATTTTTTTCTAAGCGGCTCTCCTCTCTCCGTCCTGCTGAAGGCGGATGCTTCCTCTGTCAGCCTCTTTTTAATGTTGGGAGCCGGGCTGACGCTCGGCAAAGATCACCTCCCTGTTCACCTTTGAACGTCTGTATCTCTGCAAACACCTTCGACCTCCCGCCAGCTGCTGAGGCATCAGAGGAGAGGAGGCGGCGGGTTTTTCAAGTCACGATGGTTAGGTGCATTATCGGATGGTTTGAACTTCAGTGAAGCTGCGGCAGGATGTTAATCAAGTAATAAATCAGAGGCAGGATGTTAATCAAGTAAAGATCGTCAGCCTGATAGTGGAAGGAGGTTTATGGGGATTCACCCTTTCCCCCGGAAAAAAAACAGAACTTCCCAGAGGGTTTTTTTTTCAGGACGGCAGAGCTAATTAGTTTCAGCAACGAGCGGTGAAGAGAATCTGTCAGAGCGCGAGATAACGTTGGGATGTGTCCGTCCCCCAGCTGAACCAGAGGCACAGCACATCTGGCACAGGGAGTCCCGCTCAGCTCGCCTGATGATCCAGCCCCTCCCTGTTTAATAACCGATCTGTGTTTTCCTCTGCTGCACGAGTGATCAAAATATCACGAAGCTCAGGAACAGACGTCACGGCAGCTTGAAAATGAATCTACCTTAAATCAGAGTGTTTTAATCCCAGGAGGAATTCAGTAAAAAGCCTGATGAGGCGCGAATGAGACCGTTCTTCAATCCTCCTCCAGTCAAACCTTCAGCCTGCTGAAAAATACGTCTCCAGTCTGAGTCCTGTACTCGAGTATGAGATCAAACAGACGCCACACCCAAAAACACATTGGTTTAGATCAGATGTCCAAACTGCGGCCCCGGGGCCATTTGAGGCCCTTGAGGGGATTTCTTTGCGGCCCTCGATTTCATTCAAAGAATCAGAAGATTTCAGCCCGAGGATTTATTCAGATTGGTATATTTTGTAAGGTTTTTTTTTTACGCTAACAAGGGCTGGAAAATGTTCCTTGAATAGAAAATGTTCAGTACTTTTTTTTTTTTTAACAGCTTTGATTATTTTCCAAAATATTACTTTTACTTTAAAAATAAAATTAACAACGTTAAAGGCTTGATTCTGAGAGAGAAAAAGAAAGTTTTAATGCCCCTTTCTTCTGTCTGATCTACAAAACTTTCCTGTTTTTAAAAAAAAAATAGAACACAATCGTTTCATACTAAAATTATTTGTGTAATTATGTTATTTTTGAAGAGGGCCAAATACAAAAAGTTACATTATTTAAAATATATTAGAAAAAAAACAACAACAAAAAACCTGTGGCCCTGGAAAAAAAAGTTTGGATTATTGGAACGTGCATGGCAGAGATCGAAATGGTGAGCGAGGTTGGAGGGATGAAGCTAAAGGTCAAGGGATGAAAGAAGTTGAAGGTCAGGGTCGAAGGACGATGGTCGGGGTTAAGAGATGTGGGATCAGGGTAAACCTCGAGGTATGAAGGTAAGAGTCGAGAGGTGGATGGACTGGTGTCAGTCGATGAAGGTACACGACGTGAGGAAACAGAGGACAGCCGTGGTTCCTGCATTTAGACAAAGACAGACGTAACGGAGAGGTTTGGGAGGGAGGGATGTGAAAGGTGAAGGCGTGCATATGAAACAGAAACGGGTCCTGCTTGAGGCGTGGTATTTTCTTACACAGGCAGTAAGAAGTCGCTTCAACGGGAGGAAGCGTTCTGCTCACGAGTTCACGGAGAGTTAAGCTGCTGAGGTTTTTTCTCGGTGATTGCGACCTTTCTGTTCGTCTCAGCTGACGGTAATGTCACTGGGATCGATACGACGTTAATGCATTCCCCTCGCACTCTCTCCGCCAGTCCAAGTCAGGACTCCAAGGGTACGCCGCTCGGCCCGTTCAGCAGAGTCACTCCGGGTATCCAGTCACTAAAACAGTCAAGTCGAAGGGGGTTTCCCCTCATCAGTGTTTGATGAGCTGCACATTCACTGAACAGGTGAGACACTTTGATGAGTTGTTTTTGTGAAACGTTGCATCATCCTTTATGGCTTCACGCACTTTCGCCCGGGAGGAGATTTATTTAGCGATCTTCTCTCCCCTCACGCCGTCCTCCCCTCTCTGATGTGATAATGGAAAACCTTTTGGCAAATGGGATTGTTTTTGAGAAGCCTTCCCAGCCTGTCGTGCGTCTGATGAAACACATTTGTTTCTGGAGCTTTCCCTCCTCAGACGTCCTCCAGGGGGGAGAAAATGGTCTTTTTCACAGCTTTTTTTCCCCCCCTCGACGTGTCAGAGAGACACAAATCTGCTCTCGGAGAATTTAATTATCACAAATGTCGAGCAGGACGAGTCGGGGCTTGCACAGGCGGCACAGGGCGACCCCGTTCTGTTACAGAGGGAGATTCTCTCGGTATCGACACAAAGACATCAATCATACTGAACCATCAAATCTACAACAGGTCTGACAGGTGGAGCCAGGTCCAACCAGGATCATCACCGTCTTGGACCCATGCGATTAATAAAACCTGATTTCCCAAAGCTCCTCTCGACAGTCTGACTTCTTTTAACAGGAGACGCCCCCTGCTGGATACGTAAAGTAATACAAGTTTAAAAGAGTAAAATGCAACATTTTGAAAATGAAGGCAACAAAAACCGAATGTAGCCCGTGTAAATAAACAGTGGAGAAAAAAACAAACAAAAGGAACTGTTTCAGGAGAACGATGGAGGAGTGCAACTGGAGTAGAACCAACATTTTCCAAACTGAAGACAAGATGAATTCCGCCTAAAAAGACGGAACAGAAAACTGAATGAGCTTTGGAGAGAGAGTCTTGTGTTCTGACGTTTATCAGAAGTTGCTGGTTAAACTGGAGGAGGAGGGGGAGCGGTGGGACGAAGAAGAGAGTCTGATTGGGTCTCAAAATCTGCACTGAAAGTTGCAGTTCTTTCCTCGCTGCGTCCGATGGCGTGCACCTGAACCCACGGGGTCAGAGCGCCGCCGTGAGCAGCCGGACAAGATCGCAGGACGACTTCAAGATCATGCAGGAAAAAAGGAGACGACGTGCAAACACAGCAGGTCACTTTGTCTTTCTTGGTCGCCAAGCGGTTAATAATCGTGCCACATGTACGAAGGATGCAGAAGTTGCTGGTTTGAATCTGACCCGTGGCTCCCTTTCTGCATGTCATTACCCACTCTCTCTCTCTCTCTCTCTTTCTCTCTCTCTTGCTGTTTGTGTCTCTGTTTTGCAGCAGTTTAATCTAAAAGTTCTTACCTTCACGTGGCTCCTCGTCCGGTTTCGTTCCCTGCAGCTCGACACTGAGCTCCTCTGAGACAACGATTTGTCCCCTGCCATTTATCGTCTCATTTCTGCCGGCTGATGCAGGATAACGACGGAAGGGGGAACCGAAACGGAGCGCGCGCCGACCGAGCAGGATGTCAGGACTCAGTAATGTGGATTTACTCACGGCCATCACGCCGGTTTATTTCATTACAGCGACGCTGATGGAATACGGCCTGCGGTCGGCATGGAAATGTCACTGAACCTCACAAGCAGGCAAACAAATAAAACCTGCATGCTCCCGCCTGTGATGGAGACGGGGCCATAAATGGACGCCGTATCTACCCAACAACAATTATGATCCTGAGAGGAAGTGTTCAGACGTCATGTTGTGCAGTGTGCGTCTGAATGTGTGTTTATATCCTGACAAACAAGAGCGAGTCTGTATGCAACATCCAGCTCTGCTGCTATCTGCTCGCCTCATCTTTTGTTTTAGAGGCGGAGTCTCCTTTGAGAACGATGGAGGGCATGGAGAGTGATGGAGTCAGCCATCAGGTTTTGGCAGAGTGGAGAGCGCTATCTCACTTTGACAAGACCTTAAACGTCTGCTCGTTTCGATCCCTGCAGAGAACAACCGCTGCAAACAGCACCGTCACAGATCACAATCTGACGCCATTCAAAATGAGGCAACGCCAGTAAAATGGTGCAGTGACGTCTTGATTAAGAATAGAAAATGTAGTCCTAAAACTTGTGAGACTACATTTAAAGACACGCGAGATGAGAGCGTAAGAAAGTTTGGAACTTTAACCGCCAACGACGTTCGATCTTCGACGACGTCTAAAAGAAAAGTGAACGCTTGAAGCCATTTAGTGAACTCAAAGAGAATCAGCCGACGCCGCCATCAGCTCTCGTTCTCTCACCTGCAGCACAGTCATAAAAGTCACCTGCATTGACGTGTATATCATGAAGCGTCAGGGTGCAGAACGGATTAAAGAAAAAAAAACGCCGGTGACAATCAGAGCATCAACTCCAGGAAATTGCTTTTGGAAGCAGCCGTTAAAGAAGACGTTAATGTACAAACATTCTCCTACGCACGAGGTAGCTGATAAAAATGACCCACAGAGCAACGTAATTATCCTTTTTTACGACGCAATTACACCTTATGTGCAGTATTCATCTCCCTCCACTGGCGCCCAGTCACCGCTCCTATTAAATTTAAAACTCGGCCGCTCTGCTTGCAAAACTTTGTGGCTCCTTCGAGTCCGAAACAGACGTGACACTCTGGGATTTCTTTGTTGTCTGCTGATGAGCTGAATTGTAAAGCTGTAGTCGTCAGTGACAGCACAAACATGTGAGTTGACTGCAGCGAGAAGTGTAAAGACTCTGCACACGATGCAGCCCCCTTATTGATAATCCAGATCACAGAGAGAGTTATTAATCCATTTTTTAAACTCACCGGTCCAATTAATAAAAACATGACACGGGGCTCTCTGAAGTGACGAGCGGGCTGACACTCGCTGCACCTCAGGAACGCGTGTGTGGGATGGATGAGGACGCAGCATCTGGCCCTTTCACGCCTCATTGAGTTGATGGAATACTAATAAAAGCCAAATGACAACAGCATATTAAGTGTGCAATTAATATTCTAAAATATTCCTGCGCTGCATGTGGCGGAGACCTGTTCCCGGCGCCCTCGCTGGCAAAGTGACGGCGCTGTCTCTCCCGTGCAGATGAGGTGTCCTTATTAACCTTCTTTTTTTTTCCTGAGCCTCGGAGAGAGAGCGGCCGCCTCAGCTGGACGCTCAGAGCACACACACACACACACACACACACACACACACACAAGGCCGCTGTTTGTTGTCCTGTCCGCTGACAGCAGAGAAATAATCTCTTCCGGAGCCGAACGGCCCCACGGAGCTTAATGATTGGTCCGGAGATAAATCAAAGTCCAGAGTTTAAAAAAAAAACATTTCCTATTTCACCACTTTTTCTTCTTCTTCTTCTTCTTCTTCTTCTTCTTCTTGTTTCGCCTCAACAAGAAGAAATGTTCCTTTAGATCATCGTCACTCAGTGTTTTGATGCACTGCTCATGTTCACTAAATGCTCGACTCAGGACGAATTGAAAGTCTGACACGAGGTACGAGACGAAGTGGCTCACAGGCAGGTAAACACTGAGGGTTTGTCCCTCCTCTCCACATTCACTCTCCTTTTTCCCTTTAACCCTGGAAGCAGTGAGGTGGCGGCCATGATAAGAGCCATTTGAATTCTCTCACAGTGAAGGAAAGGTGGCTCAATGCTTCCTTTGTAACCTCCTTTAGGAAACACTGGAGCATCCTTCATTGCCCCACAATTCATTGCAGAGGAGAAATGTGGAGACAATCTGCATATTGATTTCATATTACATCGTTACATCAGCGACGTTTCCACCAATCATTGCTCTTCTGCTAATGCGAGCTGCGAGCTGTCCTTGTCCATCTTGCAGCTGCTGCTCGCTCTCTTTGCTTTGTGGTTAAAGTCATCTCAGCGCTTCCCGCAAATACTCAAATTCATTGCTGACATCATCAAGAAGTCGTCATCAACGCCGCTGCTGGTTCCTTTCATGAAGTCTTTAATTACCTTGTTGAACTTGTTTGAAGGCGTGTCATATGTTTGTCCTCGCTAATAAGTGGCGGCTAACAGCTTTTCCGAAAAGAGTCTGTCAGGGGAGCGTGAGAAATCGTGACCAGATCTGAAGAATTACGAGGAAAATCCCGACATGGATGGAGAAAGAAACATCGCTGGATTTTTTTTTTTTTTAATCTTTGAGCTTTATTTTGGATTTCTTTATTTTATTTTGAAACTACACAGTTTGTTTTTCTCCGTGTATTTTCCTGGGAGCTCCGAGCTCTCATGTCCCGTAAAGGTTCCTCTGGACCGTTGGTGAGTAATTCACATTTTGTGCTGAGAGTTTTTAAAAAGGCAGAGCTGCAAAAAAACAAACAAACAAACAAACAAACAAGAGCTCAAAATGAACGCTGAGTAGAACTTCTTTATTGTTATTAATATTTCAATCCAACAGAACATCAGTAAATCTCGAAGCGCTGACGTTCTCGAGGAGCCGTTAAGCGTTTTCACTCCCGGGTAGAAAGCTCCGTCACGCACAGGAACGCTTTCTTCACGTCGCACTTGTCGTCCTCGACGTGTTGCTTCTCTGTAAGACACACACATTGATTTTAAAGTCAACACGTGTGGACTTACAGCTAGCTAAATGTGACAGTGGACTCGTACCTGTGGCTCCGAGCCCCATGCAGTTCTTAGCTTCATCCATGCTCGGTGCTTCGGGGCCCCAGCCGCTGAACGTGAATTTTTTACCGCTGCTCCATTTCCATTTCCCCTCCTGAAAGAAAACAGCCTCGCGTCAATAAATGGAAAGGATGTGAAACATGACAGGAAATACAGCTTTGTGTAAGTTCGAGTGGGATGACTCGATGACTTGCTCATGGACCCTCAGGGCAGCGGTGTGTCCAGACTCCTCAGACTGAGGCGGCCGCTCTGACTTGTGCAGGGGTGGCCTGAAGTTTGTTGCACACACGGATAAAGATCGTGTATTTCGCCCTTCTGTCTTCGACATCGAAGATAATGGCAACTTATAAATCTTCTTAAAGACTCGACACAGCAAAACAAACAAACAAACAAACAAACAAACATCTGCACGCTCGACGTGAATGCTGGATTAAAACTCGAGTGCCCCCTCTGAATATCCAATAATAGTCGAGGATTCTTAGGTGGTGTCTGAGGTAGCCAATGAGATTTTAAAGGGGTGGCCCATGCCACCATTAGCCTGGTTTTGTAATCCTGTTGTCTTTGTCCTCATGCCTAAGTCATGCCCGTCAACGTCTGCGCTTTCATCCCGTGTTTCCACTAAGTTTGCAGGAACGTCGTCCCTCTACAGCAGGGGTGTCCAAAGTGCGGCCCGGGGGGCCATTTGTGGCCCTTGAGTGGATTTTTTGTGGCCCTTGACTTCAAATCGAAGAATCAGAAGATTTTGGCCCCAGGCCTCATCAGATGGCATATTTCGTTCTTTTTCTTTCTTTTTCATGTTAGCGAGGGAGACCTATAAAAGCCTGACTATTCTTTCCAAAACATTAGAACACAACAGTTTCCCACTGCAGTTAGTTATTGTGTATTTACATTATTTTTTGAAGAGGTCAAAATACAAAAAGTTCCTTCCAATATTTAAAAAAAAAAAACCCTGTGGCCCGTGAGCGATTCTAACGCGACAATTTTGGCCCGCAAGAAAAAAAGTTTGGACACCGCTGCTCTACAGCCTCGAGCTTTCACTGTTCTTTTCTCTCAGTGTTCAAACATGCATCACTCACCTTCACCGCATCGTAGCCTCCGAGCCACGCCGGTATTTCTTTACCTGCTGCCGTAACCACAATTTGTCTGAATTTTTCCACATTATCCGGTTCAAGGATGGCGGCCAGGTTTCCTCCTTCAGATATGCAATGAGCCTAATGCGGGCGGAGGAAGTCGGAGGATATTAAAAAAATCAGAGCATGATGGGAGGATCCTGACGACAGATCTGGGTTTCTTGTCGTACCTCGGCATCGCACCAGTCCTTCAGCTTGTTGTTGAACATGTAACACTGACCCGCCATCTCAGTCCATCCTTCAGGGCAGACCTGACAGCAGCCGCCTACAAAAACACTTCAGTTATAAATACATGATGGATGCAGCATCTCCACATCTGTTCAGATTCATCTCACACCTGAGTCACAAGACGACATGTGCCGAGTCTGCTGATGATCTACTTTGATATTAATGAAGCAACAGTCGAGTGTCTGGGTGACTGATGACTCGCACCAGGTCGGGGAGTCGAACCAACAACCAGTGCATCAAGGACTCGAAACATCCTTTTTGTTTTTTGTTGTTTTTTTAGAGGCTCCCTCCCTTTGCATCAACACTTAGAAGAAGAATTAGGTACCAACCTTTTTGGGAACATTTTGCCTGTGGAAAAAAAAAAGACTTCTTCAGCCACTTCATGAGAGACATCGACATTCATCATGGCTGCCCTTCAACACATGCTGAAGCAACAACCCAGCGAAATGTGATTTTTGACTGATTCATTTGGCCAACTTTTTTTCCTCCCTGAAGGAAACTCTGGAGGCGTGCTTCTCACACACACACACACACACACACACACACACACACACACACACAGAGAGAGACCTGGCTTACACTCATGCATGAACAGGAGCTGTGGAAGTACACGAGTGGAAAGATGTCAGAGTGGGGCTGCTACTCTGAGCTGTTTGGGTTCGATGCCTTGCTCAAGTCACCTCGGCAGTATACCTCCAGCAACCAGACCAACTCCTATACTTCGTTTTTGTCCACACTTTTACTTTTACTGTACAGTTCCCAACCCAAGTCCCTTCAGTCTGAGCGACTGACACGCCCTGCAGGCGTCCGGTGATAACTTACATCTGCTCCCATCAGCAGTCCACAGCTCAGGCCAATGAGCACGACGAGTGGGAGATTCAGCGCCATCTGTGTGTGAACGAGAGACACAACACACACGTCATTAACAATCAACCACACAAATCATTCAACGACCTGCGGTTCAGTCTTTATCGAACCTGGTAAATGTTGGAGAGAAGTGAGGTGTAAGGTTAAAGAAAATACAACGTCAACGTTTTTTTCATCCTTTAAAAGTTTGATCAGAGAGAGAGAGAGGGTGAACACATTCAACCTGTCGAATCTACACTTCTTCAAACGGTGAATAAATAAGAAGGCGAGACTCTACCTTGTCGCGATGATCCGATGAGACTCAACTGGTTTTCTCTCTCCGAGGGACGCCGCTCTTTATATACCTTTCGGCAGATCGCTGAATTGAGAGTTTTGCATTATATAAAGTGATCCAGGGAAAATATTGATTCTGCAATCATCTGTCATCTTTTGGCCACAGCCTTGGGTAAAGGTTAGACAGGCAGAGGATTCGTCTCCGTGATGAGCTGACACCGCGGCGTCCTCACGTGGCTCGAGGACGGTGTCATAGGGTCCATGTTTGATCAGGTGCTGAGCCCGACCTGTGACGTTCATCATTTTAATCTGATTCTTGTCTGTGGGTGTTTTTTAAAAGGTTGTGCAGTGTCATGTTTGGGGTTTCTGTGTGCTTTCCCACGTGTGTTTGTTTTGTTTTCCCCCTGTCTGTCTGCTCCCTCTGTGTTTCCCTCTACAACTTAATTGATCATTGGTTTCAGGTTGGCTCACAGGTGTTTGCACCTCAATCAGCTCATTATTTAAGCCGGCTCCTTCCATGTTGCCGGTGCCAGATTATTGTTCTTCCCTCATGGGTTTGTACTCTCCGTGTCAATACCAGTTTTCTATTGACTCTGTGAATGATCGTTTTTTTCCTTGTCGTGTTTTTGACCTCTCGCTAGTTTCCCAGTCCTGCACGTCCTGCAACCTCGTGTTTTCCCCGTCGTCTCGTTCGTCTACATCTGGCTCAACTACACGCGTGTTTTGGAATCACTTTCGAGTCACCTTAGATTCATGCAACACATCCGTGTCACTTATATTTCATGTAGTACATTTATTCACCGTTGTCACTCGTTGTTTAATAAATCATTGTTCGTTATTCTGTCTCTGAGTCGTAACATGCAGGGAGTCCCAATGCTTCTGTTTCTGTTCTATTGTTTTAATTTCCTTCTGATTGAACTGTAACTTTCCGTGTGCACATTTAAATCAACAAGTGGAGACCACATCACTCCTGCTTTAACTTCAACACATTTCAGAGTTGACTTTAAGACTTTATCATTGACTTATAAAGCGTGCTCTGGATTCCCCCCACCCTCCGGATCAGCCTCCTCGAAGGCGAATCGAGCTGGCAAAGTCTTTGTCCACTTTTAAATCTCAATCAGAAGAACAGTTTTATAAACTTGAATTTGTTGGATTTGTTGTTTGGGCGTATTGTAAATCCTTAGACGACATTAAGGCGGTATCCTCGTATCGTTGATCACCTCTTATCTCTTTTTTTTATGGTTTTATTCCCTTCATTTGAATGTTTGATCTTTTGCTGGTTTTAAATTTCCTCGTCATTTGTGGAACTTCTGCTCTAAAATTTCACGGCTTTGCTTCTTATTATTCATCACTGTCTTTCTCACATTTCTCTATTTTATTTTCATTCTAACCCTGTTTTGGAAAGTGTAAATCAAGATTATAAGGAAGCACTGTGCAGCTTTTCCTCACCTGTGTGTCTAGGTGTGCTGATTGTCAAGGCTGCGTGGGCTCTCGGGCCCCTGAGGGCCGGCAAACCTCACACCACAGCATTTTATAAAGAGTGCAACATGTGCAGTGACTGGAGTGGTTATCTTAGATTTTACTATGTGATTCTCAACTGACCTACCAAATGGTGTTTTTCCACTTTTATGAGAACTGTAATTGCACTTGGAGTATTTGCTCTTCGTGTATTGGTTTATTGTTTTATGACTGTTTGAATTGTAAATCTGTATTTAGCTGACTCTCTCCAGAGATCCATTTCAAATGTCTTCTCTCCAAGATCACGTCTGAATCATGTTTTTTTTTAGAGATTTAGCAATTCTCATCTTTTTTTTGGAGTACTTTCTGTCACATTTAAAAAATAAAAAAAAAGTGTTTCACAAACTGAGTGTGTCTGTGCAGTGCACGCTGATATCCTTCAAAGTTAGATGATTAGGAGTCGTGTGTGTGTCCGCTCTGAGTGAGCTGTACATGGTGTTCAGTCGTCCGTCACCAGGGGATTAACTTTAATGTCTTGGATAATAAATTTTCGTCTGTCAACGAGCATCATCAGGTCAAAACGGCTCGCAAGCAAAATAAATAAGAACGCCTTTATCATCATTATACAAACAACAAATACAGGAAAAGCTTCACCTTGAAGAGCACACACTTTAAAGTGCACTCAGACAACCACAGTGTGAACAACAAACAAGTAAGATGTGCAAAGTGTGAGTCAGAGTTTCAATATAAATGAATAGTGCTCGAAACACAAAATGAGGATTAAATGCAATGTGGAAGAAGTTTTATCACACAGCAAAACAGCTGACGCTCGCTGACTTTTCTTTATCCGTTATATTGTCATGTCGTTGCTGTGAAAGATGAAAAAAATCTAAGTAAAGTTTACGGAGCATATTGCAGGTGAACGACACCAGTCAAGAGTTTTTTTGAAGGAAATTCAGAAATGGAACAAAGCGAAGGGTCTCCTATCTGTGTCCCCGAGTGTCACTCCTATAAGTGTCCCCGAGTGTCACTCCTATCTGTGTCCCCGAGTGTCACTCCTATCTGTGTCCCCGAGTGTCACTCCTATAAGTGTCCCCGAGTGTCACTCCTATCTGTGTCCCCGAGTGTCACTCCTATAAGTGTCCCCGAGTGTCACTCCTATCTGTGTCCCCGAGTGTCACTCCTATAAGTGTCCCCGAGTGTCACTCCTATCTGTGTCCCCGAGTGTCACTCCTATCTGTGTCCCCGAGTGTCACTCCTAAGTGTCCCCGAGTGTCACTCCTATCTGTGTCCCCGAGTGTCACTCCTAAGTGTCCCCGAGTGTCACTCCTAAGTGTCCCCGAGTGTCACTCCTATCCGTGTCCCCGAGTGTCACTCCTATCTGTGTCCCCGAGTGTCTCTCCCATCAATGAAAAGGAACAAAATCTGTCTTCCTATACTTATGATAGTCGTCTGGCTTATTGTTATGAACCTGTAAGGTGTGATAGACGCATTGTGGTTTTCATTCATTCATACACATAAAGATGTTCAAAGCAGAGTGAGAGAACGCGACTCCCTTATGTTACGTTAGCATGACGCCGTTAAATAGCTATGCTAAAAACAGCTAGCTTTCTCCTCCTTTTGTGTTGAAGAACAAAAAAAAAAGTACTTATTCTACAGCCATTATCAGACAATGTAAAGTGTTAATTTACAAAAAATTATCTGCAATATGCTCTGACCTACGGCAGCTTCATCAGCAGCTAGTTTTAATGTAACTATGGACGAGGCGGACGCTGAGATGCCTGCATGAAAAAGCGTCATTTTGCATCACATGAAGAAAACTTCCAGGCAAAGAAAAACATATTTTTCTCGTCTCAGGGCAAAATGAGGGCTGGATTCACGACCATTCAACACTACTACCATGTTTCTGATGATACACAGCTTCATGTAAATGGGTGAAGTATCCCTTTAACAGAATGACATCATCAAAAGAGTGGAGACGAACAGAAAACACAGCCGTGCACGTCCCTCTCATTGGCTCGAGGTGAATTCTCCAGAGAATATGCAGCGTTTTTACAGGACTTTTCTGCATGTGTGAAAGCCCAGTGTTTGTTTTCCCATCCCTTGATGTTCACAACTTTTTGTTTAAATAAAATATATTTTATTGACGCCTGTCCCAAGTAAAGGCAGAGTCATTTTATAGACTTGCATAAATCTGGGCTGTGAATAGAAGTCTTTCTCAGTTTTCCACCAACATCTCTGTCACAGTTTTATCTCCTAAAAAAGAGACTTTGAGTGCATCAACTTCCTTTAATTCATCGACAAAGTTGGCATGAAAACTCATCAGAAGCTAAATGTTGCTCCTGATTTCTGTTTCTCCTGTTAAACACTTCCAACATGTCTGGAGGATATCCTGTTTTTAGTTCACTCACCTGCTGCACATCATCCTCTCCACACGCCGCATCTTGGCAAATATTTTTGAGGAACAGGTCAACATTTACTCAAGGCTCTGGCACTTTGCCATCAGAACTAATTGCAATACCGCAATACTTTTTTTTTCTTCTATTAATCAAACAATAAAAAAAGATATATAAAGAGTGGCTCTCCTTCAAGATGTTATTGCATGCCTCATCTGACAACGACAAGGTAAGGCTTTGAATCTTAGCTTCCACCTCTGCATCGTCTTTATCGAATAGGAAACAGAACACGTGAAGTTTGAAGTTTATATTTAGTCGTGTTCACCCGGGAGAGACACGTTGACACCTCGATGGTTTAACGAGGCGTTAAACCATCGAGGTGTCAACGTGTCAGGGTGACAGGGTGAGAAGGACCGTGTGCTTGCGAGGATATCTGATCGCATTATTGCAATTTAACAGAAGTAAAAACAACTATCTGTGAGGTCGACGTAGTCCCACAGATGTTAGCGTTAGCGTTAGCCCCCTCCTTAACCAACAAAACGGGCTGACAAACAAAAGCAGAATAAATAAGACAACAGAAGCAGTAACAGCCAAAGATTGTGTCTGAATAATGATGTTTTCAGCGGCTTCGTGAAGGTGTTGTAGATACTGTCGTGTTGTAATGACCCACATCTGATCTTCACACAGATGGAGTCCGAGTTTCATCTCTTCGTGATCCTTGGCTTGAGCTGCGGACTGTGGTTGGGAGCAGACGTAAGCTTCAAGATTTGTATTCATCACATACTTAAACAGATTTTTCCGCAAGGCCATAAAATACAATGTCAAGAATAAAAAACAGTTATTTGAACTTAAAATATTGAAGTCACCAGGTAAAAGTAAAATAGTAACTTTTTTTTTTTAAAGGATTATTGAATGTACAAGATAGAAAAATATAGAAAATACATATTTCTAAACTTATACATTCACATATAAAACACTATTAGTTTTATCCACTGCTGAGGTTTGGAATGCATGAAGCCCTCGATGGCTTTTACTTTGAAAATACTACAAAGTCCACGCTATAATCTAAGTCCTGAGTAACAGGACTTTATGGATACCGTCCATACCTGATTAAAAACTACTTCAGTCAGGACCAATTTGTATTACAATTATTTTCATTTGGTATGGAGCTGTCCTGGGATCTCCCGACCCTTCCTCCTCCTTACGTAGAAAGCATTAGGTGGAAACACACACTTCTGCCCTTCCCGTGCACACAAGGAAAGCTTAAGGTTCGGAGATTTGCAGCAAACACAACAAAGAGCTTCAGTGACGACAGCATGACATTGATAGAGTCAGAACAGTGTAAACATGTGAGCTGGGGTGGAGGAGGAGGAATGCAAATGTGACTTGCAGACGGAGCAGCAAAGAGTAGACGGTTGAGTAAAGAGTAAAAGCTTCCAAGATTATTAATTGTGTTTTTCTAAACAGGATGATCGTCTCAAAAGTCCTGCTTTGTTCTCATAGTTACTCATCAAACTGTTATTTCTAATTCACTTCACAGTTAATAATCATGTTTTTCTTGACATTCACAGGCGAATTGTTACAAAAAAGGTTGGTGCTTCTTTATTCTTTAAACCCCAAATAACACAACCGTCATCAACATTTGTCCCCAAGTTGACATTTCTCTGATTAGTTCGGGCTCTTGCTGCCTGTTCGCTCTGACTCCACGCGTCATGATCACGCCTCACTAAGGGGGCCCACGTGGTCAGACGAACTGTAAACAGCAACAGTGGCTCAAAATGTGCACCATGGGCACCAGGCTCCCATGCAGACATAATGGTGATCAGAGGCCCCGACTGACATCCTGTCGTGACCTCTGACATGACAGATTTGATTTGCTTTGTGGTAGATTGCTGCATGGCCTGCCCTGACGGTTGGATTGAGCTGAACTCTCGTTGTTTTATGTTCATCTACCAGGAGAAGGACTGGTCTGATTCTGAGGTACTATCAATGATAATCGTGTTGTTATTATTACTGCAGGCTGCGTTCATTTTCCTGACTCCTACACTGGCTCCTTTCCTTCTTTCCTTGTTTCCTTCTTTCCTTCTTTCCTTGTTTCCTTGTAGGACAGCTGCATCGCACAAGGAGCAAATCTGGCTTCCATCCACAGCAAAGAGGATTACGATGCCCTCAGAAATCTGGTGAAAAATTCGACAGGCATTGATAAACAAACTTGGGTGGGCGGATATGATGCAGTCAAGGTAAGTGGAAACATCCTGGTTACGTTTAATGAACCAATCATTGATCTTTATTTGTCTAATCTTAAGACAATCCACAAAGAGTCTTAGGGCAGAGCAGTTCAGGGAGGGGGGCCAAGAGACAAAAACATGAAGAGCAGGTCAGAGGGGTCACCCAGAGACCAGCGGAGCAGGTCCAGAGGGGGTCCAGGGGGTGGATCAGATGAGGACCAGGTCCAGATCCATTTAGAGGGTTCTTTTAACAATGGAGCCAAACTCTTTTAGGTCAAAGTAAATCCAACAAAAATCCAAAAGGAGAAAAGTCGGACGATGAAACATGTCACATATGACGGAATAAATGAAGTTATGAAATGTTTGAGAAATCCGCTCACGGGCTGTTTCACTTTCTTTCAGGAGGGTTGTTGGAGGTGGTCTGACGGCTCACCTTTTCAGTTCCAATACTGGGGCCCGAAGGAGCCAAACAACTTTGGCGAGGGCGAACACTGCATGGAGCTGAACTGGAAAAGTGTGTATCCAATAACGGCTTCATCTTTAGTTTGTTTTCATGTTTTGAAATGTACATCAACACTCGCTGGTTGTGTTTTCCTCTAACCATGAGAAGGTCTGAAAGCTTTGTGTTGTGTGTTCGTCCACCTGCAGAGAAAGACTGGGCCAACGACTGGAAATGTACCAACAACAGATCCTTCATTTGTGGAAGGAACAAGGAAAAGGTGAACGTGTCGTGAGAAAGTCCAGCATCTACCGCGACTCATCTTAGAGGTCACTTCACTGTCGAGATTGTTAAAGATTTATTGACATGATGATTAACTGACGGTATCAATAAACCAAATCTAATCAGCAATAATTTTGAGCCTTCTTGTGAAATTCGTAGTTCCAGATTTCGTTGGGTTCAGGTTGGTAAAAAAAAAGCGACATATGACTGACACAGTGACCAGCAAGGACTCGAACCTACATTTAGAAAGCCGTGCAGGACTGATCAGGCTGTGGCTCAGTTGGCCCCCGACTCGTCCAATGTGGGCAAGACACTAAACCCCAAGTGGCTCCTGCTGCTTTACATGAGTGTGTATGAATGGATGAGTTAACACTGATGGACTCTTTACTCTGCAGCAGCCTCTACCATCAGTGTGTGAATGTGGAGGCGTGGCCTGCGGTGTAAAAGAGCTTTGAGTCGTCAGACGACCAAAAAAGAAATATACAAGCTCAAGTCCACTTACAATTTAAACCAATTGAAAGTTTGAATCCACAGTGGGAGAAAGGTTTATTATTATAGATATAGCCGAGACCTTTTTGCTGAACTCTATGAAATTTGCACCACAGCAGCAGCAGGACACAATGTGCTCTGTATTATATTAAAGAAAGTGTTTGTCTTTGCTTGGTTAAACTGCAAAAACTAAACAAGCCCTTCGCTATAAAAGGTAACCTAAAAATGTCCATCACACTCTTCAAGGACATTGTACTTTTCACAAACGTCCAGTTCAAGTAAGTGGAGCAGGAGGCATTTGTTAAAGTGTTAAATGGCACTGCCAGCTGGGCCAGAGGAAGCAGTGGTGATGGATGGGATGGAGAGCAGCAGGACTGCTGGACATCCTGGACGTGACGCTCTGATCAATGTGTCTCGCCCTGAAGACGGACTGGAGATGTAGCGCCCGCCACGTCCAGACCTCATTAAGTAATCCAACATTTCATTTGCGTCCAGGTGAAGGTTAACGAGGCAGAGAAGGGCCCATTAACGTGTCTTTTCTCTGACAAGATGAAACTATTCTCACAGGTTTAGCACGACATAGGAAGCGTGTTTTTTTTTTTCATGCAAGAATCAACCGTGTGTGTAATTTGTAAAGCAACATAATCAGGGTAAATTATCATATTGCAGCAAACACAAATGTTAATCCAGGCTGAATCAGGGTCGCAGTCATTTGGGTCGGTTACTTCCTGAAGGAGGTCACGGAGCTGCCTCAGCCTCCACCATCGGACTGTGTCGTCCCCACCGCCGTCCTCGTTCACGCACGGCCCGCTCCGACCTCCACCTCAGCGGAGAGGAAGCGTGGACGACAGGAACATGGGGAAAAAAAATCCTTCCTGCGTATTATCCCATCTGCTCTTTTTGTAAAGAGTCTCGAGGTAACGCTTGATGTGAATTGGCGCTCGACATATATTGATTGATTGACGCATTTAACCTCTGTGTTCTCATCTCCACTTGTAAAGAGAGACTTTTATGGAAGCGTGCACATCGGCAGCTTCAGCTCTTCCTTGGTTGGCTGAAGCTGCGTGACTTCAGCTTGTTTAATGCACACCGTGTCATTTATTGATTAAGGAGATTTTGTCTTTATGCTGCTAAACTGTTGATGTGATCATCAAAGCACGTTTGTTCTAAGAAAAGGGATTTGTGCATAAAAGAATGAATAAGTTCATGGTGAGTCTTTGTGCTCCTGCTTCCCTGGGCGGTTGTTAAAATGATTGAGCAGCCGTCATGCACACAAACACCACACGGGCCTTTGAGGAAACGTCCTCCCGCTGTTTCTGCTGCTGCTGGTTTGATCGCGATGATCTGGGACTCGAGGACATTTAAAGAGATCTGTGACGTGGACAGACTGACAACACGGGGATGAATGAGCTGCTATTTCCACGCTTAATTAGACCGTTTAAGAACTTAATTTCATGCAGATCAGACCGAGAAAGCCTGAGCTGCTCTGGTTGATCCGGGCAGTTTGCCAGACACGAGCTAAATCTGCCCAGTGGAGACTCTCCTGCTTTATTCCATGAAGAAGATTACAGTGTTGCAGGACTTATTGCCTCTGATTTCTCCTCCAGGTAAAGAGTAATTAATACAACTTCACCCCCCGACTCCTCTAAGGCCTCTTATCCAAACCCTCTCTTTATCTCGTTTAAGAAATGTAATTAGAAAATCTTTCCACTTAACGATTACACAGACCGGAAGAGACGTTCAAGCCGCGGACTCTCTTGGTAATTTGTTGGCCAGAGCTACGTGAAAAGACGTGTTGGACAGCGGGACAGAAGAGCTGTCAAATTAAAAGTCGTGCTAAACTCAAGATGGATGGACGACATGGCGTTAGGAAGGGTGTCGCTGTCGCAGAAAGTTATTTCTTTGTAGAGGTTTCTTTTATTTTGAAATGTTTTCATTTCTGAGATCGGTGCAGAAAGCGAACGGGAAACAGGAAGCATCCTGCTCATCACCCATGATCCAAGATTTAAACGTTATCTCGTCAACACTTTATTCAAGATTTAGCGGTTTGGATCTCGTCTGAATCAGGATTCTGTTGTTTTGTCATCTGAGTTTCCAAACTGCAGTTTTTATGGTTTCAGGAAGTTGTGGTTCTATGGTTGAGTCTTTTTTAAAAATCAAAACACGAGCAGAGAAAATAAGATGGACAGTCAGCGGCGTTCTCTGTGAACAGATTTATTTCTGAATAAACAGTTCAACAACACGACGTAGCTGCAATTTAAAAACGAGATACAAACTGAAATAAAAGAAATTAACCCAAAGATGGCTTCAGTTTGAGAGAAGCAGAGCATGCTGGGAGAAAAAAACAAAACAGAACAGAACAGGAAGTCACATCACAAACGCAGCTGCTGATAACTGTCAGACCAGATCAGCTGATCAGACTGACGCCATACGAGAAAGAGTTTAGACTCCTCCTCCTCTTCATCCTTAAGCTCCTCCCCCCCCTCTCTCTCCTCCCCCGTTTTACTTGTGTCCCTTGCTGGTCTTGAAGGACACCTGCAGGACTTTGTCTCCAAGTCGGTATCCGTTCAGGCTGTGGATCGCCATGGCGGCCTCCTCGTAGTTCGTCATGGTAACGAAGCCGAAGCCCTTGCACTTGTTGGTGTTGAAGTCTCGGATCACTTTCACGTTGATGACGGCGCCGAACGGCCCGAACATCTGCCACAGGATGGCCTCGTCTGCGTCCTGACCCAGGTTATAGATGAAGATGCACCAACCGGCGGACGAGCTCCCAGAGACTCCGCCCCCTCCGCTCATGTGATCCACACTCATTGGAGAAAACCTGGAGTAAAACAGGAAGTATGGTTTGTGAGTGTCTGATAATTCGTTTTTTTCCCCCCCTCGTGTTTCAACGGCGAGGAACCTACCTGAATCTCTGGGCCTGGTGATGGACGGGTCCTCCGAAGCGACGTGGTTGGCCATGATACACCTGTGACGTCATCTGAGAATTCCTGGCCTGATTGGGGTTTGCTGCAAACTTGACCGTGATTGGCTCAGAGCTACCAGGGGGGGTGTGGCCGTTCAGGTGCTTGACGGCTTCTTCTGCCTCGGCCCTCTTATCGAACCGGATGAACGCCACGCCCCTGGACAGACCTACAGAGTCAATAAGATCAAAAGGGGTAACACAATGTTAATTGAGGACTGGCAGCGAGGAGTGGGCGCAGGATGGTGGTTACTAAGAGCGTGCAGTACCTGAGGCCTGGTCCACCAGCACTCTGGAGTTGATGATGTGTCCAAAGCGAGTGAACATGTCCTCCAGGTCCTGCTGGCTCAGATTCCTCGGCAGCCCGCTGATGTACAGATTAGCGTCTTTGATCGTGTCCGAGCTCGGCCGTGCAAACGAAACCTGCACGGGCGAAACAGGAAGTGCTCAGTCGGTAACCATGACAACTAGATACAGTTCAAAATTAATTAAACAATACTGGATCAAATAAAATTACAGAGTGTTTAAAATTAAATCCAGACATTCGAAGTATAATTAAATTTTCAAATGTAAAAAATAAAAAAAGTTTCCACATTTTTCAAAATAAAACCAACAAAAAGACAAAATAAAAGCCTCTAAACAGTCTCAGAGCATTCGACAATCGTAAAAAGAAAAAGCATAAATTTAAGAAAATAAAAGCGCGTCACACCGTCACACTGAACTGAAGTAAATCACAGATTCGGTGTGGACGTGTGTCAACGTTAAAAAACAGGCTGAGAATAATTACCGAGTCAGAAAAAAAAAAAAAAAAAAAAAGAAACATGACAGCAGAGTTTTCAAAATACCTTCATCCATCAGACAGATTGCAGGAGAGAGAGAGAGAGCGCCCTCTACTGTCCAGGGAACATAACACATCTATCAGTTGAGACAGGAAAATCAAAGAGCACCTGTTGCACATTACCTTGATAGTTTTAGACTGTAGCCTCAGGCCATTGAGGGTACTGATAGCCCTCTCTGCATCATTAGGGTTAACAAAGTTAACAAAGCCGTAACCTAAACTGTGGCCTAGAGAAACACAAAGGAAAACAACAAAATAAAAAACAAAACTGTCTGTTACAGAAGCTATACATTCGGATGATTCACAAACTGATACAGGCAATAAGTCACAGAAAATTCTCCAGTGTTTAAAAAGTCACAAAGTTGTTCTGAACAGACCAAGAAAACCCAACCAAGTGAGACCTCCACTATTTATCTTTAAGCACGAATGAGTTTCTAAATACTGACTCATGGAGTATAGGGTCAATAAATTAATATAGAAAACAATAAATTTGAAATATTGCAGAGTTGAAACCTGTAACTACAGTCGACAGTTTTCTTAATGTGTTCAGAACAAAAAGTTCTCCAAACATTAATTCAAACTTTACAAACAGTTTCAAATCCTGAAAAACAAAAAAAACGTGAAAACAAATCAACACTTTAAAAGTGCAATTAGATCCCACTTAAATATTTAAAACAGTTTGTCACAGGTACGGAGAAAATAGCTTCTTCATTTCATACCATAAATAAATAAAAGTTTCTGTTAGTTTAGTATTAAAAAAAAAAAAGAAGTAGAAAAGAAAAGTGATTATTGACCCGTACAGCTGATAACAAAAGTGATATCTGTGAAACAGTCAGACTGAGGTCATTATCCTGGTGTGAAAAATAACAAAACATTACAACAGTGAGGAAAAAAAATATATTTATATATTCAGTTAAAAATCACAGATTCATCCTTTAAAGAAAAACAGAGCGACTTAAAAAAATAAAGCTTATTGTTAGAAAAATAACAAAAAACAGGACACTTAAAAAAAAAAAAAACAATGAAAAAAGTGCAGCAGGAGAGAGAGTACAGAGACAATCCTGCAAAAAGGACGAGCTCGCCGTTGCTAGCGTTAGAGCGACCACGGCTGTGCTGCCAGTGCCATCGACAGATCTGATCGATTAAAAGCATCTTGATTTATGATCGGGATTAATCACATGTACGAGAAGCATCTTATTTCAATCTGAGCGCACAGCTGATTAAAACACAGCTGCTTGCCCCGCCCCCTTATCTAAGTAAGTTTGTGTCTCTCTGTTAACTTCTGAGAACGACTGATCAAAATCTTTTACTCCCAGCGATGGGAGTGGATCAATTTATTTAAACGGGAAAGATTTGACCTGCATCAGTGCACGCAGAGTTTCAAAGTACCTGACCGTGTGTGTGTGTGTCGCTCCCTCCTCTCTACAGGTGGTCACAAATACTGCAGTGTAATGGAGCGTGAATGAGAGATTGACACAGGCCCTTAATGTAGTATACCTGTAATACTCCCATCTGTCGCTGTGTCGTGGATGACTATGTAGTTTAAATGTTTAGTCGTATTATTATTAAATATTATTACAGATTACTGCAGTGCTCGTACCTGCCACTTTGTCGCGGATGAGTTTGGCCGACTCGACGTCGCCCACGCTGCTGAACAAGCTCCGCAGCTCGTCCTGGCTCATGGTCTGCGGCAGGTAGTTCACAATAAGGTTTGTTCTGGAGTCGTCGTCCTCCATCATCTGCTCACTGTACCCGTTATCGTACAGCTCCTAAAACACACACACACACAATCAGCTGTTAAGACATCAACAAACGACACACCCACTATGCAACACGAGCACAACCTCATAAGTTAAGAGACGATTATTTCACCTTTCCGGGTCCTCCTTTGGCTGAATGTGGCCCGACATCATTCTGGGACGACTGCACCTCACACACCTGGAACACACACACACAATGTCAAAGGTTCTGAACAAGTTGATGTACGCACGTGATTCTACAATGCTGTGTACATCACGTAGTTGCTGTGTACATCACGTACACAGCAACTACATGCACCCGGGGGCCCGAATCCGGGTCCCGGATTCACAAGGATCTGCTCGAGTCCAGGATCAGCTTACCTTCAGGTACCGGATGTGTCCTCGTCGTTGCGTCATGGAGACTCGCTGCGTCTGTAAAAAAAGAGAAACGTGTGCTGTTAAAACGTCTCCTCCTCTGAATCCAGGTTTCAGTCTGTTCTACATGAGTATGGTTCCGGTCAAGGTTTCTGTCCGTTATACATGAGTCTGGTTCTGGTCCAGGTTCCGTTTTCTCCGCTAAAGCTATGCTAGTAGATGTTGCTATGCTACGTGCTAATGGATTAAAGCGGTTAATCTGTAATTAATGCAACCTAAATTCTGTTCTGGACCGGTCTATTCCGTGTTTACGGATCACACGTGTCATAAATTGCTGCGCGTACACAGGTGAACAGGTAAACAGGTACGAAGAAGAAAAAGGGTCGATGCTAAGCTAACAACTAGCTAACGTTAGCCACATGTTAGCATCGCGGCAAACGGCGGGAGCTAACGCCGTTAACACGTCATAGACTTACCGTACAGGTGGCGGACAGGTGGGGACGGCTCGGGCTCTCTCTGTTGTTTTTTCGCAGACGGGTTTTTACACGTCAGCTTTGCTCACAATTTTTTTTATGGGGAAAAAAAGGCGGATTAGCTGTAAACTGTTAGCTCCTCTCCTCTCGCGCGCCACACAAAGACAGCGAACTCCCGTTTATTGTAGCGTCGCGATATCTTCTTCGTATATCTGCGTACATTCGAAGTGTGGATTATTGGCGCCACCTCGTGTGCTGGAGGTTACTTTGACAGTTAATAGAGTACAGAGGCCCATGAGCAAGGCACCGCAGTTTAGCTATTCGTGAGATGTAGGAATCTGTTGAATGTGTTTTATTTCTTTTCTTACAGCCTTTTAAAAGAGACACTACATCAGTTAAGATTCCCGGGTTGAATAAAAATTTCAATCTCGTATTTGTGGAGTTTCTTTTGTTGTAAAAACGTAATATCATTACTTTATTTACAACTCTTTAAAATATTTTCATGATATCTAAAGTCTATGTATGTTACAGACAAACAACAAGACGTTACTTCGTGGACATGTGCTGATTTCAGGTACTGCTCGGGAGTTTCACAGTTTTTCAAAGATATATTCGAGCCAAAAAAAAAAAGTTGACGTGAGATATTTGAATTAATAAAAACGCTGTTAACATTAACAAAACACATTTTGCCCAGCCCCCATATGATGACGATTCTGACGTAAAGTCGGGAAGTCAGACATGTAATTCTTTTCCGAGTTTCCGACTTGTTGTTCCGACTGGAGCAAGTGTTCATGTGCGTTATATACAACTCGGAAACTCGTTTTTATCCGACGTGTCCGACAGCACCTGAACGCAGCATGACTTCACGGGGTAGTTTCCGGCTCTGCATGTAAACAAAGCGCATCAAGCGGCGGCCGGGCCGATGGAGTTACCCCGGGTTATATGAGGAAGAAAAAAGAGAACAAACGGGAGTCTATTTGACCGGATCAGGAGCTCAGATTCTCTGTGATGGAGCTGCGTTACAAATAAACCGGAAACATGTCGATGGAAGATCCGTTCTTCGTCGTTAAAGGGTCAGTTCATGCTAACCGAGCTAATGCTAACAGATGCTGCTAAAAGATAACTAACAGAGGGGGCTTATGTAAGCTTACAGAGAGACAATGCGGATCAACAATCATAGTAAACGGATTAATCTGACGTTAAATAGCAGACCAGGTGTTTCCTCTAACATATAATAAAAGATTAAAACTGTTATGAAGACATAAAGTTCACTTGGCCCAGGTGGTCGACCTGTGGAGGGCCAGACTACACGAAGAAGACTCTACACATAAACAACATTTACTGCACTATTTAACTGTTTATTTCGACATGTTTTAATGACATGTTTTAATTGTTTGGTATTGTCGAGACATGAATCACACACGCACAAACAGAGAGATGTTTGAGGGGTTAGGTGACTTGTTTATTTTATTGATTGATTTCTTAGTTAGGGACAGTGTATATTAATGAACAGCTGTAAAAGATGCCAGATGCGAGTTTTCATCTGTTGTCCCTATAAGCAGGTTACAGAGAAAGACACATACAAATACAAATACACAAGTGACATGAGACAATAACAGAGGAAATGTTAAAAGAGGTCACAGACTGTTTGAGGTGTGTTTTGAAGGTTGCGTATGTTTGTGAGTCTCTTATTGTGAAAGGGAGAATATTCACCTATTAACATATTTACTTCCTTAATTTACTTATATACTGTCAGAACCAAACAAATGTTAACAAAAATAAGAACTTTAATATTTGTAAGTGATATGATTTACGTGATATGTGTTGACTTCAGAGGTGAATTTATGATGTTTTTGTTTCCAGTGAAGTCTTGAAGGCAGTGAACGCCGCACAGAGCCTCCATCATAGATGGAGCGAGCTCTTGCAGGAGGGGGGCGGGGCCTCCAAGGAGGAAATGGACTGGACAACCAATGAGCTGAGGAACAGTCTGCGGTCCATCGAGTGGGACCTGGAGGACCTGGACGAGACGATCAATATCCTTTAAAGAAATCTAACCAGAGTTGAAGTTTGAACGTTTCCAAGAACACGTTTTTTTCTTAACTGTTTGTGAACGCATCGTGGAGTCCAACCCGAAGAAGTTTAACCTGGACGCACCTGAACTGATGAAGAGGAAAGCCTTCATCACGAGCACCAGGCAGACCGTCAAGGTAGGATTAAATCACAACTTTATTCAGAAACACAAATTGATTCCTGATTATTATTGAGCCCTTATTGGATCATTTCATTCAAAGTGATTGGCTGAGCCGTATCTGAAGAGTTGAGCGATCTGATTGGCTGTTTCTCTCACAGGAAATGAAGGAGCAGATGTCGACTCCAGCTGCTGCTCAAGACAGGAAGAACAAACAGGTAACCTACATCTGAAGCACACACACACACACACCTGATGTTCACACACACACACACACACACACCTGTCGACCAGCTGACTTCCTCTCAGATAAATTACAACCAAAATCTCCTCAGAGAAAGAACCCTAAATCCCAAATCCTTCTAGGATCCTTCTAGACCAGCAGGTCCTTAAAAGTTATAAAGGGTTTATTTAAGTAATTGAATCAATGTAAATGTGTGGCTGATCTTGGGAGGTCTTGGGAAATGTAGTTCCTGAAAGTCCCTTAACCTTGCTGCAAATTGTCTGACAGTTGATGTGTGATACGTTCAGGCTCTGCTGGGAGAACGTGGCGCTCAGGGTCCGATCTGGCAGCCTGGTCCTGATAAATTCGGCCGACTGGACCGCCAGCTGCAGACCGCCAACTCTCAGTTTATCGAGGAGCAGCAGGGGCAGCAGCAGGTAGAGAAACACCTGAGCCTGCGACAGCCAATCATAGAGCTCCAAGCTGTAATGGTATTTTTTTCCTGTTTTATTGAATCTGATATATAATGTGTGTCGTGTCAGCTGATCGCAGAGCAGCAGGATGAACAGCTGGAGCTCGTGTCGGGAACAATCGGAGTCCTGAAGAACATGTCAGAGAGGATCGGCATGGAGTTAGACGAGCAATCTGTGTAAGACGTCGGACTGTGAACACGCTACCAAGATCTTCAACCACAAATTCAAAATGATGACGAACTCCTGAAGATGATTTTAATAACACATCCAGAGGAGTGATCAGCATGAGTTTGTTTTCTGGTCTGACCTGTTGAGTGTCTCTTTGCAGGATGTTGGACGACTTCTCTCATGACATGGACAACACTCAATCCAAACTGGACAACGTCATGAAGAAGCTGGCCAAAGTGTCTCACATGACCAGCGGTAATGTTGGAAGAACTTCCACGTTTTATAAATCTTATCAGCCGTATTAGTCGTCAGTTCCTAATGTATGTATTTCCACAGATCGACGACAGTGGTGTGCTATCGGCGTGTTGCTCGCCATCCTCTTCGTTGTGCTCCTCCTCTTCTTCATCCTCTGATCCCCCCCCCCCCCCGACCTCCCGCTCAGCACACATCTCGTCTTATTGCTGTATCTACTGAACTCTCCTGGACTCTACGAGACTCTTCTGAACTTGACTGGACTCCACTGGAACACACAATGTGTGTCCATGATTGGTAGAATAATGGCAGAGGTCAAACAAACAGAAAGTGCTGGATTTATTTTGTTTTTCATTCTTGCTTTAAAACATATATTTGTGTTTATTATCTTATTTGTTTTTAAAGGGCTGAAATAACCAGTAAAACTCCAAAAATAACCAGTGACCTCGAGTTGAACCCCAGTTCATAAAGTCCATTAAAACTCCAGTTAGAGTCCAATAAAATTAGCTGTGAAAGTCCAGTTAAAGCTTCAGTTTAATGCAAATTACAGTCCAATAAAATAACCACTAAAACTCCATTCCAAAATAAAACCAGTGATGTTCAGTTAACTGTAGTTCATAAAGTCTCATCATATCACCAGTTACTCTCCAGTTTGTCTGAGAAATAACCACTAAAACAACCAGTTACACTCCAACGTTGATTGTTATTCAATTAACACCAGTTTAACCAGTTTAACATGAATGCTACTTCCTGTTTATTTCTAATTCAACTCTCACTAAAATGACCTAAAACACTATTTTGATACAATGTGTAACACTACACCTCAACATAGGATAGGATATTACTTTATTGATATTACTTTATTGATCCCCAATGGGGAAATTCAGGCGTTACAGCAGCAGCAGAATCAAAACAAGAAGTCAAAAGTCAAAAAAAGTCATGACGTACGAAACTACAACTCAATATGACACTAAGTTTCCCTGTTTACAGTTTGTTTTGTTGATTTTAAGCGACTGAATTTGTCTTTGATTTTAATGTTTTTATTTCTCATATTTTCTGTCACATTTAGTTTTAGTTTGGATCATTCTATTAATTGATCTTTCCTATATATTGGAATTTTAAATCACAGACTTCCTACACTCCAGCTGCTTCACAATAAAAGCCTCTGTACACTAAACTCCTGGACGGCTTTTATTGTGAAGCTTAGACAGGAAGTGCAGTATTAGAGGCAGAAATCGGCTCTAGGATGACATGCATTGAATTCAGGCGACAGGTGAGCTTGAGACAATATGCCAATTACGTGGTCCCACAGCGGTACGCACAGCGGTTATTTCCTGTTTTTGTTTATCAAACTAAAACCCGTGTTCTAAGCGCTTATGAAATTTAAAATCATAAAAACCGAATAACAGGTGAAAAACTGAAACTTTAACCGTCTAAAAAAAGAATTCAGCTTTTCAGTATTTTTTCAGCAGGTTTCTGTAAATTAAAATTCTGTTAGAATTTATTGTGTTTAAATGAATCTACATTTTAATAAGTAGGACAATCATGAAGCCCTAAAAATAATACTGTTGATCGTCATGGTAACCTCATTAATAATAACCACTAAGTATTTGTTGACTCATCATAAATGAATCCATCAGAACAGATCGATGACTGAATTTAAACTTTGTTACTCCGTCTTTATCGTGTGTATTTTGTTTTTTTCTCTGAGTGAAGTTTGAACGTCTGCAGCTGAAATACATTTCAACAAAGTGATTCAGAAAATAAAGACCGACTGTTACCATTGAGTTGTTGTCTGGTTTCATGTTGACATCATAGGTTTGATTTGTTGATTGTAGAAGTTGAGGTTCGATTGAGGAAGAAAGCATCACAGCTGCTGATATCAAGCAGCAACGTCAGGCGCTGAAAAAATAAAGCCAATGTGGTTGTGCGAAATCATGCAGTTCCTCAAGTGTCCACTAGAGGCTGGCTGCAGGAGCACAGGAAGACACAAACACCCTTTCAAAAAAGCAGAAATGAGCATGTTTTCAACCTGGTTCAAAAAAGCAAACGGGTTGGATTTGTTTTTGTCGTCATAGGAACACTTTTTTTTTAAGACTCCATTTTGATTATATGAACGATATGCGTTATCCGTGGTGAAGCGCGTCGCTGACATGATCGACAGGTGGGCGCGATTAAACGTTTTTTTAAGTGGCTCAAGACCCGCCTCAGCTCCAGCTCTGAACCTGTTGTTCGGAAATTAGACTTCCTGCATGGTGGGGCGGCTGCCGATGAGCCTCCAGTCCTGCCTTTAATAGCGACAGGCCTCAATCCAAAAGACCTTTATAATGATTTAATGGCTGAATGTGTTTTTTTCTGTGCAGGTGAAACATTAAAGGGTTTCTAAACAAAAAAAATAATAACATGAAATATCATACTTTGATTCATTATTTTATTTTATTCAAAAAAATGTAGACAATCATGAAAAAACACGATAACTGTACAGAGAAATACTGCAGAGATTTTTTTTTTTTTAACAACAGGTACTGCATCAAATACGAGGCCCCGTTAAGTGCGAACCCTGAGCCTGTTCACCCTGAAATGAGGGGGAACTTTTTTTGTTCCGTTTCAGAAAGGGAGGTTACTCAAACCTGAGGAAGAAGCTCATAGTCTGTTACTATGGTAACCAGTGGCGTAGTCAGTCTTTTTTGACTGGGGTGGCTGAACAGGGTCACTGACATCTGCAGGGTATTTACCCTCCATCTCTTCTATGGGTGTCGCCTCAGCAAACCACCACTAACTCCTCCTGAAAAACTGAGACTAACGTTTCTGATATCTTTCAACAGCCAATCACAGTTCAGGAATATTAGGGTGGCCAATCAGAGTCCTAGCTGGACCGAGCCTGGCCACTGCTGGCTCCACCCTGATGGTAACCGAGTCTTTGAACCTCTCGTGGTCGGGAGCAGGTTTTTTTTGTTTTTTTTTCAAAAAGCCCAGAGTTTCTCTCCGTTTCATCTTGTGCATGTTAGAGGAGATTCAAGCTGTCTGAATAAAGAATTCCAGCTGGTTTTAAAAAGTCTGAAAAGCGAAGCTCAAACAGACTTGTTTGTTGAACACAGCACGTCGTATAGATGAAGGGGCTGCGTTACTCCACAGGGAGCTGACTGATGTTCAAACTGGGAGAGAATTTAAAGACCTGTTCTCACTTCCAGGTGACTATTTTAGCATGACCGCTCTTTTTCACACTCTGTATATCTGCATGATCCTAACCCGCCTCACATCAACCACCAAAACTCAGAGCAGTCAAAGAAGCACAAATGAATCACATTTTCTTCCTTACTGCCCACAAATGTAACTTCAGTGTCACAATTCAGCTACATAAAGCTAATGAACACTGAGACAGCCAGTCTAACATGTCAAATATATGATTCAAATAAGGTACCACCACCTCCTTTTTGAAACAGTCCCCGGGTTTCCTCGGGAAGCGTACTGCGTCTTTAGGTACTGTAGTTTATTTACAGTCACATATTATGCAAATCAGACAACACTTCACCACGTTCCTCTAACATCTGTTTCCACCCCCCCTAAGTCCATCCTCTCCGTCTCCTGCCTGCTCCACTTTTCAGAAAATGTGTACTCAAACAGGCCGTTTGGAGATGTTCCCTTCATGACATCACAAAGGGCAGTAGCCCCTCCCCCAGGTGGGTGACACTCCCACAGCTAGGTGTTTGTTCTGCCCTCTGAGTCTGCCTTCTCACCGTAAACAATAGGACATGGAGCCAGAAAGCAGCGAGTACACCCGAGCCCTTCCAGAGAGGGGGCGTGGCCAGACACAGCTCATTTACATATTTAAAGCTACAGACACAGAAACAGCCTGTTCTGAGCAGGGCTGAAATAGAGGGGTTTATAGACATTATCAAATACAGGATCAGAGTGGATTCATAACGAGAAACTTCACACACGTTTGACCTTTAAAGGTTATAATAACTTCTTAAATTAAAGGTACAGTCGCAGTTACGGTCATAAAAATTATAGCCATAGTTACAGATGATGCTGTTGCTACCGTCACCGTGGAGACGTCCTCTGCTGTCGGAGGACTCGGATTGTGGCGATCGTGGTCTGCGTTAGCAGCCGGGTCACCTGATCCAGACTGAGACAGGCGACCTTCTCTCCGTTCACCTCGACGATCTCGTCGCCGACCGCCAGCAGGCCGGTGTACAACTTCTGAGTACTGCAGTCCACCATGTCGTCCACGTACACACCTGCAGGACACATTACTGTTACTGCACAGAACTAATACTCTGAGCATGGAAAAGAAATACCTCAAACAAGTTCTTCCTGTATCATAAAGTACTAGAACTGGGGCAATCGTACGATTAGGAGTTTTCTCTAACAGTGGACTAAAAATACACAAACTTTACTTCTTAGCTGCATTCTCTCTGTTAGATCTGTGTTACCGGCTTTTGTAGTATTTGTAGTTTTTACAGTAGTAGTTGTAGTTCTTGAATTTGTGTTTGTAGTTTTTGCAGTAGTAGTTGTAGTTCTTGAATTTGTGTTTGTAGTTTTTGCAGTAGTAGTTGTAGTTCTTGAATTTGTGTTTGTAGTTTTTGCAGTACCAGAGTCGGGTCGTCCTCTCCCTCGGCTGATGACGAATCCGAAGGTTCGGTTGTTCAGTCGACTGATTTCTAACAGAACTGTTCCGTCAGAACAAACCCGAAGAACCCGACCGACGGAACGGACAGAAGAGGGACAACCGACGTCCTCGATACTCACGCACCTTTTAAGACACCTGAGGGAGAGAGACAGTGAGAGAGAGAGAATCTCTAATCAGGTGTTTAATGTGTCTCTTGTTTTGATTGGCTGTAGTTTAAATTGTTAAGTATTACTGATCAGCAGCCGGTCTGTAGTCAGCTGATCGATCCTTCTTCTTCTTCTTCTGCTCCGACCTCAAACTCTGGACAGACGATGACTTTCTCATTGGCAAGAGTTGCGCCCCCTGCAGGACAGAACAGAAACAGACATTATGAACGTCTGACTTTGATGGTTTAATGATCGATGGGATTGTTTTAAATAATCAATCAAAATAAAACTGATTGATCTTCTCACCACGTTGAGCGACTGAACAGACGGGGTTTTCTTCAGCAGACTGGAGGACTTCTTGGGAAACAAGGGGGCGGGTTCAGGATTGGTTTGGCCAGGTCCCGAGTGACGCGGTCTCAGGCTGAGCCGGTCGAGGCTGGCGGCCCGAGTCCGGCTCAGTTTGACGTTGGCAAAAAGACGACGCAGAGACAGACGAGCGGGTTCGTCTCTGCTCATCGAGCTGAAAGAAACAACGAGATGATTGTCAGATCAGACTTCTAAAACTCAACAGACGGAGACGGTAGATGGCGCTGACTCACTGTTCAGGAGGGGAGGGGTCTTCACTGTGAAGCTCTACTCTCATTGGCTTTCTCACTTGTCCATCGCTGCTCTTACCTGTAAACGTTAAGAGGGAGTTAGCGTGTGTTCTCAGGTCCACTCTGTAGGGGGACTGGTGTTGGACGTCTCACCTGAGCTTCGTCCTGCTGACAAGGATGACGAGATGGAGCTCTTCATTTTGGCATCCTCACCTTTGTCCTCCTCACTGACCCTCCTCTCCTTCAGTTCTGACCCCCCACCGAGACCTTCAAGGGTTTTAGACGCCGTCGTCGGACTCTGCGCCTCCTGGTTCAGCTTCTTTGTCGCCGTGGGGCTGTTGATCAGTACGATCTGGGACATCCTCCTCTCTGATGTCACAGGAGGAGGAGATAAGTTCGGGGGACATGGAAGTCCAGGTGATCTTGAAGGTCGAGTGGGCGGGGGGAGCTGTGTGGGGTCGTAGGGGTTTATTGGCAGGTCTGTGGTGGGCGTGGCCTGAGGAATCGTCACATGGTTTCCATTTACTTCCACTTGGTTGGTTCTACTCCTCACATGGTTGTTAGCTACAGACCCTGCCTTGCCCCCGCCCCTGCAGGTCTCATTACCATTGACAGAGCCAATGTAGGTCTCTCTGATTGGCTCAGTGCGTAGGTTAAGGCTGGGCCTGTACAGACTCCGCCCCCGCTCTTCGGCGACAGGTGGGTGTCGATGGAGGTTAAGGTTGCCTCCGCCTCCTAATACTGTCCTGTGGGAGTCAGACTGTTCCCCCGACATCCGTCCTCTGTGCCTTCCTTCCACAACACGCCCCGCCCCCTGTGGCCCCGCCCTCGTGTTGCCATTGGCGTACAGCTTGAAGTCCGGTTTAGAGACGAGGACGCCGGCCCCTCGCTGCCCCGTCGGTCTCCTCTGGAGCTGTCGTTCCAGGTAACGAAACTCTGCCTCCGTCTCCGTCTCGTCCTCGAATCGCAGACGGCGAGGGAGAGACGCCACAGGCGGGCGTTGCCTCTGAGAAGTCCCAACGAATGATTGGCTGCTCGAGGAGTCGTGCAGGTGTGCTGATAAAGGGGCCACTCCCTCTGACCGCCATTGGACAGCATGATGCAGCCTGACCCCCGACCTGCTGGGAGACCAACAATCATTTCACTGAACATGTGAAGGCAAATCTAAAGAGGTGAAACTGAGCAGGTACACGGACCTGAATAAATCAAAGCTCTTTCACACCTTCACATTCACACACTGATTTGCAGACGGTACAGCCAGAAGTAACGAATGGTGAAGCAGGAGAGCGGGAGAAACTTGGGGTTAAGTGGGGTTAAGGAGGAGAGCCGGGGATCGAACACCCGACCTTCCAACTGAGCCGCAACACGCCACACAGGAAGTGTGGCGTGTTGTGTGATGAGTAAAGGCCACTGTGAGCTCTCCAAGCGAACAAACCAAATAACTTTACAAAAACAAACACCCAAACCAGGTGACTGGCCAATTAACCGATGGAACTAACCAACAAGTAAGAAATAGACTCACTGTGTGTGTGTGTGTGTGTGTGTGTGTGTGTGTGTGTGTGTGTGTGTGTGTGTGTGTGTGTGTGTGTGTGTGTGTGTGTGTGTGTGTGTGTGTACAGTACTCACTGTGTGTGTGTGTCGGGGGTCAGCAGGTTGTGGTCGGCTCTCAGAGGAACACAGCAACGCTTCATACGAGCGCTGTCCTCACACTGCTGCTGCCGCGGCAACCGATCTGACACAAAGAGTCTGAACACAGACGGACAGACGCACACTGACACACACACACACACAACAGGTGGGGGAGGGGAGAGGATGACATCAGCAGCTCTGATTGGTCAACGTGACAGAGGAAGGAGGATTAAACTGAGCAGCTCGTCAAGACTAATTAACCTGACGAGACACAGACTGTTTACATCAGCACTCACAGTGAGCACCGTGTGTGTGTGTGTGTGTGTGTGTGTGTGTGTGTGTGTGTGTGTGTGTGTGTGTGTGTGTGTGTGTGTGTGTGTGTGTGTGTGTGTGTGTGTGTGTGTGTGTGTGTGTGTGTGTGTGTGTGTGTGTTCTTTTATGTTGCTCTGTTTGGTGGTTTCAGTGTCTTGTATTGATGTTTTTGTTTATTGTCCTGTATTGTCTGTTGCATAATGTATTGTGTAGTGTGTGTGTGTGTGCGTGCGTGCGTGCGTGCGTGCGTGCTAGTTTCAGTAGAGTCATTAAAAACAAACACCAGACTGGACTGACTTTTATCCGCTTCTGTTTCTTCTCATTCAATCCTCCTCCAATCACAGGTGAGTCTGCAGGTGACCGGGCAGGGCCAAATGGAGAACAGGAAGGGACAACAGAAGTGTTTTGAGATCTTCAAAATAAAATAAAAAATGTGATGATTTTCAACTGATTTTTACCGAATTACTTCCTGTCATTTATTCACAATAAAAGTCTTGTTTTGAAATTATTCTGTCAACTTAAAAAGTACTCTGCTTTTTATTTGTGTCTTTGTGTCGGCAGGATTTAAATAATTAATAATTTGCAGTTCTACAAACATGACTACAAACGTGAATAAGTTTCCTGTTCGTCTGTAAAGGTAGTATGGGAGGTAGAGCCTTCAGTTTCCTTCTCTAGAATCACAGCGAGTCAGGGTCTTTCTTCTTAAATCTTATAGTAAGTTGTCTGCTCGTATTGCTGCTGTAGGCTTGAAACGTCTTTGTTGAAGGTTATTGTAAAGACTAGAACAGGCGCAACCTTTCAGACAAAAAAACCCGTCTCTAACATCTCAGAAATCGGTTTTATTCGAGCCGTTTGAAAGATGAAAATCATCTTAACGTTCATTTTATTCCCCGGATGTTGGAGCTGACACGCGCGCACACCGGCTCCCAGCGAGGCGTCTGACAGGAGACACGAGTCTGACGGCAGCGGACACAGCTGAACGGTCCGTACACACAGTGAGGGGGCGTCATGTTGCCTAATTAACTGTCAAACGTAGCTCGCAGTACAGACTATGTTGTCAGTCGTGCGTAGTATGGACTGTCACTGAATATGTTTTAATGCACCAGCATGTGAGACATATTTTTGGGAGAATACGTTTTTTTGTTCTTGCCGTTTCTGTAAAATTTACCAAAAAACTCAAAAGAATGGAAAACCAAAAAAAAACAGTCCCAACAGTCCAAGCTGTCAGAGCCAAACTGAAAACCGTGACCCGGACCCGAGGGACGTGTTAAACCGTGCGCTGACTGCAAAGAGAAACCCACACCACACGATGGCTGTTTGTGTTTGTCTTTGTTTATTTTTTTTTTGAGAAGGTTTTTGTCATGTTTGAGATTTTTTCCCTTTTTTCTTGCTATCCCTGCGTTTGGCACTACATACTGAGGGTGACATGTTAGGTTGTTTTTTTTTTAAAACAAACGTCTATTCAAAGCCTTCATATCCTGTGGCAAGCAAAGTATGAATACAGCTAATAAAAATAAAGGTTTACATTTTGTCCTTGCTTACTTTACACATAAAATAAAAACACTTTTTTGGACCCCCTCAAAAATGGGGGTATTAAAATATTTGACATTTGTATCACAAATCAATGTAATGAGACCAAACATAAAAACTGTACAAAAATGATAAAATTCATTTTAAAAACTCTCCAGACCAAATGATGCAAAGAGGAAATTATTTTGCTTGGTTTTCGTACTGCCCATAAATCGAATTAAAAAGGAGACGCGAGTTCACTTCTTCTGTTGGAGGAAGTTCAGATTGACCGGATGTCGGACATTTACTGGATGGGGGACCAGTGGGAAGTTGGGATTCTGGTGCACCACAGAACCTGATCAGAGGAAAGACAGGACAACAGAAAGTTAAAGGCAGAAGTTTGAATTTTCTTTTCTCTCAGCAACATAAAAAAAAAAAGGAAATCTGACCCTGGGTCACGAAGGGCTTTCCGGGCTGGAAGCCTCCGTTGCCCTGCTGGATGAAGTTCTGGGGCATCCTGTAGGGCCAGGATGGGGAGAGGGAGTACTGTGGGGCTTTATTGTGCTCCCATAACCGGGAACCCTGGCTCACACCGACAAACTGGGCCGGATGAGCTGAATCTGTAGAGACGAAAACAACGTCAGACACGGACGAAAAGAAGAAACTGAAGACGCGTGTATGAATGTGTTTGAATCCCTTCACCAACATCGTATCAAAGAGAAAGACACACACACACACAGCAGAGTTCACCCGGTGAATACCTGACTTGACAGTGCCATTGCCCATGAGTGACCCCGGTTGTGCTAAGTGGTTGTGCCAGTGTCCTTCCCGTCCTGACCCGCCCATGCCCAGCTGTCTCCCCGCCGGCTGGGCGAAGATGATGCTGGGGTCGTTCAGGTTCATGGGGCTGGGGTTGACCCCTGAGCCGGTGGGACTTCCGTTCCCCGATGCGGAGCGCAGGGCGAATTTGAGGCCGGGCGGGGACGGGGCGGTGGGCGAGGACGTGTTGAGGACTGGTCCGTGGATGGGCCAGGCGGTGGAAGGGATGCGGACTGGGTGGTGAGGCTGCCCCTGGGAGTGGTGGGACTGGTGCTGGTGGGAGGGAAGAAGCCCCAGTGCGGTGAGCGCCCCCGGGTGGAACTGGCTCGGGTGAGAGGTGGGGAAGCTGAAGAGAGAGAGGGGCACCTGCGGGTGAGCGGGCTGCTTGGAGGGACCTGCAGCGCTGGTCTTAATGTGGGAGGGCTGAGGGGAGCTGGAGGGCTGGGAGGAACCCTGGGAGACAGCGGACGGCTGCGGCGAGTAAGGTGGAGTCTGCCGACTGTCGGACTGATGAGAGAAAAAAACAAAACAAGAAATAATCATCAGAAAAAAGAACGAGAAACTTCACACACACATTTCGGGGACCTCGGAGACTTATTTTTCATCTCTTCTATTTAAGAAGTAGAAACTGGGAATAACATCGGATGCGTTTACACTCACACATTCAGAGGGCTGTCTGCTCCGTCCAGGACCGTCTGCCTGAGGAATGGGAACCGACTGGGAGCTCACAATCGTCCGTACCATATGAGGAGCTGGGGAAGAAAGCGGCAGCTCTTTAGACACTTCATCACCTTTCACCCCATCTTGTGTTTCTGTGTTTCTGTGTGAAGCGAGTTCTGCACCTGGCGCTCCGGTGTTCCTCTGCTTGAGGTGGCGGTACTCGGGACAGTCCCTGCGAACGTGGCCCATGTCCCCGCACTGAAAACAGCGCCGATCCTTCGGCTCGCGCTCCTCCTCTTTGACGTCCTCGTCTTTGTCGTTTTCCTTCTTCTTTATCCTGGCGGAGGAAAGTTCAGGGATGAAGAAATGAGAAACGTCTCCGTGCGAACACAAGGAACTCCCTCAAACTACACGATCACAACTCCCGATACTTCCAGGAGATTTTAACTAATGCTTCGACTTTTTGACACTAAATCCTAAAAACTTCAGTTACAAAGCAAAGTGTCTGAACTTGAACATCTCAGGTGGATTTCCAGGTGTCTGTACTTATCTTGTGGTTGCTGGCTCCTCTTTTGTCTGTCTGTGTGTCTCTCCTCCGGCTTCTGTTCCTTGTTTCTACTCTCGCTCGCTGAGAAAACGTCGACACCTCTGTGCTTTCCCTACGAGGCCGCTGACGTCCGGACACTTTGTCTCTACGTCTGCGTCCTTTTGATGCTCAAAGACATCGAGCTCTCCCTCGCAAATCAGAATAAAGGTGATCATTTCTGCCATAATCGAGCAGCCCTGTTTTGTTCGGTTGCTTTTAGACCTTGACTGGAAAGCTATAAAGATTCAATAAAACTTTTTTTTTTCCTTTTTTTTTTTAAAGTGGGAAAGCATAAAGTGGAAGCTAAGTTTAATACGTTTATTTCTTCTTAGGAGTATCTTTTTCGTGGAAATCTACCGCGGCGAGACAAACGAGTCCGTGAATGAAGAGGGGACAACCTGCGTCTCTTCGGACAGTCCTTCATGTAATGTCCGATCTTCCCACAGATCCGGCAGCACCTGTCGTTTGGCGCCAACTCGCCGTCCGTCAACACCTTGGAGTCGAAGAAGTAGTCCTGTGTTTGTGCGTGACAGAAAAAGCAGATTATCACGTCAATACAAGTCTTTCAGGAGACTAAATCTAAATCTAAATCCTTCATGGGGGGGGGGGGTCACGAGCGACGTACCACTTCAGTGCCGGGGACGGGGTAGAAAGGAGTTCCAAACAACTTCCTCCCATTTATAAAAGCCTTCATGATGAAGTTCGTCACTAGAGGAGGGAAAAAAACATTTTTCATTCGTATAGTATTAAAGGACCAATCAGTAAAATACATGAATTAATGCTGACGCTCTCTTCCTCTGTGATCATGAAGGAAACACGCTGTGTGCAGCAGCCAGTATGTCCTCCTTCTAACTTTAGATTCTGCTCCTGAATGCTCTGGATCTGATTGGACCAGAGAAGGTAGGCGGGGCTTTGAAGGCCGTTTTGGACGCCCCTGGGTTTGCCAGATATGAGAGCAGTTATCAGGTGAACAGGTGTTGCAGCGATGGAAGCGGGCAGTGGAACTGCTTCAGATAGAAGTGATTGTACCCGAGCTAAAAAGCCTCTGCATGTTTCTAATAAGCTCCAGCAGCAGAAAGCTGCTCAAACTAGGATCAATGTTGGAGATGCTTTTGAAACATGGAGAGAGGTTAGAACGCAGAAAGCTTTACAGAGCCATGCAGAGCTGGCTAAACACTGAAGCTACAGTGTCCACCACATGCAGAGCTGGCTAAACACTGAAGCTACAGCGTCCACCACATGCAGAGCTGGCTAAACACTGAAGCTACAGTGTCCACCACATGCAGAGCTGGCTAAACACTGAAGCTACAGTGTCCACCACATGCAGAGCTGGCTAAACACTGAAGCTACAGTGTCCCCCACATGCAGAGCTGGCTAAACACTGAAGCTACAGTGTCCACCACATGTTGACCTGTGTGAGAGGAGGGGGGGAGACAGCTCTCTGTGAGGATTAGAGTTTAGACTGCAGTACTCATTTTAAACACTAGGGGGCAGAGTTACATACTGCTGCTTTAAAGTGCAGAGAATCCAATCTGTTCTAACAAAAGTGACATCAGCCAAACGTCTTTTATCGAATACAGATGCATTTAGAAGAAAGAGGAGGTTCAACTTACTTTTGCGAGAAACTCCAGCACCGAGATTATGATTCAAATCAAAGGGATCTGAGGAGAACAGACAGGTGAGTATAAGAGGTGAGGCGTCACGCTGAGAAGCAGGTAAAGAACCAAAGAAAGAGTGAATCTGTGTGAGCACCTTCGATGGCGATGCATTTACTGGTCCACTGTTTCTCAAAGGTGGTAAGGCGTTTCCTTTGGCGGATGCTGATGACGTGCTCTTTGAAGTCAAACTCCTCGGTGTAGAAGCGCAGGAGTCCCAGCCACAGCTCTCCCACCGACTCCGTGTTCGGCGGCAGATCTGAGAGGAGCCGACGCTGCGTCGACAACAACTTTTAGTATCACACCAGCAGCGATAAAAAAGGGAACCCAGAGAAAGATTGTGTTTGAATCTAAGTGAGGTAAATCTTCACTCGACTCACCAGATCCTCAAGGTCATCAAAAAAGAAAGCGTTCCAGCCGTCCACCATCCTCTGCGGAACGGTCTTCCCATCAAAGATCTGAACAGACACCAAACAGAGATGTTTATTCACAGCTCTGATTTACACTTGAGTGAATGTTTTGTTTTTGGGGGGGGGGGGGGGGGGGGTTGGGGGTCTACCTCCTGCAGGACGGGAATGACGGGAGTCTGCCTCTGCTGCAGGAAGTATAGCACCATCAGTATGTATGCATAAGAAGAGAGGCTTCCTCTGGACGCATCCCCGATGTCGCAGCGCTGCGTGCACAAAACAGACAAAGCAGAGGTCAAACCTATTCAGATCACCGACACCTTCTGGTCTCAAGAGAGATTCATAATGCTGTTTTTTTTCTCCTTCTTATTCCTCAACAAAAAGGTAGATCCAGCGTCAGGAATCGTCTTTAACATTGTGAGGGGTTTCCCCAGAGCCTGCTGTAGTCTGGGAATGTTTGCACGAACGAGACGCTAAATGCACGCTCCTCGATAGAGAGACAGAGAGACACACTCTGCTAATCCAGACAGGAAGCTGTTAACTGCACTTTGCAAAGGGTCACTGCGTCAGCTGCAACTTCTAACAAGGTAACGTACCTTGGCGAAGACCTTCATTGTGTATCCCAGGAACTGCACGCGCGGGTCGAGCGCTGCATACGTAGCCAACATTCTTGTGTTGTGTTGAGCCTGCAGGAACGAGCCGAGCAGCGTCAGTCAAACATCACTTCCCCTTGAACGCTCATCCACACGCACTTCATGAAGCAACGGCAGGTTGTCGGACACTCACCAGCGTGTTGTAAAGGCTGATGTCTCCCTCCAGACCGCTCTGCCTGTGTTCGAACTTCACAATAGGCACTTTAGCTGTTGTGATAGGCAAGATGTTCCTCAAACCTGCGGCGACAGGACACGAGACACCCAGCCGGTCACTTTCGCTCTCGAGCAACACAAAAAGGTACGAGTCACAAAGAATCCCAATCACGCCCGTTCACCTGTATGCTTCTTCAGCACTTTGGCGAGCCCTTCAATGATCTCTTTGCAGTTCAGCCTCTGTTTGGACAAAGTTGGAAAAGCAGGTCAAATATTTCTCATCTCACGACAAAGACAGAATTCCATCTGAGGAGTGTGTGTGTGTGTGTGTGTGTGTGTGTGTGTGTGTGTGTGTGTGTGTGTGTGGTCGGCCTACCTCTGCGGTCTCGTGACCCTCCAGAGTCATGCAGATGTCAAGGTCACTGTCACGGAAGCCAAAGCCGTTCTTAGAGGAGCCAAACAAGCAGAGCTGAGCTTTATCTGAGGGAGGACACGGACACACACACACGGACACACACACACACGGACACACAGGTTTACTCACTTCTATCCCAGAGTGGAAACACATTCTTTGTCAGTATTGAAATCTAAATAATGCACGAAGAGAGCGTGTTGAGTCTCTGTGAAGAAAAGAGTCAACATGTTTCTGAAAGTCTAGTCTGTTTCTTCAGGATGTTAAAATTCATCACAAGAGGACAAAATAAAATAAGAGTCCCCAAGTTAACAAACGTTTCTGACAGAAATGGTCTGCTGATGTCCTTATTAGAGGAGACACACATGCACACAGACACACTGAGCTGGCATCTCTCAAGCTACCAGACTGCACCCGGGACTTGAACCGGCCACTCTCCTGCTCCCTACAGACTGAGGTGTGTAGTGGATAAAGTGCAAAGCTCACCGTTGTACTCCTTCCTTATGAACCTTTCCAGACTGGCGAGGATCTGCTCCCTCTTCTGCTGCTCTGCATGTGACGGCGACAACTCATCTACAACAGAGTGGATCCATCGGTTTGAAGTTATTGATCAGGCAAAGTGACAAACATTTTCTAGTTCTTCTGCAAAAATCTGTCTCGTGTCTTTTCCACATCATTTGAATTGCAATGATAAGATGATAAGTGTTCGTACAGAAGCAGAGTTTGCAGAGGCCATCGAGAATGTCTCTGAAGCGGTCGTTCATCGGGGGCAGAATCTTCAGCTCGATCTTCTTAAAGTCCTCAGGGCACTCATCCTTCAGGTGACCGTCACGTTTGCAGATGCTGCACACGACAGTCGGAGGCTGAAGAAACAAAAAGAGTCCAAATGACCAGGGCTTTGTCTGTACCGGCTGAATGCACAGAGAGCATAACTACAGATGATAACAGGCTGCATGGTTATTAATCACTTACCTTTCCACCAGTGAAAATCATCTTATCGAACACGTAGTGCAGATCCTCTGATGCAATAGGCCCACAGCTTTCTTCTTCTTCTTCTTCCTCTTCCTCCTCCTCCTCCTCCTCCCCGTCTTTGTCACTGTCCAGCAGGCCGTTCGGGGAGAAGGAAGGTTTGTTCCCCTCATTGAGAACCATGTCCGTGAGACTGGCATCTAAAGTCTTCTCCTCCTCCTTTCTGGACCGATCTGAACCACCTCCATCCTCGCTGTCAGCTTCATCGTCCTCTCTCAAACCTCTCTGACCTTTTCCCACTTTCCCGTCGTCTTCGTACTTGTTCGCTCCAGCGGCCTCCGTCTCCTCGACCCCTTCACACCTTGCACCTTGCTGTCTTGACTTCAGTCGCCTCTGTCGCCTGCCGGCTCCCCGCCTCTGAGGGCAAGCAAAGTATTTGTAAGCCGTGCGGAAGCGCTCCTGGATGTACTCGAACACCATCTGGCTGTTCAAGCTGCGAGCCACGTTCCTCTTCAAGGCGAACGGATCTAAACACAAAAAGAAAAAAGGGAACACCGAGTGAATTTCCAGAAACTTCTTCAGGTCCGTGAGATGAACTTTCCCGACAGAGCGGTCCTCTCACCTTCAATAGCGAGCCTGCGACGAGGCCAGTTCTTCACTTCCCTGGAGAGCAGCTCCTTCAAACGAATGCTGATGATGAATTCTTCAAGTGCAAACTCCAGAGTGTAGAAACGTAAGAGATCCAACCACAGCTGGCCCAGTGACACACCTTTCCCCAGATCGAGGGTTAGCCTGGTCTGAGAGGGGAAAACACGAAAAAGCGTGACTCCAAATCTGAATCAAAGGAAGTCTAAACTGTTTTTACTAAAGAAGACTCACCATTCCTTCTGAGTAATGAGAGTCATCGATTTTTTTCTGCTCCGGCTTGGGTCTCCCTTCTCCCCTCGCTTCGTTTCGATTCTCGCCGCGTCCGTCTGTGGAGCTCTGAGGTCTGCGCTCCCATTTGACGAACATGTCCAGTGCGATCCCAGTGAGATGATACTCGTCCACCCGTTTCACCTCGAATCCTTCGATCTGAACAAAAAACAAACAAACAACGTCAGACGTAATGGAAAAAGAAAAACGGCCCAATCACATAGAGAAAAAAAACTTTAAAAAATCTGAATTAAAACGTCGTTCTCCAAACTTCAGTGAAATGAAAATGTGAGCGGTGGAGAAATGACAGCATTGCCCTTGTTTTGCATCCAGGTGACGCCTCAGTTCTACCTACCCAGCGGCCCAGGTACACAGGCAGGATGGGCTCTTTCCTCTGCTGAAGGAAGAAGATGACCATGAGGGCTAAGGAGTAGGAGGGGACGCCACCTTCAGACTGGCAGTCGATGTGACACAGCTGCAGCCACAAAGAGAAAAACACAAAAAAACAACTTTAGAGCCTTAAAATTAAAACCTCCCTCACATGTGATTTCTATTTTCAGCTCTCTGACACAGGTTGGTCAGTGACCGTGACACATCTTGTTTTTTCTGGGATGTGCAGATATAAAATGACCACTTCCTGTTTAAGCTGGTGAGTCACTGTTGTTGTCAGGCTTACCCTCGCCCAGTAGCGGAAGGCCAGCACCAGGGGAACCAGTCTGGGCTCCAGTCTAGCGAGGGCTGCCAGGTGATTGGTGGTGAGACAAGCGACGTCGTTGCCTGCGCTCACTTTGCACATCAAGCCGCTGCACACAGACACAGGTGACTGTTTGGATAGAATTCTTGAATTCACACTGAACAACCACAAACCGCTTGATCGGTGCGAAGCCGCGTCTGAGCCAGCACGGCCGAGAACAACAAACACGACTCAGCTGAAGGACTCACAGAAACCCTGACGGGTTTAAAGTCTAAAGTCATCCTCGAGATGTGTAGAAGGACCAAATTAAACACAAACAGAGAGAAGAATTCAGGGATGTATTGAGACGCTCACCTGCGGACGTCCCGACAGAACACAGCAGGAACCTTGGCGTGAAAATCGGACTCGACCTCCGAAAACTCAGCTGGAGAGGAAAGTGAAGAAGAAAAAAAAAAGAAAAGAAAAAGAAAGAGTAAACGACAGAGAAGACGTGCATGAAAAAATTCATTTAAAAAAAGACAAAAAACCGTGCTCGTGCATGAACTGTACAATCTTGCAAGAATACCAGGGTCAAGGAAGTGTAGTTACTGCCCCCTTGTTCTCCCACACTAGACATCTTACCCCAAACCAAAACACATGAGTGACGTTTCGCCAAGAAGCTGCCAAATATGAAATGCATCGAGTGAGACTTACAGCAGTTTTTAAGGATCTCCAGCACTTGGATCAAGACCTCGGGCTGCGTCATCTGCACGGAGAGAAACGATGAGACCGAACGTCGGTGAACTACGTCGTTTATGTTTTCGGACAAAACGCGACAATCGTTTGGTGAAAAAAAGCAAAACTCACGGAGGAAGGGTGGGTGACATCGATGTTGATATCACTCTGCTTGAAGGCGAATCGGGTGAGACATGAGCCGTAGAGACGGAGGGAACAAGCTAAAGAAAAAAACGAAGGAGGCGTATTAATACGTAGATTAAAGTTTACCAGGTTTTTAAAAATAGACACACAAACCTGAGAGCTGCCTCTTTATGATTTCCTCCATCCTGACCACCACGGCCTTCCGGACCTCAAAGTCCTCCTCCGAGATGCCGTGCTCCTTGGCCGTTTCTAGGACGACTGCGTCCACCGCCCTCAGCTGGGCAGCGGAGGGGGCGGGCAGGGCACGCAGCTCATTCTCCTCCTGTTTTTCCTGAAACGACCACAATCAAATGTACCGTTCAAAAGTCTGACATCGAGCGTCTTTCAGAGCACCCAAACCTCAGACTCCCGTACCGTGATGTTCTTCTTGTGTCTCTTTTCCTTGATGTGCTTGTGCGCTCCTTGGATGTTCTCGATGTGGACGGAGCAGAGCTTGCATAAGTACTGATAGTTTGGGTACTCGGAAGACTGCTGTGGAAAACAAAGAAAAGAGGACATGATCAGCTCATGAAGGTTTCTTTATGGATAAAACTCTGGGATTTGTAGTCCTTAACAGAATCACAACCTTTTACAACATTCCCAGGATTTATTTACATGACTGGTCATCATTGAGCATTTTTAGCAGTAGACAAACTCAACTCCAAGAGTGTCTAACCGGCCGGTCGAGACACATTTCCCACTGAAACAGGAAACCAATCAAAAGACAGAAGGCGGGACATAATGCTGTGATGGATTTTATTGGATCGTTAGCTTCAACAAAGCTTTTTAAGTGGTCAAAAGGCCCCTGAGAGCAGGACGAGTCAGACATTTAAAATGTTTTACAGGAGGACAAAAAATCCTTTTTTGTAATTTAGCAGATAAATTAACTTTAAACATGAGTTCATTTAAAATAGAAACGTTTTTTTATTTTGACTTAGTTTAAATGTTTACTTCTCTGCTCTGTATATTTCAGTTTTCCCTTTACATTATAACATGCTATGCTTTTATTTTGAAGGTGAACAAACTGAAGAGTGGTGCTTTTATTTTGAAGGTGAACAAACTGAAGGGTGGAGCGTTTATTTTGAAGGTAAACAAACTGAAGAGTGGTGCTTTTATTTTGAAGGTAAACAAACTGAAGGGTGGAGCGTTTATTTTGAAGGTAAACAAACTGAAGGGTGGAGCGTTTATTAACAAGCTGTTAGTCTGAACACTCGGAGGCTCGTCACTCAGCGGCTCCCGGTGAGCTGAACAAAGATTTTCTCCGATATTGACACAAATCAAAGCTCAACATTTCAATCACGGAGGTTGATTTTATTAATGCGGCGTGTTCGGAGGACGGATGTGCAAAAACTGGAGAACAACACGAGATGTTCAGCTCGAATCGGGTTTCGTCTTGCTTCTGCTTTCTCTTCAAAACTCATCGATCTCAAAAACACAAAGAAAAGAAGGAGCTCTCGTTTGCTTCAAAGCACATCACAACATTGTTTGTTTTCATTTTGTGTCCGTAACCGAGGCGACCAACACAACAGATTTACAGACTCTGCATCCAACCAGAGAGCCGCCGTCTCAAACACCTCCAGACATTTTCAACGACACGGCGGAGTAAAACCTCCACCGAAGAAACGCTGAATTAGGGTTCAAAATAAAAGCGCTAATTTATGAATCACCTGGTGAATCCTGACAGAGGGCTAAAAATCAGCTGAGTCACACGTGTGCTGCAGTTTCCTTACTTTCAACAGGCGGTGGATGTAGTCCCTGTAGAGGCGCTCCTCTGCTTGTCGGAGGCCCAGCTGCTGGTCTGTCATGGGGGCTTCCTCCACACTGGGCCTCCTGTCTGTGCCTTCTTTACCAGGCTGATGCGTCCCCCCTACAAATCAACAATCGTCACATACTTAACCACAAGAGAAACATCTGCTGAAGAAGACGACGTAACCTCGGCAGCGTCGCGTCACGCAAAACCCACCGTGGGACTTTTCCTTCGCTGGAGCCGCAGCGGCGCTTTTGGCCTTCTCCGTGACGCCTTTCTCAGGTGTGCCCGGCGCCGCAGGAGAGCTGACCTCTCTGCTCGCCGAGGGGCTGCTGTCTGTAGACAGAGACACCCTGGAGTCCGTCGCCTGAGCCGCCAGTTGCTGTTGGGGGCTCGCCACTTTTCCCTTCCCTCTCTCCCCAGAACTCGTCCTTCCCGTCAGTCGAGTCAGCCTGGAGGGCCGTCCTCTCCTCTTGTCCTGGGGCGCATCGGTGAAAGTCTTGCCCGACCCGCGGCTTCCCTGGCTGCCTGCGTGCTCATCCTTCGCCGTGGTTAAGTTTTGTTGTCTGCTGGGAGCGGACCTGGGCCCCTCTCTCTGCGAGACAGGTTCCCTGTTGGGCTTCTCGTAGGGTGAAGCTTTGGCTCCTCTCGGCTGAAGCTGTTTGCCCGATTTTACTGGACTTTTGGACTCATCCATCCCCCCTGTTCTTCTGTTCGTGTCTGCAGAGGAGTCAAGATCGTGCTGAGGACGACCAGGGAGGCTGGCCACCTAAAGTCTGTGTGAAAAATAAGAATAAAAGCATGAGACGTGATAGCTGTGTTCTGTCGTTCATTTGCAATTCAGGTGAGACATTTTCACGATCTCAAAGAAAACAGCGGAATCGAACAAAGAGGAAAAATTTGTGTTTAGGTGTCCATCGACTTAATTTTGTTAAGTTATTTATTTCCTGCTGTTTTCGAAAAGATAATTTCCACTTTAAAACTAAAATGTGTCGTTTTGATTCAGCCCGAAATACTCGATAAATAACCACAAACTAGTTAAACAGATATTCACTCATTGATCAGAAATATACAAGCTTTAATAGCTGAGCTTATTTACAGTAGAGACCCTGAACGTGAACTTAGAGTCCTCAACTTAAACTGATTTTATACACAAAAGGAGGTGAGCCATGTAAACAAGGCTGATGTTTTGGGGGATGATTTAGTGTACAGTGATGTTAGGTAACGTAAGGTTAATTTAGAGGTTATCAGGTCATGTTTAGTGTTTTATTATGTGGTTGTTTCCATGGTTACACACCGCCTGGTTTCTTGTAAACACGTCTAAGTTATGTTTCTGGTTACGGATAAACGAAACTGCAAGGGTAGCAGAATTCGACATAACACCGAAGTAAACGTGACTAACTAACTTTTTCAAAAACGGAGACGTGCAAGGGGGGGTCAAGGGTCACACAGTTATTTTAGATCAGCATATATAGATATATTGTTACTTGCTCACCATTAAACCATGAGCTGCGTTGTTGTCCTCCGGGAAGGGTTCGCGTTGACTTCCTGAGGACAGTTGAGCCGACTTAGCTTTGAAGCTAACAGCCGTTAGCCGTTGAGCCCGGCGGTGTGCGCGAGCTAACGGAAGATAAATAACAACCGACACTCAGCAGCGGCTCATTACAAACAGGTAACGAAAACACCTTCGACCGTCACAGCACAGACCTGCTCGGTTAACCTCGGTCCCTCTCCAGCTCTGAACTGGACTCAGAATTAAAGAACTGACGTCTCCATGGTGCCGTTTAAATAATGTTTTTAGAATCCCACGGCCCTGCTCCAAACAGCCACCGCTGACGCCATGTTAATAAGACCGCCCGCTGCATTGTGGGAAAGCGAGTCATAAAGGAAAAGGGGGAGTGTAGTGTTGCGTTCAAAGACCGTACATGAGAGGGGCGTAACGTGTTGCGTTCAAAGACCACAGATATGAAGGGCGTGTAACGTCTTGCGTTTAAAGTCACTCAAACTAACAATACAGTTATATGGTTTTTTTCATTATTCTTATATTTGACTTTTTTTTTAAATTCTATTTTATATATTGGATATATATATATCTTTTTTTTTCTTCATATATATTACCTTAAAAAAAGTCAAACTTCTTCCGATTCTGCAGTAATGAACAACACATGTCTGGCCCTTCTTTGGAAATGTATGTATATATTTTTTATTCTTCTTCTTTGTCCGATGAAGGAGGAGGAGGTCCTGAGGATGAGGAGGAGGAGGTCCGGTGAAGGAGGAGGAGGAGGAGGAGGAGGAGGAGGTCCTGAGGACGAGGAGGAGGAGGTCCGGTGAAGGAGGAGGTCCTGAGGATGAGGAGGAGGAGGTCCGGTGAAGGAGGAGGAGGAGGTCCGGTGAAGTTTGCAGAAGCGTCTCGCTGCTGATGTGTTGGCAGTCTGAGTGAGGATACAAAGATGCTTCTCGGAGTGCTCGCCGTGTTTGTGACTTTATTCAGCGTCTCTGAGAGCAAACAAAAAGACTTTTATTCCTTTAAAGTGGTGAACAGCAGAGGGAAGCTGGTGTCTCTGGAGAAATACCGAGGATCGGTGAGTCGGGGAACTTTCACGTTTTCAGTTTAACAACAAGAAGTCTGAGATGGATCTGCAGCACGCCGCTCTTTGCACGCATGAATGTATGTTTTTCTGTGTCTCTGTCCCTCTTAATGCTCGCTCTGTAGATGTAAACTAACTAACACAAAGTGCTGCGCGGGTAGGCTCCATGTAGCTGCCCGGGATGTCCCGTCATGTAACCCGGATAGCCTACGTGGCAAGAGGCCTGCAGAGCTCCGATTTCATTCAAACAAGGTACGGATCAACTGGATCAGCGTTAATCTGCACACAACACACTGACACCGGTACACAAATCTCTGCAGACTGTATGCGGCCTTAACTTCTTGATGATCACGCTGGTTTCTAATTCATCAGTGAGTCTATATGATAGAGCCTAAATGAGACGAAAGAAGATGACTGCAGAAAGGAGAAAACCTACAGTGAACGTCTTTTGACTTAAATCTTGTGTTAATAAGAATAAAACTATAGCCTACATGAGTTGTTTCTAAATTAGTCAGAGCTCAAATGTTGCTGAATTAAACCCCTTAAACAAAAACATCTTGAACCTTTCAGACCTCTTTCAGAAAAGGATCCAAACTGTCACACTTACTAGGCCTATTCCTGAAATATTAAACATGCAGTTGATTGTTTATTTATATTCTTAAGTGCAATGCCAGGAGGTTTCCAGGTACATTACATTCCATCAGCACAACAGTATGGGATCATCTCACTGTCAGGCTGCGGTCAGGGTCAGGCAGACTGATGAGCAGCCATCTTTACTAACACACTTCACAGTTTCTATGCTGCACAGGTGTGCCCCGCCCCGTACACTTCTTTAAAGCTTCTGGATGAAGGGTGAACTACAGACACATTCATCCTTTTAGACTTGTCAAGCTGTTTAAACATTTGCATGCTAACATTATTGGTCAGTTCGGATAAACCTGCAAGAAACTGCATGTGTGAACACTAACAGCACAATACTCTTCCTGCCAGCTCCCTTTTACATGTTTAGAGTGAAGTCGAGACGACATGTGAACGCAGCAGAGCTGTCGATTCTTATTCTACATTTGAACTCTCGTTCGAACCTGGGGGGAAAAGTTCACAATCAAAATTGTAATGAGCTTTTCGACTTCAAATATGCTGTCTGTAAGTGCATCAGGATGTCTGAAGTAGTTTGATCCAGCAGAACTTGACCTTTGCATAAACTCTTGACCTCGGTAAATGAAGACAGTGATGACGTGGTGAAAGCAGTGGGGGGCGTGATTGAGGAGATTCACACTTACTGTACACAAGGGAGACTCTTCCCTCGCAGACAACAGCCTGCTGCTTCAATGGAGAGACACAGGGTCGCTTCACACTCCCCAATCTGGCCTGTAAATATTTGTGTGTTCTAGTTCCTGACAGGTTTTGATTTTAAATCCGGAGTCCACCCAGTCCGAGACCGAGACGAGACCTGGTCAAAACGCATTCGATTCCGAGACGAGACTGAGAGCTTCAAAAAGTGGTCAAGAGACGTTTTATTGGTGTTGTGTAAACCGGCGCTGATTAATCTTTAAAGTCAAAGGCTTCAGCTGTCGGGGTTTGTGGTGTATCACTGTGTCTTCAGGTGTCCCTGGTGGTGAATGTAGCCAGCGAATGTGGCTTCACTGAGGAGCACTACAAAGACCTCCAGCAGCTCCAGCGGGACTTCGGGCCGTATCACTTCAACGTGCTGGCCTTCCCCTGCAACCAGTTTGGTCAGCAGGAGCCGGGCAGCGACAAAGAGATCGACAGCTTTGTGCGGAGAGTCTACGGCGTCTCCTTCCCCCTGTTCAGCAAAATCGCTGTTGTCGGAACTGGAGCCAACAATGTGTACAAGTATCTTGTAGGTGGGTGAGATGTGTGTGTGTTGATGCAGTGGTGTGAGTTTGTTCGTGTGTCATCAGATGTTCTGTTGCGGTGGAAAGTGAGCGCACACTCATTGATTTACGGGGCACGGCCAACGCTCGCGCTGTACGAGTGAAATCAGGACGGTTACCATTGAAACATCAACAGATGGAGGCTGACAGACGGCTCAAATACAAACACACACATCCTCACAAATAACAATCTAAGTATCAACTAATTTATAAATCATAAAAAAACAAGACACGCCAAACAGGAATGCCTGGTGTTGCCATGGTGATTTCCGATGCCACCTGTCAATTTGTGAAGACCCATTTAGGACAAACACCCTGAGGTCGTGGAATCACCTCAGCGCTCTGCTCTCACTGTGCGAGTGTGTCAGATATTTATCCGACCAGTCGGACCAGCTGACAGCGTTGCCTCCGTGTCCACTGCTCGACTAAAGATGCACACTCACAATTTGAGAGAGATTTGAAAAATAAGGGCGACCTGTCAATTTGTGAAGACCCATTTAGGACAAACACCCTGAGGTCGTGGAATCACCTCAGCGCTCTGCTCTCACTGTGCGAGTGTGTCAGATATTTATCCGACCGGTCGGACCAGCTGACAGCGTTGCCTCCGTGTCCACTGCTCGACTAAAGATGCACACTCACAATTTGAGAGAGATTTGAAAAATAAGGGCGATTTAATGTCGTCTTCTTCTTCTTCTCTCACTCCCTGCAGAGTCTTCCACAAAGGAGCCGGACTGGAACTTCTGGAAGTATCTCATTGATGTAAAGGGCAACGTGGTGGATGCATGGGGACCCAAAGTTTCTGTCAAAGAACTCCGACCTCAAATATCTGAAATGGTGCGGCAGATCATCTTAAAGAAGAAAGAAGAGCTTTAACTTCTCGTGAAGCGCCCTGTAGTACGAACAATAAGCCAAAGAGATGAACTCAACGTGTTGATTTGACGTGTCCAATCTGCCGTTAGCCAAAGAGCTCCTGTTTCTCTATTTGTTAGTGATGTTGATCATGTTTTTGTGTTGCTGTTCATCATGATGTTTGGAATAAACAATAACTTTGATGAGAGCACAACGTTGTTATTAAGTCAATATTAAAATGTTACTTTACACAGAGTAGAGCATCCAAACCAGACAGAACCACACACATCATCAATTTTAAGACTCTTGTCACATCAGATCTTTATTATTATTCTGCACGTCTGGTAGATGTTAAAGAGGACATAGTCTCCCTCTTCTCCACCTTTTCAAACAGCGCCCCCTGTGGTCTAAATGAAGCATCTGTGTTGTGCTCTGGTCCAAAATGTAACGTGAATCAAGCAGCAGAGGAGGTGACCCTGTAGAAACCAGCTCTCTTTGAATTCTCCATTTTGATGTGTGGTGGAGTCCATGGGAGGAGATCTGGGGAGGGTTGGTTTTTTTTGAGAATCCCACCGTGACATCACAAGGAGAGCATGTTTGAAACTGAGCTTTTTTTTTTCTGTGTTGTAAGACTTCTGCAGAGCACAAACAAAGGACTGGATGTATTAATTTTACATTTTGTGGGTCTTTAAACCATCAAATAAATGTTCAGAAACACTTTAGAAGTAGATTTTTCTTATTGTGTCCCCTTTAAGTACAAAGATGTTCAGTGAAAACATTTAAAGAGCTCTTACTCTTTGCAGAGTCGTACTCATCCAAAACATTCTTCTCTTGATGACAATCACAACATATACTTACATGTGCAATTACTTGCCATATAATTAGATTTGTAATGATATAATTGTACAAAATATACCCACTCAGACTGTTCAAAGCCAATGGGCATATCAAACATTTGATATAAGAAAAGTATGTGTTGATGCACCGACAGGTAATGATGATTTCAGGCGTGCTGCATGTTTGAAAAGGGCTTCAGATGCCAAGTAACCTTGAAGACTTTTTGGCGAACAAGGAGAGGTGGTTGAGAAAATGTTGATTGTCACATGAAACAAAATGTTATATTCTTTCAGTGGGATGTTGTTTCACTGTCATAGGCGCGTAGCTGACATGATTGACAGGTGGTTTGGATGTAACGGTTGGTCAAGAAGCTTAAAACTGGACACTGGCAGACATAATGGTAATAAACACTGGTAAGTAGGGCCCTCAGTGAGTTTTTGAGTAAGGCCCCAACAGACTGTAGAAGCGCCATTGGCTGTATTTGAACTCTGCTGAGCTGGACAGTGAGGTGGCTGCAGGGTAAAGTAATCACACAACAAACTGCAGAAGAGAGAGAAGAGATTTGAAAATGGGAAAGGAGCAGGATGATTTGTTCCTGCTTGAACTTGCACTGAACTCCATTTAATGTGTGGCGTATATTCGTCCACAAGGGGGCGCTCTAACACTGAGGAAGCCATGCAGTGTAAACTGAGTCATGAAATAATGTGGGGTTTTTTTTTTGAGAGACTAAAACTCCACTCCTCGCTCTCACCTGAGTTTCTATAGATACTTTGTTTCTTCGTCGCTGTTCTGCACTTCAAGGACAAGGTGTGTGATCCCTCAGACCAAACATTCCCCACACTGTTTGAACGTGCTGTCCGGTTTATTTGGCAGGATTTGGTAGAAAACCGGAGAGGAAATCAAAGAGGAAATCCTGAATACAATAGGAAGACTAAAATTATATAAGGCACCGGTAATTTATGGATTTCCATTGTAGTGTTTCAAAATATTTGGTTTTTGTGACCTGGACAACTGAGAGTCTACACAGACGGCTACTAATGGCTATGCTAACAACTCATTAAGAAATAAAGGCAGAACGATCATAAAATTAACAGACTATCTACCTTTGTTATATGCTTGACATTTTCCTAATTTCTTTTTACCATGATAAAAAACTAAAGGTACATAATCACGTGTGGAGCACATTTTTTCAGCACTGAAAAACATGACTGATGCGCGTGAACATGACGTTTTGCAGAGCACAGGGAAAGCTTTATTAAACAGACAATATCATATTAAACACATCACCTTACAGAAGTACATGAATGTGATTAAAGCAATAAAGAAGATACAACACACCTGAATAATTACTAATTAAATAAATAATAGCATAATTACAGAAAAAACAAAAATATAATTAAAGGAAAAATATGTGACAACAGAAAAATTAAATTAGATGTTAACTTAAACATTTTGTCTTTACATGATCTAAAATGAAATTACAATTTTATATCCCAACACAGAGAGAGGACCTGTATGTTCATGCAACTGCACAGCTTGATCTGTCCTCAGTATTCAGTAATCATTAGGCTTTTTTAAATTACACATTTTGAACAACATTGGGGAAAAATAGTGTTCCCTTGTTTTTTTACATGCTACTACACTGCGGTTTTCTTTTTAAATCTCAGCTTCATTCAGAGAACATGACCTTATTCCCAAATTTGTGTTTTCTATCCTCTGTAACCTCCACCTACAGAAGTCTGTGGACAGTGTATACAAATCTCGCACTTAGAATCCCTGTAATAGTCCGTCGAGCAGTTTGATTGGGTACATCTTCTGTCTTCTAAAAGAGGGTAACTACAATGAGTCCAAGCAGCAGAGGGATCATACCCTGACTCACAAAGGATGCATCACTTGTAGCAAGGGCATCAACTGTCATTTCAGCATTTCTTTTTCTACGTGAATCATGTATTCTTTTCATAGTGGTAGTTGGAGCAACAGTTGTTGTTGTTAGGGCTGCTGTTGTTGTAGTTGGAGCAGCAGTTGTTGGGGCTGCTGTCGTGGTAGTTGGAGCAGCAGTTGTTGGGGCTGCTGTTGTTGTAGTTGGAGCAGCAGTTGTTGGGGCTGCTGTTGTTGTAGTTGGAGCAGCAGTTGTTGGGGCTGCTGTCGTGGTAGTTGGAGCAGCAGTTGTTGGGGCTGCTGTCGTGGTAGTTGGAGCAGCAGTTGTTGGGGCTGCTGTTGTGGTAGTTGGAGCAGCAGTTGTTGTAGTTGGGGCTGCTGTCGTGGTAGTTGGAGCAGCAGTTGTTGGGGCTGCTGTTGTGGTAGTTGGAGCAGCAGTTGTTGGGGCTGCTGTCGTGGTAGTTGGAGCAGCAGTTGTTGGGGCTGCTGTCGTGGTAGTTGGAGCAGCAGTTGTTGGGGCTGCTGTCGTGGTAGTTGGAGCAGCAGTTGTTGGGGCTGCTGTTGTGGTAGTTGGAGCAGCAGTTGTTGGGGCTGCTGTCGTGGTAGTTGGAGCAGCAGTTGTTGGGGCTGCTGTCGTGGTAGTTGGAGCAGCAGTTGTTGGGGCTGCTGTTGTGGTAGTTGGAGCAGCAGTTGTTGGGGCTGCTGTCGTGGTAGTTGGAGCAGCAGTTGTTGGGGCTGCTGTTGTGGTAGTTGGAGCAGCAGTTGTTGGGGCTGCTGTCGTGGTAGTTGGAGCAGCAGTTGTTGTAGTTGGGGCTGCTGTTGTGGTAGTTGGAGCAGCAGTTGTTGTAGTTGGGGCTGCTGTTGTTGTAGTTGGAGCAGCAGTTGTTGTAGTTGGGGCTGCTGTTGTTGTAGTTGGAGCAGCAGTTGTTGGGGCTGCTGTTGTGGTAGTTGGAGCAGCAGTTGTTGGGGCTGCTGTCGTGGTAGTTGGAGCAGCAGTTGTTGTAGTTGGGGCTGCTGTTGTTGTAGTTGGAGCAGCAGTTGTTGGGGCTGCTGTTGTGGTAGTTGGAGCAGCAGTTGTTGGGGCTGCTGTCGTGGTAGTTGGAGCAGCAGTTGTTGGGGCTGCTGTTGTGGTAGTTGGAGCAGCAGTTGTTGTAGTTGGGGCTGCTGTTGTGGTAGTTGGAGCAGCAGTTGTTGGGGCTGCTGTTGTGGTAGTTGGAGCAGCAGTTGTTGGGGCTGCTGTTGTGGTAGTTGGAGCAGCAGTTGTTGTAGTTGGGGCTGCAGTTGTGGTAGTTGGAGCAGCAGTTGTTGTAGTTGGGGCTGCTGTTGTGGTAGTTGGAGCAGCAGTTGTTGGGGCTGCTGTCGTGGTAGTTGGAGCAGCAGTTGTTGGGGCTGCTGTTGTTGTAGTTGGAGCAGCAGTTGTTGGGGCTGCTGTTGTTGTAGTTGGAGCAGCAGTTGTTGGGGCTGCTGTCGTGGTAGTTGGAGCAGCAGTTGTTGTAGTTGGGACTGCAGTAGTTGTTGTTGGGGCTGCTGTTGTTGTAGTTGGGGCTGCTGTTGTGGTAGTTGGAGCAGCAGTTGTTTTAGTCGGGGCTGCTGTTGTGGTAGTTGGGGATGCTGTTGTGGTAATTGGAGCAGCAGTTGTTGTAGTTGGGGCTGCTGTTGTGGTAGTTGGAGCAGCAGTTGTTGTAGTCGGGGCTGCTGTTGTGGTAGTTGGGGATGCTGTTGTGGTAGTTGGAGCAGCAGTTGTTGTAGTTGGGGCTGCTGTTGTGGTAGTTGGAGCAGCAGTTGTTGTAGTCGGGGCTGCTGTTGTGGTAGTTGGGGATGCTGTTGTGGTAGTTGGAGCAGCAGTTGTTGTTGGGGCTGCTGTTGTGGTAGTTGGAGCAGCAGTTGTTGTAGTTGGGGCTGCTGTTGTGGTAGTTGGAGCAGCAGTTGTTGTAGTTGGAGCAGCAGTTGTTGTAGTTGGGGCTGCAGTAGTTGTAGTTGGGGCTGCAGTTGTTGTAGTTGGAGCAGCAGCTGTTGTTGTAGTTGGAGCAGCAGTTGTTGGGGCTGCTGTTGTGGTAGTTGGAGCAGCAGTTGTTGTAGTTGGAGCAGCAGTTGTGGTAGTTGGGACTGCAGTAGTTGTAGTTGGGGCTGCAGTTGTTGTAGTTGGAGCAGCAGCTGTTGTTGTAGTTGGGGCTGCTGTTGTTGTAGTTGGAGCAGCAGTTGTTGGGGCTGCTGTTGTGGTAGTTGGAGCAGCAGTTGTTGTAGTTGGAGCAGCAGTTGTGGTAGTTGGGACTGCAGTAGTTGTAGTTGGGGCTGCAGTTGTTGTAGTTGGAGCAGCTGCAGTTGTTGTAGTTGGAGCAGCTGCTGTCGTGGTAGTTGGGGCTGCAGTTGTTGTAGTTGGGGCTGCAGTTGTTGTAGTTGGGGCTGCAGTTGTTGTAGTTGGGGCTGCTGTTGTGGTAGTTGGAGCAGCAGTTGTTGTAGTTGGGGCTGCTGTTGTGGTAGTTGGAGCAGCAGTTGTTGTAGTTGGGGCTGCTGTTGTGGTAGTTGGAGCAGCAGTTGTTGTAGTTGGGGCTGCTGTTGTGGTAGTTGGAGCAGCAGTTGTTGTTGTTGGGGCTGCTGTTGTGGTAGTTGGAGCAGCAGTTGTTGTTGTTGGGGCTGCAGTTGTGGTAGTTGGAGCAGCAGTTGTTGTAGTTGGGGCTGCTGTTGTGGTAGTTGGAGCAGCAGTTGTTGGGGCTGCTGTTGTGGTAGTTGGAGCAGCAGTTGTGGTAGTTGGGACTGCAGTAGTTGTAGTTGGGACTGCAGTAGTTGTTGTTGGGGCTGCTGTTGTTGTAGTTGGGGCTGCTGTTGTTGTAGTTGGAGCAGCAGTTGTTGTAGTTGGGGCTGCTGTTGTGGTAGTTGGAGCAGCAGTTGTTGTAGTCGGGGCTGCTGTTGTGGTAGTTGGAGCAGCAGTTGTTGTAGTTGGGGCTGCTGTTGTGGTAGTTGGAGCAGCAGTTGTTGTTGTTGGGGCTGCTGCCGTGGTAGTTGGAGCAGCAGTTGTTGTAGTTGGGGCTGCTGTTGTGGTAGTTGGAGCAGCCGTTGTTGTAGTTGGGGCTGCTGTTGTGGTAGTTGGAGCAGCAGTTGTTGGGGCTGCTGTCGTGGTAGTTGGAGCAGCAGTTGTTGGGGCTGCTGTTGTGGTAGTTGGAGCAGCAGTTGTTGGGGCTGCTGTTGTTGTAGTTGGAGCAGCAGTTGTTGGGGCTGCTGTTGTGGTAGTTGGAGCAGCAGTTGTTGGGGCTGCTGTCGTGGTAGTTGGAGCAGCAGTTGTTGGGGCTGCTGTTGTGGTAGTTGGAGCAGCAGTTGTTGGGGCTGCTGTTGTTGTAGTTGGAGCAGCAGTTGTTGTAGTTGGGGCTGCTGTCGTGGTAGTTGGAGCAGCAGTTGTTGTAGTTGGGGCTGCTGTTGTTGTAGTTGGAGCAGCAGTTGTTGGGGCTGCTGTTGTGGTAGTTGGAGCAGCAGTTGTTGGGGCTGCTGTCGTGGTAGTTGGAGCAGCAGTTGTTGGGGCTGCTGTTGTGGTAGTTGGAGCAGCAGTTGTTGTTGTTGGGGCTGCTGTTGTGGTAGTTGGAGCAGCAGTTGTTGGGGCTGCTGTTGTGGTAGTTGGAGCAGCAGTTGTTGGGGCTGCAGTTGTGGTAGTTGGAGCAGCAGTTGTAGTTGGGGCTGCAGTTGTGGTAGTTGGAGCAGCAGTTGTTGTAGTTGGGGCTGCTGTTGTGGTAGTTGGAGCAGCAGTTGTTGGGGCTGCTGTCGTGGTAGTTGGAGCAGCAGTTGTTGGGGCTGCTGTTGTTGTAGTTGGAGCAGCAGTTGTTGGGGCTGCTGTTGTTGTAGTTGGAGCAGCAGTTGTTGGGGCTGCTGTCGTGGTAGTTGGAGCAGCAGTTGTTGTAGTTGGGACTGCAGTAGTTGTTGTTGGGGCTGCTGTTGTTGTAGTTGGGGCTGCTGTTGTGGTAGTTGGAGCAGCAGTTGTTGTAGTCGGGGCTGCTGTTGTGGTAGTTGGGGATGCTGTTGTGGTAGTTGGAGCAGCAGTTGTTGTAGTTGGGGCTGCTGTTGTGGTAGTTGGAGCAGCAGTTGTTGTAGTCGGGGCTGCTGTTGTGGTAGTTGGGGATGCTGTTGTGGTAGTTGGAGCAGCATTTGTTGTAGTTGGGGCTGCTGTTGTGGTAGTTGGAGCAGCAGTTGTTGGGGCTGCTGTTGTGGTAGTTGGAGCAGCAGTTGTGGTAGTTGGGACTGCAGTAGTTGTAGTTGGGACTGCAGTAGTTGTTGTTGGGGCTGCTGTTGTTGTAGTTGGGGCTGCTGTTGTTGTAGTTGGAGCAGCAGTTGTTGTAGTTGGGGCTGCTGTTGTGGTAGTTGGAGCAGCAGTTGTTGTAGTCGGGGCTGCTGTTGTGGTAGTTGGAGCAGCAGTTGTTGTAGTTGGGGCTGCTGTTGTGGTAGTTGGAGCAGCAGTTGTTGTTGTTGGGGCTGCTGCCGTGGTAGTTGGAGCAGCAGTTGTTGTAGTTGGGGCTGCTGTTGTGGTAGTTGGAGCAGCCGTTGTTGTAGTTGGGGCTGCTGTTGTGGTAGTTGGAGCAGCAGTTGTTGGGGCTGCTGTCGTGGTAGTTGGAGCAGCAGTTGTTGGGGCTGCTGTTGTGGTAGTTGGAGCAGCAGTTGTTGGGGCTGCTGTTGTTGTAGTTGGAGCAGCAGTTGTTGTAGTTGAGGCTGCTGTTGTTGTAGTTGGAGCAGCAGTTGTTGGGGCTGCTGTCGTGGTAGTTGGAGCAGCAGTTGTTGGGGCTGCTGTCGTGGTAGTTGGAGCAGCAGTTGTTGGGGCTGCTGTTGTGGTAGTTGGAGCAGCAGTTGTTGTTGTTGGGGCTGCTGTTGTGGTAGTTGGAGCAGCAGTTGTTGGGGCTGCTGTTGTGGTAGTTGGAGCAGCAGTTGTTGGGGCTGCTGTTGTGGTAGTTGGAGCAGCAGTTGTTGTAGTTGGGGCTGCAGTTGTGGTAGTTGGAGCAGCAGTTGTTGTAGTTGGGGCTGCTGTTGTGGTAGTTGGAGCAGCAGTTGTTGGGGCTGCTGTCGTGGTAGTTGGAGCAGCAGTTGTTGGGGCTGCTGTTGTTGTAGTTGGAGCAGCAGTTGTTGGGGCTGCTGTTGTTGTAGTTGGAGCAGCAGTTGTTGGGGCTGCTGTCGTGGTAGTTGGAGCAGCAGTTGTTGTAGTTGGGACTGCAGTAGTTGTTGTTGGGGCTGCTGTTGTTGTAGTTGGGGCTGCTGTTGTGGTAGTTGGAGCAGCAGTTGTTGTAGTCGGGGCTGCTGTTGTGGTAGTTGGGGATGCTGTTGTGGTAGTTGGAGCAGCAGTTGTTGTAGTTGGGGCTGCTGTTGTGGTAGTTGGAGTAGCAGTTGTTGTAGTCGGGGCTGCTGTTGTGGTAGTTGGGGATGCTGTTGTGGTAGTTGGAGCAGCAGTTGTTGTAGTTGGGGCTGCTGTTGTGGTAGTTGGAGCAGCAGTTGTTGTAGTCGGGGCTGCTGTTGTGGTAGTTGGGGATGCTGTTGTGGTAGTTGGAGCAGCAGTTGTTGTTGGGGCTGCTGTTGTGGTAGTTGGAGCAGCAGTTGTTGTAGTTGGAGCAGCAGTTGTTGTAGTTGGGGCTGCAGTAGTTGTAGTTGGGGCTGCAGTTGTTGTAGTTGGAGCAGCAGCTGTTGTTGTAGTTGGAGCAGCAGTTGTTGGGGCTGCTGTTGTGGTAGTTGGAGCAGCAGTTGTTGTAGTTGGAGCAGCAGTTGTGGTAGTTGGGACTGCAGTAGTTGTAGTTGGGGCTGCTGTCGTGGTAGTTGGAGCAGCAGTTGTTGGGGCTGCTGTTGTGGTAGTTGGAGCAGCAGTTGTTGGGGCTGCTGTTGTTGTAGTTGGAGCAGCAGTTGTTGTAGTTGGGGCTGCTGTTGTTGTAGTTGGAGCAGCAGTTGTTGGGGCTGCTGTCGTGGTAGTTGGAGCAGCAGTTGTTGTAGTTGGGGCTGCTGTTGTTGTAGTTGGAGCAGCAGTTGTTGGGGCTGCTGTTGTGGTAGTTGGAGCAGCAGTTGTTGGGGCTGCTGTCGTGGTAGTTGGAGCAGCAGTTGTTGGGGCTGCTGTTGTGGTAGTTGGAGCAGCAGTTGTTGTTGTTGGGGCTGCTGTTGTGGTAGTTGGAGCAGCAGTTGTTGGGGCTGCTGTTGTGGTAGTTGGAGCAGCAGTTGTTGGGGCTGCTGTTGTGGTAGTTGGAGCAGCAGTTGTTGTAGTTGGAGCAGCAGTTGTGGTAGTTGGGACTGCAGTAGTTGTAGTTGGGACTGCAGTAGTTGTTGTTGGGGCTGCTGTTGTTGTAGTTGGGGCTGCTGTTGTTGTAGTTGGAGCAGCAGTTGTTGTAGTTGGGGCTGCTGTTGTGGTAGTTGGAGCAGCAGTTGTTGTAGTCGGGGCTGCTGTTGTGGTAGTTGGAGCAGCAGTTGTTGTAGTTGGGGCTGCTGTTGTGGTAGTTGGAGCAGCAGTTGTTGTTGTTGGGGCTGCTGCCGTGGTAGTTGGAGCAGCAGTTGTTGTAGTTGGGGCTGCTGTTGTGGTAGTTGGAGCAGCCGTTGTTGTAGTTGGGGCTGCTGTTGTGGTAGTTGGAGCAGCAGTTGTTGGGGCTGCTGTCGTGGTAGTTGGAGCAGCAGTTGTTGGGGCTGCTGTTGTGGTAGTTGGAGCAGCAGTTGTTGGGGCTGCTGTTGTTGTAGTTGGAGCAGCAGTTGTTGTAGTTGGGGCTGCTGTTGTTGTAGTTGGAGCAGCAGTTGTTGGGGCTGCTGTCGTGGTAGTTGGAGCAGCAGTTGTTGTAGTTGGGGCTGCTGTTGTTGTAGTTGGAGCAGCAGTTGTTGGGGCTGCTGTTGTGGTAGTTGGAGCAGCAGTTGTTGGGGCTGCTGTCGTGGTAGTTGGAGCAGCAGTTGTTGGGGCTGCTGTCGTGGTAGTTGGAGCAGCAGTTGTTGTTGTTGGGGCTGCTGTTGTGGTAGTTGGAGCAGCAGTTGTTGGGGCTGCTGTTGTGGTAGTTGGAGCAGCAGTTGTTAGGGCTGCTGTTGTGGTAGTTGGAGCAGCAGTTGTTGTAGTTGGGGCTGCAGTTGTGGTAGTTGGAGCAGCAGTTGTTGTAGTTGGGGCTGCTGTTGTGGTAGTTGGAGCAGCAGTTGTTGGGGCTGCTGTCGTGGTAGTTGGAGCAGCAGTTGTTGGGGCTGCTGTTGTTGTAGTTGGAGCAGCAGTTGTTGGGGCTGCTGTTGTTGTAGTTGGAGCAGCAGTTGTTGGGGCTGCTGTCGTGGTAGTTGGAGCAGCAGTTGTTGTAGTTGGGACTGCAGTAGTTGTTGTTGGGGCTGCTGTTGTTGTAGTTGGGGCTGCTGTTGTGGTAGTTGGAGCAGCAGTTGTTGTAGTCGGGGCTGCTGTTGTGGTAGTTGGGGATGCTGTTGTGGTAGTTGGAGCAGCAGTTGTTGTAGTTGGGGCTGCTGTTGTGGTAGTTGGAGTAGCAGTTGTTGTAGTCGGGGCTGCTGTTGTGGTAGTTGGGGATGCTGTTGTGGTAGTTGGAGCAGCAGTTGTTGTAGTTGGGGCTGCTGTTGTGGTAGTTGGAGCAGCAGTTGTTGTAGTCGGGGCTGCTGTTGTGGTAGTTGGGGATGCTGTTGTGGTAGTTGGAGCAGCAGTTGTTGTTGGGGCTGCTGTTGTGGTAGTTGGAGCAGCAGTTGTTGTAGTTGGAGCAGCAGTTGTTGTAGTTGGGGCTGCAGTAGTTGTAGTTGGGGCTGCAGTTGTTGTAGTTGGAGCAGCAGCTGTTGTTGTAGTTGGAGCAGCAGTTGTTGGGGCTGCTGTTGTGGTAGTTGGAGCAGCAGTTGTTGTAGTTGGAGCAGCAGTTGTGGTAGTTGGGACTGCAGTAGTTGTAGTTGGGGCTGCTGTCGTGGTAGTTGGAGCAGCAGTTGTTGGGGCTGCTGTTGTGGTAGTTGGAGCAGCAGTTGTTGGGGCTGCTGTTGTTGTAGTTGGAGCAGCAGTTGTTGTAGTTGGGGCTGCTGTTGTTGTAGTTGGAGCAGCAGTTGTTGGGGCTGCTGTCGTGGTAGTTGGAGCAGCAGTTGTTGTAGTTGGGGCTGCTGTTGTTGTAGTTGGAGCAGCAGTTGTTGGGGCTGCTGTTGTGGTAGTTGGAGCAGCAGTTGTTGGGGCTGCTGTCGTGGTAGTTGGAGCAGCAGTTGTTGGGGCTGCTGTTGTGGTAGTTGGAGCAGCAGTTGTTGTTGTTGGGGCTGCTGTTGTGGTAGTTGGAGCAGCAGTTGTTGGGGCTGCTGTTGTGGTAGTTGGAGCAGCAGTTGTTGGGGCTGCTGTTGTGGTAGTTGGAGCAGCAGTTGTTGTAGTTGGAGCAGCAGTTGTGGTAGTTGGGACTGCAGTAGTTGTAGTTGGGACTGCAGTAGTTGTTGTTGGGGCTGCTGTTGTTGTAGTTGGGGCTGCTGTTGTTGTAGTTGGAGCAGCAGTTGTTGTAGTTGGGGCTGCTGTTGTGGTAGTTGGAGCAGCAGTTGTTGTAGTCGGGGCTGCTGTTGTGGTAGTTGGAGCAGCAGTTGTTGTAGTTGGGGCTGCTGTTGTGGTAGTTGGAGCAGCAGTTGTTGTTGTTGGGGCTGCTGCCGTGGTAGTTGGAGCAGCAGTTGTTGTAGTTGGGGCTGCTGTTGTGGTAGTTGGAGCAGCCGTTGTTGTAGTTGGGGCTGCTGTTGTGGTAGTTGGAGCAGCAGTTGTTGGGGCTGCTGTCGTGGTAGTTGGAGCAGCAGTTGTTGGGGCTGCTGTTGTGGTAGTTGGAGCAGCAGTTGTTGGGGCTGCTGTTGTTGTAGTTGGAGCAGCAGTTGTTGTAGTTGGGGCTGCTGTTGTTGTAGTTGGAGCAGCAGTTGTTGGGGCTGCTGTCGTGGTAGTTGGAGCAGCAGTTGTTGTAGTTGGGGCTGCTGTTGTTGTAGTTGGAGCAGCAGTTGTTGGGGCTGCTGTTGTGGTAGTTGGAGCAGCAGTTGTTGGGGCTGCTGTCGTGGTAGTTGGAGCAGCAGTTGTTGGGGCTGCTGTCGTGGTAGTTGGAGCAGCAGTTGTTGTTGTTGGGGCTGCTGTTGTGGTAGTTGGAGCAGCAGTTGTTGGGGCTGCTGTTGTGGTAGTTGGAGCAGCAGTTGTTGGGGCTGCTGTTGTGGTAGTTGGAGCAGCAGTTGTTGTAGTTGGGGCTGCAGTTGTGGTAGTTGGAGCAGCAGTTGTTGTAGTTGGGGCTGCTGTTGTGGTAGTTGGAGCAGCAGTTGTTGGGGCTGCTGTCGTGGTAGTTGGAGCAGCAGTTGTTGGGGCTGCTGTTGTTGTAGTTGGAGCAGCAGTTGTTGGGGCTGCTGTTGTTGTAGTTGGAGCAGCAGTTGTTGGGGCTGCTGTCGTGGTAGTTGGAGCAGCAGTTGTTGTAGTTGGGACTGCAGTAGTTGTTGTTGGGGCTGCTGTTGTTGTAGTTGGGGCTGCTGTTGTGGTAGTTGGAGCAGCAGTTGTTGTAGTCGGGGCTGCTGTTGTGGTAGTTGGGGATGCTGTTGTGGTAGTTGGAGCAGCAGTTGTTGTAGTTGGGGCTGCTGTTGTGGTAGTTGGAGTAGCAGTTGTTGTAGTCGGGGCTGCTGTTGTGGTAGTTGGGGATGCTGTTGTGGTAGTTGGAGCAGCAGTTGTTGTAGTTGGGGCTGCTGTTGTGGTAGTTGGAGCAGCAGTTGTTGTAGTCGGGGCTGCTGTTGTGGTAGTTGGGGATGCTGTTGTGGTAGTTGGAGCAGCAGTTGTTGTTGGGGCTGCTGTTGTGGTAGTTGGAGCAGCAGTTGTTGTAGTTGGAGCAGCAGTTGTTGTAGTTGGGGCTGCAGTAGTTGTAGTTGGGGCTGCAGTTGTTGTAGTTGGAGCAGCAGCTGTTGTTGTAGTTGGAGCAGCAGTTGTTGGGGCTGCTGTTGTGGTAGTTGGAGCAGCAGTTGTTGTAGTTGGAGCAGCAGTTGTGGTAGTTGGGACTGCAGTAGTTGTAGTTGGGGCTGCTGTCGTGGTAGTTGGAGCAGCAGTTGTTGGGGCTGCTGTTGTGGTAGTTGGAGCAGCAGTTGTTGGGGCTGCTGTTGTTGTAGTTGGAGCAGCAGTTGTTGTAGTTGGGGCTGCTGTTGTTGTAGTTGGAGCAGCAGTTGTTGGGGCTGCTGTCGTGGTAGTTGGAGCAGCAGTTGTTGTAGTTGGGGCTGCTGTTGTTGTAGTTGGAGCAGCAGTTGTTGGGGCTGCTGTTGTGGTAGTTGGAGCAGCAGTTGTTGGGGCTGCTGTCGTGGTAGTTGGAGCAGCAGTTGTTGGGGCTGCTGTTGTGGTAGTTGGAGCAGCAGTTGTTGTTGTTGGGGCTGCTGTTGTGGTAGTTGGAGCAGCAGTTGTTGGGGCTGCTGTTGTGGTAGTTGGAGCAGCAGTTGTTGGGGCTGCTGTTGTGGTAGTTGGAGCAGCAGTTGTTGTAGTTGGGGCTGCAGTTGTGGTAGTTGGAGCAGCAGTTGTTGTAGTTGGGGCTGCTGTTGTGGTAGTTGGAGCAGCAGTTGTTGTAGTTGGGGCTGCTGTTGTGGTAGTTGGAGCAGCAGTTGTTGGGGCTGCTGTCGTGGTAGTTGGAGCAGCAGTTGTTGGGGCTGCTGTTGTTGTAGTTGGAGCAGCAGTTGTTGGGGCTGCTGTTGTTGTAGTTGGAGCAGCAGTTGTTGGGGCTGCTGTCGTGGTAGTTGGAGCAGCAGTTGTTGTAGTTGGGACTGCAGTAGTTGTTGTTGGGGCTGCTGTTGTTGTAGTTGGGGCTGCTGTTGTGGTAGTTGGAGCAGCAGTTGTTGTAGTCGGGGCTGCTGTTGTGGTAGTTGGGGATGCTGTTGTGGTAGTTGGAGCAGCAGTTGTTGTAGTCGGGGCTGCTGTTGTGGTAGTTGGGGATGCTGTTGTGGTAGTTGGAGCAGCAGTTGTTGTAGTTGGGGCTGCTGTTGTGGTAGTTGGAGCAGCAGTTGTTGTAGTCGGGGCTGCTGTTGTGGTAGTTGGGGATGCTGTTGTGGTAGTTGGAGCAGCAGTTGTTGTTGGGGCTGCTGTTGTGGTAGTTGGAGCAGCAGTTGTTGTAGTTGGGGCTGCTGTTGTGGTAGTTGGAGCAGCAGTTGTTGTAGTTGGAGCAGCAGTTGTTGTAGTTGGGGCTGCAGTAGTTGTAGTTGGGGCTGCAGTTGTTGTAGTTGGAGCAGCAGCTGTTGTTGTAGTTGGAGCAGCAGTTGTTGGGGCTGCTGTTGTGGTAGTTGGAGCAGCAGTTGTTGTAGTTGGAGCAGCAGTTGTGGTAGTTGGGACTGCAGTAGTTGTAGTTGGGGCTGCAGTTGTTGTAGTTGGAGCAGCAGCTGTTGTTGTAGTTGGGGCTGCTGTTGTTGTAGTTGGAGCAGCAGTTGTTGGGGCTGCTGTTGTGGTAGTTGGAGCAGCAGTTGTTGTAGTTGGAGCAGCAGTTGTGGTAGTTGGGACTGCAGTAGTTGTAGTTGGGGCTGCAGTTGTTGTAGTTGGAGCAGCTGCAGTTGTTGTAGTTGGAGCAGCTGCTGTCGTGGTAGTTGGGGCTGCAGTTGTTGTAGTTGGGGCTGCAGTTGTTGTAGTTGGGGCTGCAGTTGTTGTAGTTGGGGCTGCTGTTGTGGTAGTTGGAGCAGCAGTTGTTGTAGTTGGGGCTGCTGTTGTGGTAGTTGGAGCAGCAGTTGTTGTAGTTGGGGCTGCTGTTGTGGTAGTTGGAGCAGCAGTTGTTGTAGTTGGGGCTGCTGTTGTGGTAGTTGGAGCAGCAGTTGTTGTTGTTGGGGCTGCTGTTGTGGTAGTTGGAGCAGCAGTTGTTGTTGTTGGGGCTGCAGTTGTGGTAGTTGGAGCAGCAGTTGTTGTTGTTGAGGCTGCTGTTGTGGTAGTTGGAGCAGCAGTTGTTGTAGTTGGTGCTGCAGTTGTTGTAGTTGGGGCTGCTGTTGTGGTAGTTGGGGCTGCTGTCGTGGTAGTTGGAGCAGCAGTTGTTGTAGTCGGGGCTGCTGTTGTTGTAGTTGGAGCAGCAGTTGTTGGGGCTGCTGTTGTGGTAGTTGGAGCAGCAGCTGTTGTAGTTGGGGCTGCTGTTGTGGTAGTTGGAGCAGCAGTTGTTGGGGCTGCTGTTGTGGTAGTTGGAGCAGCAGTTGTGGTAGTTGGGACTGCAGTAGTTGTAGTTGGGACTGCAGTAGTTGTTGTTGGGGCTGCTGTTGTTGTAGTTGGGGCTGCTGTTGTTGTAGTTGGAGCAGCAGTTGTTGTAGTTGGGGCTGCTGTTGTGGTAGTTGGAGCAGCAATTGTTGTAGTCGGGGCTGCTGTTGTGGTAGTTGTGGATGCTGTTGTGGTAGTTGGAGCAGCAGTTGTTGTTGGGGCTGCTGTTGTGGTAGTTGGAGCAGCAGTTGTTGTAGTTGGGGCTGCTGTTGTGGTAGTTGGAGCAGCAGTTGTTGTAGTTGGAGCAGCAGTTGTTGTAGTTGGGGCTGCAGTAGTTGTAGTTGGGGCTGCAGTTGTTGTAGTTGGAGCAGCAGCTGTTGTTGTAGTTGGAGCAGCAGTTGTTGGGGCTGCTGTTGTGGTAGTTGGAGCAGCAGTTGTTGTAGTTGGAGCAGCAGTTGTGGTAGTTGGGACTGCAGTAGTTGTAGTTGGGGCTGCAGTTGTTGTAGTTGGAGCAGCAGCTGTTGTTGTAGTTGGGGCTGCTGTTGTTGTAGTTGGAGCAGCAGTTGTTGGGGCTGCTGTTGTGGTAGTTGGAGCAGCAGTTGTTGTAGTTGGAGCAGCAGTTGTGGTAGTTGGGACTGCAGTAGTTGTAGTTGGGGCTGCAGTTGTTGTAGTTGGAGCAGCTGCAGTTGTTGTAGTTGGAGCAGCTGCTGTCGTGGTAGTTGGGGCTGCAGTTGTTGTAGTTGGGGCTGCAGTTGTTGTAGTTGGGGCTGCAGTTGTTGTAGTTGGGGCTGCTGTTGTGGTAGTTGGAGCAGCAGTTGTTGTAGTTGGGGCTGCTGTTGTGGTAGTTGGAGTATTAGTTGTTGTAGTCGGGGCTGCTGTTGTTGTAGTTGGAGCAGCAGTTGTTGGGGCTGCTGTTGTGGTAGTTGGAGCAGCAGTTGTTGTAGTTGGGGCTGCTGTTGTGGTAGTTGGAGCAGCAGTTGTTGTAGTCGGGGCTGCTGTTGTGGTAGTTGGAGCAGCAGTTGTTGTTGTTGGGGCTGCTGTTGTGGTAGTTGGAGCAGCCGTTGTTGTAGTTGGGGCTGCTGTTGTGGTAGTTGGAGCAGCAGTTGTTGTAGTTGGGGCTGCTGTTGTGGTAGTTGGAGAAGCAGTTGTTGTTGTTGGGGCTGCAGTTGTGGTAGTTGGAGCAGCAGTTGTTGTTGTTGGGGCTGCAGTTGTGGTAGTTGGAGCAGCAGTTGTTGTTGTTGGGGCTGCTGTTGTGGTAGTTGGAGCAGCAGTTGTTGTAGTTGGTGCTGCAGTTGTTGTAGTTGGGGCTGCTGTTGTGGTAGTTGGGGCTGCTGTCGTGGTAGTTGGAGCAGCAGTTGTTGTAGTCGGGGCTGCTGTTGTTGTAGTTGGAGCAGCAGTTGTTGGGGCTGCTGTTGTGGTAGTTGGAGCAGCAGTTGTTGTAGTTGGGGCTGCAGTTGTTGTAGTTGGGCCTGCTGTTGTGGTAGTTGGAGTAGCAGTTGTTGTAGTCGGGGCTACTGTTGTGGTAGTTGGAGCAGCAGTTGTTGTTGTTGGGGCTGCTGTTGTGGTAGTTGGAGCAGCAGTTGTTGTTGGGGCTGCTGTTGTGGTAGTTGGGGCTGCTGTTGTGGTAGTTGGAGCAGCAGTTGTTGTAGTTGGGGCTGCAGTTGTTGTCGTTGGGGCTGCTGTTGTGGTAGTCGGAGCAGCAGTTGTTGTTGTTGGGGCTGCTGTTGTGGTAGTTGGAGCAGCAGTTGTTGTTGGGGCTGCTGTTGTGGTAGTTGGGGCTGCTGTCGTGGTAGTTGGGGCTGCAGTTGTTGTAGTTGGGGCTGCTGTTGTGGTAGTTGGAGCAGCAGTTGTTGTAGTCGGGGCTGCTGTTGTTGTAGTTGGAGCAGCAGTTGTTGGGGCTGCTGTTGTGGTAGTTGGAGCAGCAGTTGTTGTAGTCGGGGCTGCTGTTGTGGTAGTTGGAGCAGCCGTTGTTGTAGTTGGGGCTGCTGTTGTGGTAGTTGGAGCAGCCGTTGTTGTAGTTGGGGCTGCTGTTGTGGTAGTTGGAGCAGCCGTTGTTGTAGTTGGGGCTGCTGTTGTGGTAGTTGGAGCAGCAGTTGTTGTAGTTGGGGCTGCTGTTGTGGTAGTTGGAGAAGCAGTTGTTGTTGTTGGGGCTGCAGTTGTGGTAGTTGGAGCAGCAGTTGTTGTTGGGGCTGCTGTTGTGGTAGTTGGAGCAGCAGTTGTTGTAGTTGGGGCTGCTGTTGTGGTAGTTGGAGCAGCAGTTGTTGGGGCTGCTGTTGTGGTAGTTGGAGCAGCAGTTGTGGTAGTTGGGACTGCAGTAGTTGTAGTTGGGACTGCAGTAGTTGTTGTTGGGGCTGCTGTTGTTGTAGTTGGGGCTGCTGTTGTTGTAGTTGGAGCAGCAGTTGTTGTAGTTGGGGCTGCTGTTGTGGTAGTTGGAGCAGCAGTTGTTGTAGTCGGGGCTGCTGTTGTGGTAGTTGGGGATGCTGTTGTGGTAGTTGGAGCAGCAGTTGTTGTTGGGGCTGCTGTTGTGGTAGTTGGAGCAGCAGTTGTTGTAGTTGGGGCTGCTGTTGTGGTAGTTGGAGCAGCAGTTGTTGTAGTTAGAGCAGCAGTTGTTGTAGTTGGGGCTGCAGTAGTTGTAGTTGGGGCTGCAGTTGTTGTAGTTGGAGCAGCAGCTGTTGTTGTAGTTGGAGCAGCAGTTGTTGGGGCTGCTGTTGTGGTAGTTGGAGCAGCAGTTGTTGTAGTTGGAGCAGCAGTTGTGGTAGTTGGGACTGCAGTAGTTGTAGTTGGGGCTGCAGTTGTTGTAGTTGGAGCAGCAGCTGTTGTTGTAGTTGGGGCTGCTGTTGTTGTAGTTGGAGCAGCAGTTGTTGGGGCTGCTGTTGTGGTAGTTGGAGCAGCAGTTGTTGTAGTTGGAGCAGCAGTTGTGGTAGTTGGGACTGCAGTAGTTGTAGTTGGGGCTGCAGTTGTTGTAGTTGGAGCAGCTGCAGTTGTTGTAGTTGGAGCAGCTGCTGTCGTGGTAGTTGGGGCTGCAGTTGTTGTAGTTGGGGCTGCAGTTGTTGTAGTTGGGGCTGCAGTTGTTGTAGTTGGGGCTGCTGTTGTGGTAGTTGGAGCAGCAGTTGTTGTAGTTGGGGCTGCTGTTGTGGTAGTTGGAGTATTAGTTGTTGTAGTCGGGGCTGCTGTTGTTGTAGTTGGAGCAGCAGTTGTTGGGGCTGCTGTTGTGGTAGTTGGAGCAGCAGTTGTTGTAGTTGGGGCTGCTGTTGTGGTAGTTGGAGCAGCAGTTGTTGTAGTCGGGGCTGCTGTTGTGGTAGTTGGAGCAGCAGTTGTTGTTGTTGGGGCTGCTGTTGTGGTAGTTGGAGCAGCCGTTGTTGTAGTTGGGGCTGCTGTTGTGGTAGTTGGAGCAGCAGTTGTTGTAGTTGGGGCTGCTGTTGTGGTAGTTGGAGAAGCAGTTGTTGTTGTTGGGGCTGCTGTTGTGGTAGTTGGAGCAGCAGTTGTTGTTGTTGGGGCTGCAGTTGTGGTAGTTGGAGCAGCAGTTGTTGTTGTTGGGGCTGCTGTTGTGGTAGTTGGAGCAGCAGTTGTTGTAGTTGGTGCTGCAGTTGTTGTAGTTGGGGCTGCTGTTGTGGTAGTTGGGGCTGCTGTCGTGGTAGTTGGAGCAGCAGTTGTTGTAGTCGGGGCTGCTGTTGTTGTAGTTGGAGCAGCAGTTGTTGGGGCTGCTGTTGTGGTAGTTGGAGCAGCAGTTGTTGTAGTTGGGGCTGCAGTTGTTGTAGTTGGGCCTGCTGTTGTGGTAGTTGGAGTAGCAGTTGTTGTAGTCGGGGCTACTGTTGTGGTAGTTGGAGCAGCAGTTGTTGTTGTTAGGGCTGCTGTTGTGGTAGTTGGAGCAGCAGTTGTTGTTGGGGCTGCTGTTGTGGTAGTTGGGGCTGCTGTTGTGGTAGTTGGAGCAGCAGTTGTTGTAGTTGGGGCTGCAGTTGTTGTCGTTGGGGCTGCTGTTGTGGTAGTCGGAGCAGCAGTTGTTGTTGTTGGGGCTGCTGTTGTGGTAGTTGGAGCAGCAGTTGTTGTTGGGGCTGCTGTTGTGGTAGTTGGGGCTGCTGTCGTGGTAGTTGGGGCTGCAGTTGTTGTAGTTGGGGCTGCTGTTGTGGTAGTTGGAGCAGCAGTTGTTGTAGTCGGGGCTGCTGTTGTTGTAGTTGGAGCAGCAGTTGTTGGGGCTGCTGTTGTGGTAGTTGGAGCAGCAGTTGTTGTAGTCGGGGCTGCTGTTGTGGTAGTTGGAGCAGCCGTTGTTGTAGTTGGGGCTGCTGTTGTGGTAGTTGGAGCAGCCGTTGTTGTAGTTGGGGCTGCTGTTGTGGTAGTTGGAGCAGCCGTTGTTGTAGTTGGGGCTGCTGTTGTGGTAGTTGGAGCAGCAGTTGTTGTAGTTGGGGCTGCTGTTGTGGTAGTTGGAGAAGCAGTTGTTGTTGTTGGGGCTGCAGTTGTGGTAGTTGGAGCAGCAGTTGTTGTTGTTGGGGCTGCTGTTGTGGTAGTTGGAGCAGCAGTTGTTGTAGTTGGGGCTGCTGTTGTGGTAGTTGGAGCAGCAGTTGTTGGGGCTGCTGTTGTGGTAGTTGGAGCAGCAGTTGTGGTAGTTGGGACTGCAGTAGTTGTAGTTGGGACTGCAGTAGTTGTTGTTGGGGCTGCTGTTGTGGTAGTTGGGGCTGCTGTTGTGGTAGTTGGAGCAGCAGTTGTTGTAGTCGGGGCTGCTGTTGTGGTAGTTGGGGATGCTGTTGTGGTAGTTGGAGCAGCAGTTGTTGTTGGGGCTGCTGTTGTGGTAGTTGGAGCAGCAGTTGTTGTAGTTGGGGCTGCTGTTGTGGTAGTTGGAGCAGCAGTTGTTGTAGTTAGAGCAGCAGTTGTTGTAGTTGGGGCTGCAGTAGTTGTAGTTGGGGCTGCAGTTGTTGTAGTTGGAGCAGCAGCTGTTGTTGTAGTTGGAGCAGCAGTTGTTGGGGCTGCTGTTGTGGTAGTTGGAGCAGCAGTTGTTGTAGTTGGAGCAGCAGTTGTGGTAGTTGGGACTGCAGTAGTTGTAGTTGGGGCTGCAGTTGTTGTAGTTGGAGCAGCAGCTGTTGTTGTAGTTGGGGCTGCTGTTGTTGTAGTTGGAGCAGCAGTTGTTGGGGCTGCTGTTGTGGTAGTTGGAGCAGCAGTTGTTGTAGTTGGAGCAGCAGTTGTGGTAGTTGGGACTGCAGTAGTTGTAGTTGGGGCTGCAGTTGTTGTAGTTGGAGCAGCTGCAGTTGTTGTAGTTGGAGCAGCTGCTGTCGTGGTAGTTGGGGCTGCAGTTGTTGTAGTTGGGGCTGCAGTTGTTGTAGTTGGGGCTGCAGTTGTTGTAGTTGGGGCTGCTGTTGTGGTAGTTGGAGCAGCAGTTGTTGTAGTTGGGGCTGCTGTTGTGGTAGTTGGAGTATTAGTTGTTGTAGTCGGGGCTGCTGTTGTTGTAGTTGGAGCAGCAGTTGTTGGGGCTGCTGTTGTGGTAGTTGGAGCAGCAGTTGTTGTAGTTGGGGCTGCTGTTGTGGTAGTTGGAGCAGCAGTTGTTGTAGTCGGGGCTGCTGTTGTGGTAGTTGGAGCAGCAGTTGTTGTAGTTGGGGCTGCTGTTGTGGTAGTTGGAGCAGCAGTTGTTGTTGTTGGGGCTGCTGTCGTGGTAGTTGGAGCAGCAGTTGTTGGGGCTGCTGTTGTGGTAGTTGGAGCAGCCGTTGTTGTAGTTGGGGCTGCTGTTGTGGTAGTTGGAGCAGCAGTTGTTGTAGTTGGGGCTGCTGTTGTGGTAGTTGGAGAAGCAGTTGTTGTTGTTGGGGCTGCAGTTGTGGTAGTTGGAGCAGCAGTTGTTGTTGTTGGGGCTGCAGTTGTGGTAGTTGGAGCAGCAGTTGTTGTTGTTGGGGCTGCTGTTGTGGTAGTTGGAGCAGCAGTTGTTGTAGTTGGTGCTGCAGTTGTTGTAGTTGGGGCTGCTGTTGTGGTAGTTGGGGCTGCTGTCGTGGTAGTTGGAGCAGCAGTTGTTGTAGTCGGGGCTGCTGTTGTTGTAGTTGGAGCAGCAGTTGTTGGGGCTGCTGTTGTGGTAGTTGGAGCAGCAGTTGTTGTAGTTGGGGCTGCAGTTGTTGTAGTTGGGCCTGCTGTTGTGGTAGTTGGAGTAGCAGTTGTTGTAGTCGGGGCTACTGTTGTGGTAGTTGGAGCAGCAGTTGTTGTTGTTGGGGCTGCTGTTGTGGTAGTTGGAGCAGCAGTTGTTGTTGGGGCTGCTGTTGTGGTAGTTGGGGCTGCTGTTGTGGTAGTTGGAGCAGCAGTTGTTGTAGTTGGGGCTGCAGTTGTTGTCGTTGGGGCTGCTGTTGTGGTAGTCGGAGCAGCAGTTGTTGTTGTTGGGGCTGCTGTTGTGGTAGTTGGAGCAGCAGTTGTTGTTGGGGCTGCTGTTGTGGTAGTTGGGGCTGCTGTCGTGGTAGTTGGGGCTGCAGTTGTTGTAGTTGGGGCTGCTGTTGTGGTAGTTGGAGCAGCAGTTGTTGTAGTCGGGGCTGCTGTTGTTGTAGTTGGAGCAGCAGTTGTTGGGGCTGCTGTTGTGGTAGTTGGAGCAGCAGTTGTTGTAGTCGGGGCTGCTGTTGTGGTAGTTGGAGCAGCCGTTGTTGTAGTTGGGGCTGCTGTTGTGGTAGTTGGAGCCGCCGTTGTTGTAGTTGGGGCTGCTGTTGTGGTAGTTGGAGCAGCCGTTGTTGTAGTTGGGGCTGCTGTTGTGGTAGTTGGAGCAGCAGTTGTTGTAGTTGGGGCTGCTGTTGTGGTAGTTGGAGAAGCAGTTGTTGTTGTTGGGGCTGCAGTTGTGGTAGTTGGAGCAGCAGTTGTTGTTGTTGGGGCTGCTGTTGTGGTAGTTGGAGCAGCAGTTGTTGTAGTTGGGGCTGCTGTTGTGGTAGTTGGAGCAGCAGTTGTTGGGGCTGCTGTTGTGGTAGTTGGAGCAGCAGTTGTGGTAGTTGGGACTGCAGTAGTTGTAGTTGGGACTGCAGTAGTTGTTGTTGGAGCAGCAGTTGTTGTAGTTGGGGCTGCTGTTGTTGTAGTTGGAGCAGCAGTTGTTGTAGTTGGGGCTGCTGTTGTGGTAGTTGGAGCAGCAGTTGTTGTAGTCGGGGCTGCTGTTGTGGTAGTTGGGGATGCTGTTGTGGTAGTTGGAGCAGCAGTTGTTGTTGGGGCTGCTGTTGTGGTAGTTGGAGCAGCAGTTGTTGTAGTTGGGGCTGCTGTTGTGGTAGTTGGAGCAGCAGTTGTTGTAGTTAGAGCAGCAGTTGTTGTAGTTGGGGCTGCAGTAGTTGTAGTTGGGGCTGCAGTTGTTGTAGTTGGAGCAGCAGCTGTTGTTGTAGTTGGAGCAGCAGTTGTTGGGGCTGCTGTTGTGGTAGTTGGAGCAGCAGTTGTTGTAGTTGGAGCAGCAGTTGTGGTAGTTGGGACTGCAGTAGTTGTAGTTGGGGCTGCAGTTGTTGTAGTTGGAGCAGCAGCTGTTGTTGTAGTTGGGGCTGCTGTTGTTGTAGTTGGAGCAGCAGTTGTTGGGGCTGCTGTTGTGGTAGTTGGAGCAGCAGTTGTTGTAGTTGGAGCAGCAGTTGTGGTAGTTGGGACTGCAGTAGTTGTAGTTGGGGCTGCAGTTGTTGTAGTTGGAGCAGCTGCAGTTGTTGTAGTTGGAGCAGCTGCTGTCGTGGTAGTTGGGGCTGCAGTTGTTGTAGTTGGGGCTGCAGTTGTTGTAGTTGGGGCTGCTGTTGTGGTAGTTGGAGCAGCAGTTGTTGTAGTTGGGGCTGCTGTTGTGGTAGTTGGAGTATTAGTTGTTGTAGTCGGGGCTGCTGTTGTTGTAGTTGGAGCAGCAGTTGTTGGGGCTGCTGTTGTGGTAGTTGGTGCAGCAGTTGTTGTAGTTGGGGCTGCTGTTGTGGTAGTTGGAGCAGCAGTTGTTGTAGTCGGGGCTGCTGTTGTGGTAGTTGGAGCAGCAGTTGTTGTTGTTGGGGCTGCTGTTGTGGTAGTTGGAGCAGCCGTTGTTGTAGTTGGGGCTGCTGTTGTGGTAGTTGGAGCAGCAGTTGTTGTAGTTGGGGCTGCTGTTGTGGTAGTTGTAGAAGCAGTTGTTGTTGTTGGGGCTGCAGTTGTGGTAGTTGGAGCAGCAGTTGTTGTTGTTGGGGCTGCAGTTGTGGTAGTTGGAGCAGCAGTTGTTGTTGTTGGGGCTGCTGTTGTGGTAGTTGGAGCAGCAGTTGTTGTAGTTGGTGCTGCAGTTGTTGTAGTTGGGGCTGCTGTTGTGGTAGTTGGGGCTGCTGTCGTGGTAGTTGGAGCAGCAGTTGTAGTCGGGGCTGCTGTTGTTGTAGTTGGAGCAGCAGTTGTTGGGGCTGCTGTTGTGGTAGTTGGAGCAGCAGTTGTTGTAGTTGGGGCTGCAGTTGTTGTAGTTGGGCCTGCTGTTGTGGTAGTTGGAGTAGCAGTTGTTGTAGTCGGGGCTACTGTTGTGGTAGTTGGAGCAGCAGTTGTTGTTGTTGGGGCTGCTGTTGTGGTAGTTGGAGCAGCAGTTGTTGTTGGGGCTGCTGTTGTGGTAGTTGGGGCTGCTGTTGTGGTAGTTGGAGCAGCAGTTGTTGTAGTTGGGGCTGCAGTTGTTGTCGTTGGGGCTGCTGTTGTGGTAGTCGGAGCAGCAGTTGTTGTTGTTGGGGCTGCTGTTGTGGTAGTTGGAGCAGCAGTTGTTGTTGGGGCTGCTGTTGTGGTAGTTGGGGCTGCTGTCGTGGTAGTTGGAGCAGCAGTTGTTGTTGGGGCTGCAGTTGTTGTAGTTGGGGCTGCTGTTGTGGTAGTTGGAGCAGCAGTTGTTGTAGTCGGGGCTGCTGTTGTTGTAGTTGGAGCAGCAGTAGTTGGGGCTGCTGTTGTGGTAGTTGGAGCAGCAGTTGTTGTAGTCGGGGCTGCTGTTGTGGTAGTTGGAGCAGCCGTTGTTGTAGTTGGGGCTGCTGTTGTGGTAGTTGGAGCAGCCGTTGTTGTAGTTGGGGCTGCTGTTGTGGTAGTTGGAGCAGCCGTTGTTGTAGTTGGGGCTGCTGTTGTGGTAGTTGGAGCAGCAGTTGTTGTAGTTGGGGCTGCAGTTGTTGTCGTTGGGGCTGCTGTTGTGGTAGTCGGAGCAGCAGTTGTTGTTGTTGGGGCTGCTGTTGTGGTAGTTGGAGCAGCAGTTGTTGTTGGGGCTGCTGTTGTGGTAGTTGGGGCTGCTGTCGTGGTAGTTGGGGCTGCAGTTGTTGTAGTTGGGGCTGCTGTTGTGGTAGTTGGAGCAGCAGTTGTTGTAGTCGGGGCTGCTGTTGTTGTAGTTGGAGCAGCAGTTGTTGGGGCTGCTGTTGTGGTAGTTGGAGCAGCAGTTGTTGTAGTCGGGGCTGCTGTTGTGGTAGTTGGAGCAGCCGTTGTTGTAGTTGGGGCTGCTGTTGTGGTAGTTGGAGCAGCCGTTGTTGTAGTTGGGGCTGCTGTTGTGGTAGTTGGAGCAGCCGTTGTTGTAGTTGGGGCTGCTGTTGTGGTAGTTGGAGCAGCAGTTGTTGTAGTTGGGGCTGCTCTTGTGGTAGTTGGAGAAGCAGTTGTTGTTGTTGGGGCTGCAGTTGTGGTAGTTGGAGCAGCAGTTGTTGTTGTTGGGGCTGCTGTTGTGGTAGTTGGAGCAGCAGTTGTTGTAGTTGGGGCTGCTGTTGTGGTAGTTGGAGCAGCAGTTGTTGGGGCTGCTGTTGTGGTAGTTGGAGCAGCAGTTGTGGTAGTTGGGACTGCAGTAGTTGTAGTTGGGACTGCAGTAGTTGTTGTTGGGGCTGCTGTTGTTGTAGTTGGGGCTGCTGTTGTTGTAGTTGGAGCAGCAGTTGTTGTAGTTGGGGCTGCTGTTGTGGTAGTTGGAGCAGCAGTTGTTGTAGTCGGGGCTGCTGTTGTGGTAGTTGGGGATGCTGTTGTGGTAGTTGGAGCAGCAGTTGTTTTTGGGGCTGCTGTTGTGGTAGTTGGAGCAGCAGTTGTTGTAGTTGGGGCTGCTGTTGTGGTAGTTGGAGCAGCAGTTGTTGTAGTTGGAGCAGCAGTTGTTGTAGTTGGGGCTGCAGTAGATGTAGTTGGGGCTGCAGTTGTTGTAGTTGGAGCAGCAGCTGTTGTTGTAGTTGGAGCAGCAGTTGTTGGGGCTGCTGTTGTGGTAGTTGGAGCAGCAGTTGTTGTAGTTGGAGCAGCAGTTGTGGTAGTTGGGACTGCAGTAGTTGTAGTTGGGGCTGCAGTTGTTGTAGTTGGAGCAGCAGCTGTTGTTGTAGTTGGGGCTGCTGTTGTTGTAGTTGGAGCAGCAGTTGTTGGGGCTGCTGTTGTGGTAGTTGGAGTAGCAGTTGTTGTAGTTGGAGCAGCAGTTGTGGTAGTTGGGACTGCAGTAGTTGTAGTTGGGGCTGCAGTTGTTGTAGTTGGAGCAGCTGCAGTTGTTGTAGTTGGAGCAGCTGCTGTCGTGGTAGTTGGGGCTGCAGTTGTTGTAGTTGGGGCTGCAGTTGTTGTAGTTGGGGCTGCAGTTGTTGTAGTTGGGGCTGCTGTTGTGGTAGTTGGAGCAGCAGTTGTTGTAGTTGGGGCTGCTGTTGTAGTAGTTGGAGTATTAGTTGTTGTAGTCGGGGCTGCTGTTGTTGTAGTTGGAGCAGCAGTTGTTGGGGCTGCTGTTGTGGTAGTTGGAGCAGCAGTTGTTGTAGTTGGGGCTGCTGTTGTGGTAGTTGGAGCAGCAGTTGTTGTAGTCGGGGCTGCTGTTGTGGTAGTTGGAGCAGCAGTTGTTGTAGTTGGGGCTGCTGTTGTGGTAGTTGGAGCAGCAGTTGTTGTTGTTGGGGCTGCTGCCGTGGTAGTTGGAGCAGCAGTTGTTGTAGTTGGGGCTGCTGTTGTGGTAGTTGGAGCAGCCGTTGTTGTAGTTGGGGCTGCTGTTGTGGTAGTTGGAGCAGCAGTTGTTGTAGTTGGGGCTGCTGTTGTGGTAGTTGGAGAAGCAGTTGTTGTTGTTGGGGCTGCAGTTGTGGTAGTTGGAGCAGCAGTTGTTGTTGTTGGGGCTGCAGTTGTGGTAGTTGGAGCAGCAGTTGTTGTTGTTGGGGCTGCTGTTGTGGTAGTTGGAGCAGCAGTTGTTGTAGTTGGTGCTGCAGTTGTTGTAGTTGGGGCTGCTGTTGTGGTAGTTGGGGCTGCTGTCGTGGTAGTTGGAGCAGCAGTTGTTGTAGTCGGGGCTGCTGTTGTTGTAGTTGGAGCAGCAGTTGTTGGGGCTGCTGTTGTGGTAGTTGGAGCAGCAGTTGTTGTAGTTGGGGCTGCAGTTGTTGTAGTTGGGGCTGCTGTTGTGGTAGTTGGAGTAGCAGTTGTTGTAGTCGGGGCTACTGTTGTGGTAGTTGGAGCAGCAGTTGTTGTTGTTGGGGCTGCTGTTGTGGTAGTTGGAGCAGCAGTTGTTGTTGGGGCTGCTGTTGTGGTAGTTGGGGCTGCTGTTGTGGTAGTTGGAGCAGCAGTTGTTGTCGTTGGGGCTGCTGTTGTGGTAGTTGGAGCAGCAGTTGTTGTTGTTGGGGCTGCTGTTGTGGTAGTTGGAGCAGCAGTTGTTGTTGGGGCTGCTGTTGTGGTAGTTGGGGCTGCTGTCGTGGTAGTTGGGGCTGCAGTTGTTGTAGTTGGGGCTGCTGTTGTGGTAGTTGGAGCAGCAGTTGTTGTAGTCGGGGCTGCTGTTGTTGTAGTTGGAGCAGCAGTTGTTGGGGCTGCTGTTGTGGTAGTTGGAGCAGCAGTTGTTGTAGTTGGGGCTGCTGTTGTGGTAGTTGGAGCAGCCGTTGTTTTAGTTGGGGCTGCTGTTGTGGTAGTTGGAGCAGCCGTTGTTGTTGTTGTGGCTGCTGTTGTGGTAGTTGGAGCAGCAGTTGTTGTTGGGGCTGCTGTTGTGGTAGTTGGGGCTGCTGTTGTGGTAGTTGGAGCAGCAGTTGTTGTAGTTGGGGCTGCAGTTGTTGTCGTTGGGGCTGCTGTTGTGGTAGTTGGAGCAGCAGTTGTTGTTGTTGGGGCTGCTGTTGTGGTAGTTGGGGCTGCTGTCGTGGTAGTTGGGGCTGCAGTTGTTGTAGTTGGGGCTGCTGTTGTGGTAGTTGGAGCAGCAGTTGTTGTAGTCGGGGCTGCTGTTGTTGTAGTTGGAGCAGCAGTTGTTGGGGCTGCTGTTGTGGTAGTTGGAGCAGCAGTTGTTGTAGTCGGGGCTGCTGTTGTGGTAGTTGGAGCAGCCGTTGTTGTAGTTGGGGCTGCTGTTGTGGTAGTTGGAGCAGCCGTTGTTGTAGTTGGGGCTGCTGTTGTGGTAGTTGGAGCAGCCGTTGTTGTAGTTGGGGCTGCTGTTGTGGTAGTTGGAGCAGCAGTTGTTGTAGTTGGGGCTGCTGTTGTGGTAGTTGGAGAAGCAGTTGTTGTTGTTGGGGCTGCAGTTGTGGTAGTTGGAGCAGCAGTTGTTGTAGTTGGGGCTGCTGTTGTGGTAGTTGGAGCAGCAGTTGTTGTAGTTGGGGCTGCTGTTGTGGTAGTTGGAGCAGCAGTTGTTGGGGCTGCTGTTGTGGTAGTTGGAGCAGCAGTTGTGGTAGTTGGGACTGCAGTAGTTGTAGTTGGGACTGCAGTAGTTGTTGTTGGGGCTGCTGTTGTTGTAGTTGGGGCTGCTGTTGTTGTAGTTGGAGCAGCAGTTGTTGTAGTTGGGGCTGCTGTTGTGGTAGTTGGAGCAGCTGTTGTTGTAGTTGGGGCTGCTGTTGTTGTAGTTGGAGCAGCAGTTGTTGGGGCTGCTGTTGTGGTAGTTGGAGCAGCAGTTGTTGTAGTTGGAGCAGCAGTTGTGGTAGTTGGGACTGCAGTAGTTGTAGTTGGGGCTGCAGTTGTTGTAGTTGGAGCAGCTGCAGTTGTTGTAGTTGGAGCAGCTGCTGTCGTGGTAGTTGGGGCTGCAGTTGTTGTAGTTGGGGCTGCAGTTGTTGTAGTTGGGGCTGCAGTTGTTGTAGTTGGGGCTGCTGTTGTGGTAGTTGGAGCAGCAGTTGTTGTAGTTGGGGCTGCAGTTGTTGTAGTTGGGGCTGCAGTTGTTGTAGTTGGGGCTGCTGTTGTGGTAGTTGGAGCAGCAGTTGTTGTAGTTGGGCCTGCTGTTGTGGTAGTTGGAGCAGCAGTTGTTGTAGTCGGGGCTGCTGTTGTGGTAGTGGGAGCAACAGGTGTTGGGGCTGCTGTTGTGGTAGTTGGAGCAACAGGTGTTGGGGCTGCTGTTGTTGTAGTTGGAGCAACAGGTGTTGGGCCTGCTGTTGTGGTAGTTGGAGCAGCCGTTGTTGTAGTTGGGGCTGCGGTTGTGGTAGTTGGAGCAGCCGTTGTTGTAGTTGGGACTGCTGGTGTGGTAGTTGGAGCAACAGGTGTTGTAATTGGGGCTGCGGTTGTTGTAGTTGGAGCAACAGGTGTTGGGGCTGCTGTTGTGGTAGTTGGTGCAGCAGTTGTTGTAGTCGGGGCTGCTGTCGTGGTAGTTGGAGCAGCAGTTGTTGTAGTTGGGGCTGCTGTTGTGGTAGGTGGAGCAGCCGTTGTTGTAGTTGGGGCTGCGGTTGTTGTAGTTGGAGCAACAGGTGTTGGGGCTGCTGTTGTGGTAGTTGGAGCAGCAGTTGTCGGGGCTGCTGTTGTTGTTGGGGCTGCTGTTGTGGTAGTTGGAGCAACAGTTGTCGGGGCTGCTGTTGTTGTTGGGGCTGCTGTTGTGGTAGTTGGAGCAGCAGTTGTTGTAGTTGGGACTGCTGTTGTGGTAGTTGGAGCAGCAGTTGTTGTAGTTGGGACTGCTGTTGTGGTAGTTGGAACAGCAGTTGTTGTAGTTGGGGCTGCTGTTGTGGTAGTTGGAGCAGCAGTTGTTGTAGTTGGGGCTGCTGTTGTGGTAGTTGGAGCAGCAGTTGTTGGGGCTGCTGTTGTGGTAGTTGGAGCAGCAGTTGTAGGGGCTGCTGTTGTTGTTGGGGCTGCTGTTGTTGTTGGGGCTGCTGTTGTTGTTGGGGCTGCTGTTGTGGTAGTTGGAGCAACAGGTGTTGGGGCTGCTGTTGTGGTAGTTTGAGCAGCCGTTGTTGTAGTTGGGGCTGCAGTTGTTGTAGTTGGAGCAACAGGTGTTGGGGCTGCTGTTGTGGTAGTTGGAGCAGCAGTTGTTGTAGTTGGGGCTGCAGTTGTTGTAGTTGGGGCTGCAGTTGTTGTAGTTGGGGCTGCTGTTGTGGTAGTTGGAGCAGCAGTTGTTGTAGTCGGGGCTACTGTTGTGGTAGTTGGAACATCAGTTGTTGTAGTTGGGGCTGCGGTTGTGGTAGTTGGAGCAGCCGTTGTTGTAGTTGGGGCTGCTGTTGTGGTAGTTGGAGCAGCCGTTGTTGTAGTTGGGGCTGCTGTTGTGGTAGTTGGAGCAGCAGTTGTTGGGGCTGCTGTTGTTGTTGGGGCTGCTGTTGTGGTAGTTGGAGCAGCAGTTGTTGGGGCTGCTGTTGTGGTAGTTGGAGCAGCAGTTGTCGGGGCTGCTGTTGTTGTAGTTGGGGCTGCTGTTGTGGTAGTTGGAGCAGCAGTTGTTGGGGCTGCTGTTGTTGTTGGGGCTGCTGTTGTGGTAGTTGGAGCAGCAGTTGTTGTAGTTGGGGCTGCTGTTGTTGTAGTTGGAACAGCAGCTGTTGTAGTTGGGGCTGCTGTTGTGGTAGTTGGAGCAGCAGTTGTTGTAGTTGGGGCTGCTGTTGTGGTAGTTGGAGCAGCAGTTGTTGTAGTTGGGGCTGCTGTTGTGGTAGTTGGAGCAACAGGTGTTGGGGCTGCTGTTGTGGTAGTTGGAGCAGCAGTTGTTGTAGTTGGGGCTGCTGTTGTGGTAGTTGGAGCAGCAGTTGTTGTAGTTGGGGCTGCTGTTGTGGTAGTTGGAGCAGCAGTTGTTGTAGTTGGGCCTACTGTCGTTGTTGGATATAAAGGACTGCATGTTGCTTTTAGTTTCGATGTTCTTTTGGGTACTTGCATGTTCTGGGTGCATGTTCTCTTCAGTGCAGAAGTCGTTTTGGGGACAGAAGTCGTTCTCATTTGGGAAACAGTTATTGTGGTTGGGGCTGCTGCAGTCGTTGTCATCGAGTTTGTTGGATATAAAGGACTGCATTTTGCTTTTAGTTCCGATGTTCTTTTGGGGACAGCAGACTGTGTCGTTGTTTCAGTTGTTGTCATTGGGTTTTTTGGCTTAAAAGGAATGCATGTTCTCTTAAGTGCAGAAGTAGATGTGGGGACAGCGTTTTTTGCGTGCGTACCTGTAGTGGACATATAGTGAAACGTCTTGGTAAATGGACTTGTTGAGCATTCTTTGAGTTTTCTAGTCCTCACCACTCAAAATGTTATTACACAACACGTTAAAATCACACATTCACACATTGCTTGTTTAATCTGCATATTATTATCCTTTTAATATTAATTTGACATTGGCTGATAATTGATGGACTTAAAAGCATTATCCATAGGATCTCAATGATTTTATCTTTCCTCCTTGTACAACTGCCCTCCTGAAAGTTTCTTTTTTTGACTCAGATGGTTCACAGCACAAGTTATTGTTGTGAATCGTACTTTGTCTTTGTGTCTTGGCCAGGTCTCCCTTGAAAGAAGATTGTCTTAATCTCATTGGGACCAACCTGGTTGAATAAAATGTTTGAAGTGTCTGGTATATATCAGACTCATTTACTCAACATACAGTATATTTCTGTCCGGTCCTGCACATAATCCATGAACTTAAATAGGCCTAAAACTTTTTTTCATAGGCCGATCTAAACCCAAAATAACACAACTTAACTTGTTTATCACTCAAACTTAAACATCTTTTTCATCTCTGGAACAAGCCGTGACAAAAGTGGGACTGAAGACTATAACTTCCTGTACTTTTCAGATTTTTCCTATAAATAATAATACATGACCTCCCAATCCCATCCCCAGTTCTTCCCATGCCCACAAGCGGGCGTCGAGTCAACACCTTGGGAAAACTGCTGTATTCTATTTATACATTTCCCACCTTGGTACACAGCTTTTTAAATTTCTGTTCTGCATCATTTTAATCACTATAACACTTATGTATCTCCCTGTGTTCACCCTCTGTCGGCGCGCTGCCCTGACAACTGTACACCGGTGAAAAAGAATTTCCCCTCGGGGACGATGAAATGAAAAGTCTAAAGTCATTATGGTTATTTAAAAAGTATATTATTAGAATCTTATGTTCAAAAAAATTAACTTCTCATCCTACAGTGCCTGCAAAGATGTATAAAGTTCAGTTTCTGTACCTGTGCTGATGAGTCCCACGATGATAGTTAGTGAAAGAATTAGCTTCGCCATGATGAACAGGACGGTGCTCTTGATAAGTGTTCCTGGATAGTAACAAACACTTTTTAAAGTGCTGCTTCACTTTATATACTGTACAGGCATCCAGAGAATTTAAGGACACAGGCAATTGTAAAATGCTCACTGATTGGGTGTGTTTCCATTTAAGTGGGTCAATTATGTTCTCATCTCTTTTGTTTTCTGAAAAATTTGCTTGCTAGCACACCTTTCCAAGCCCTATTAATTACAGCATTGTTTCCATGTGCGAGATCGAACATCAAAAAACGTAACATCAAAACACGTAACTACTTTCAAATATATATATATATATATATATATAGAGAGAGAGAGAGAGAGAGAGAGAGAAAGAGAGAGAGAGAGAGAGAGAGAGAGAGAGCGAGAGAGAGAGAGAGAGAGAGAGATAATTATGTTTCAGAGAATCAGTGGCCCAAAGCTTTCACAATAAGTGGATTGTTAAAACTTTTGGCACAATGAAAGGTGTCAGGTACTAGGGCCTGGTGATGTATCAATTTCATCAGTAAATCTGGTTTCTGGAAGAGGAAAAAAATCAGAAATGAAAATTTAGATTTTCCCTTTAGCTTACACTCCCCTTGGGCTCCTGTAGGTCACCTCTCACCCACCCAGTTTACTTTCTACAGAGCAGCTGGATGGCCCCAGGTATCTGGTAACCAGCCACATGAATTCTTTTAAAATACCTTTGGCTTATTAGCAACCTGCAATTATGATGAAGAGCTGTTAATCAAGTCCTCACCTTGTCACATACGTTCAATCATTGAAACAAACAAAGGGCAGAATCACATCCACACACCCATTTGTACTCAGGTTACTTTTAGACTTCAAAAAGACTTTAATTTAAAACTCATCACATAAAGTCAGGTACTGCTCTTTAAAATATGTCAGCAAATTATATTTGATTTTTACATTAAAACCACAGAATAAACTTAACTCTGGGTCGGGCGAATTTGAGGAAACTATGTCAACATATGTTTACAGGCAGGGTGTCGTAGTTTCATTGAGTTTCACAGGGTTCACCATGTTTCAGTTTTTGATTTTCACCAGTTTTCATAGGGTTCCAAAAGGTTCACGGGGGAAACCAGGTTTCAAAGGGTTCATCAGGTTTTACCGGGTTTCACACCTGGTGGGTTCAGCGGGGGGGTTGCAGAGAAGTCAAGAGTTCATACTCCGACCACAAATGGTGCAGAAGGGTCCAATGTAATCTTGTTGGCTACATTCAGTCTGTGTGCTGGACTGTCAGGTAAGAAGGGATGCACGTTTACCTCCCAGTTCTCTTGCTGGCTAGTCTAACAAGCTTTTGTCCTCTCTAACACCGAATACAAAACGCCGGCACACCTTCGATGAAACTCGTAAAAGAAGTTCAATCAGGAGAGACAAGTGATCTTAAGAAATGTATTTATTATAATGATAATGTGATTTCACAGGAAACTTGGAAGATGCGTTTAGAGAATGAAGTTCTGCTCGTCATTAGGATAGATCCCCCCCCCCCCCCCATGGAGTCCAGACCCTGGTGGTGGAGGACTGATGATTTGATGAGACCGAGTGGGAGAAGAATTGATGGGAGTCGACTCTGCGGTGATGGGGAAGTGGAGGGGCGCACGAAGCCGGCATGAAAGAACTAGAGAAGAGAAAGAATCATAAAGGAGAGCTGAACGGTGATAGGCTTAAAATGAGGGAGGAACGCCGTGCCATTGGTTCGATGAGGTCCGGTGACAGAACAGCTGATTAACCCACAGATGGCCCAAACTGACAGCTCAAGAATGATAGTGGAAATGAGATGGCGTGAAAAGGGGGACTGAGAAAACCTGAATCGTGGATCACTTAAAGTCTTACACTAAGCTTCATTACAACATAGTGCTGAGCTGGAATGGAGGTGACTGAGGTGGAGGAGGGATCGCAGCGATCACATCAAATGACAGACGGACCGTGACTTCGGTTTTGTTTTGGTGAAATGTAAATAAAATACAGATGTCCAGTTTGGAAGTATAACAGGAAACACTAAAGACTAGACAGGAAATAAACTAACAGGCAACATAGGAGGACACAGGGTAACACACAAAGAGGCTAAAGTAAACACAAGACTATAAAACATTAAAGCACACAAAGGAAACAAATAACACTAAGGACAGAATTAAAACTAAAACTAGAAGAAACACAGAGACAAAACCAAACCATGACACACACTCACAGAGTCAATAAAATGATGGGACTGAATTGGACAGGCGTTATTATGTTGTTTAGCCTTTATGGGACAAGTGACTATTTTTGGAATTTTCCCCAAACATTACATAAGGCCTCCCTTCTGCACCTCAGTGAGGGCGAGAAGCATCCTCACTCAGCCAATCAGAAGAGATCACCCGACGTCACTGATCCGGCTGTTGTGGCATTTGAACATGATATGATAACTTTGTCAACGTTTATTACACTTACAATTTTTGAACATTTTTATAACAGAAATAAAGTTCTGTTGTGTCCCTGAATAACACTATGAGGTTGAATTTTTGAATTTCAAAGTATTTCAATGAGTGCCCTGGAAAGGGTTGAATGCTGCTTTTTGCTAGGTGTGAAAAATGAATGCTGAGCTAATCAGCCTCATTAGAGTTTCCATACAGCTAAAGAAGACGGTCACTGCTCCCACAGCGTGCTGAGTAATGCGTGCAGCTCGCTGCCTGTGGTTGCAGATGGGGCGGGGAAAGACATCGTGTCCCTGGGCGTTGAGAAACGTGAGTCATAAACACTGCGATCATGAATCAGTGCAATCATTCGGAAATCCGGTGGCTCTCAAGGAAGCCGAATGTACCTGCACCTCTGATCTAATAATAAAAAAAAAAAGTCACCTGATTGGTGAAAACTCAAATCAGCTTTAAATGAAGTTTTAACCTGACACACTGTGGAGTCATTCACATAATAAACGCTGTTAGAAGGAGGACATACTGGCTGCTGCATTGTTGTCAGAGAAGAAGAACGGTACATTTACATTTACAAGAAATTTTCAATTCAATGAGAAAAACTAAAAACTTTATTTATTAATTTGGGGCAATTCAAATTTTTCTTGGTGTATTGGTGTAAGAAATTAAAAAAAAATAAAACGAGGCTTAAATAACAGGAACGTCAATGAAATAAAATGTAATGATCATGGAGTAAGCTGACTTTATCATTTCACTCTCGACACATCTCACTGATGCAGCATGTGATTGTTCAGACAGTCAGAATCAGATTCTGTTCTGCTGATCTTCTCGGTGGTCGAACATCATCAGAGGTTTGTGTTTTTAAGGAAGTCATTCAAAGCTGCATCCTCTGGTGGACATTAGATGACAGCTTATTGGTGGCGATGGCTTTCTGCCACACCTAACTAATTGTAGCCTTTGTCATTTTCTATTTTTACTTTTAATGAGCTATTAATCATAAAACTGTTCTTTATTCCTTCAGTGTGTTTTGTAACACATGCAAACACACCTTTGCACGTGTCTGAGCACGTTGATTTTTTATTGTTTTCATTCTACATTTCTGTCCCCTGCACGTTTCATCGAGATGGAAACGTTTCTCAGACTTTATACTTCTGCTTTTAGTGCTTTTGCAGATTAACATCAAATATACAAAGAAAGGTTAATAAAACAAAACAAACAGCAACATTAATCAATGGCTGCATTTACGCAATGTAATGAATGTCATTGTGAAACTGATTGTTCTGGCTGAATGGGATTCTTTTCTAATTATTTAATGGCGATAAATCCTCCTCGTGCTCGAGGGTTTGTTGAAGTGTGTGCTGACGTCTTCTTTGTTTGTTCTTTTTCAAAGAGACGGAGCTACACCCGACAGCGAGGGGCGTTAGATCCACTCTGGACTACAGAGACTCCAGATTCTACCATGTTGCTTGTCAGTGTTATGATTATCATTATTGGATTGTTATTGGTCATTTAAATGTTTTTGATGTTATTTTCTTGCGTGCAATTTGTGTTGGAGTTTTTTGAATCCCCATTAGCCTCTCCTCTACTCTTCCTGGGGTGCACTCAGACAAACATTAACTTAAAATCCACACAGATTTACATTATTACAACTCCAAGATGAAAAGAAAAGAAATAAGAGGTGAAGTACAAATTAAAATCCAGGTCCATTTGGCCTCTGAGGGAGCCCTTTATTTATTCTCCTCTTTTGAGAGACACGTCATTTCAGAGACCAGAGGCCTGAACTACAGAGTTTAGCTAGGTAACTTGACTTGGTCGTTGACTTCTTACCTGGGTATATCGCCACGGTAACGTATGCTGTACACATAACCTGCTCCCGAGTAGGTTACGTGTGATCCCCGCCCATTGACCAATCGAGATCTTTTGTTTGGGTGTCCCATGAGGGGAGGACACGTCATACGTCCCGCATGATTTTACATTAATGATTATTTTTCACTGATATACGTCATCCTTCAACATAGACTGAATTTGAGTTGTGTTTTTAAGATGTACAATTACGAATCTCTTCTCCCAGCTTTCAATTGTTTTCGACATTTTGTTTTCATGTTAATGTTTAATGTCGCTCCGTTTGTGATGGTCAGAGCTGCAGCTGAACTTCTCTCCTCTCCACTTTAACGAGTCAGATCATCACGTTCAGTTCAGAGAAGAAACAGGAGTTATTATAGTCAGTTCGAAATGAACCAATGATGGGACAAATGTAACAAGCTGCGCGTTAAAACTCGCCGATTTTCCTTTGTTTTGTCCTTCCTGCATTTGTTGCTGCGGCTGTGTAACTTTAGTCTTTGAGCCTGTTTGTCTTGAACTTATTTATGTTTGTTTAGAGTTCCTTAATGTAGGTTGTGATTGATGGGTTAAATGAAGCGAACTCCACCCCTTCATGTGAAACCGCTCTCTTGCCAACTCCGAGTCGACCTATCAGGTTGATAACCAGCTTCGTGGGACTATTAAGCCCGATCTCTCATGTTCGGGTTGGCGAAGCCCGATCACCCAAAGGCTTCGTTCAGACTGCAACCCAAATCTGATCAGTCTGATCGAACTGACTGACTGTCCACATTACAATTTGTTAGTGACCATATCTGATCTGCGTTTCTGTATTGACGTGGTTTGATCCACATTGGTTTCTATGGTAACAGGTAACGCCCAGCAAAAACAACAGCAAAATGAATGACATGTTTTCTTTCTTGTTGTTTTCTTTTATTGACCAAAGTTCACTTCCGGCCTGCCGGGTCTACGTGGTTGTTGTTTATCGATGGCGTCGCATTGAGAGTAACACAGACGACACATTGAAGCGAGCGAGACGTTCAGATTGAGTCGGATCTGCAGGAATCAGATTTTAAACCAGCTCTGTTTGTGGTTTGAATCAGATTTGGAAAAAATCTGATCTCATGTGGCTTTTTGTGTTCAGACTGTCAAAAAAATCAAACCACATACAATCAGGTTTGGCGGTGCAGTGTGGACATCAGGTTAAAACGCCAAAGAGACCCTGGATATGTTAAACTCACTTCATACAGGCCCCAGGGGTCTGCAGAGCAGGATTCAGGGTTTGCGAGGTATCTTCGGGGTTAACCCTGGGGTTTTCAGTCCTACGACGGCGGTTATTGCCTGGGCATGTTGCCATGGTAACTCGGTATCAGGAGTTAATATTGTCAGTATCCTTAAGTTGTCCTAGATTCATTTGTTCCTGCTGTGTGACTTCTGTCTTTGGGAACCTGTTTGTCTTCATCTTCTTCATATTATGATGATAGGTTTGTTCTGTCGATCAGCGGAGAGAAGTGATGACAGGTTAAACACACTCTTAAAAGTCAAGGGTCAATTATCTCGTTGATAATCAATCAATCTTCATTTGCATAGCCTCAAGTCATGACAGGTGTTATCTTGAGACACTTTACAAAAAGCAGGTCAACATTAACATAAGAGCAGATAAACAGACCATGCTCATCGTTATGTTCACAAAAAGCAGGTCAAAGACCAAACTTATTGCTGTATTACAAGATAGATAGATAGATAGATAGATAGATAGATAGATAGATAGATAGATAGATAGATAGATAGATAGATAGATAGATAGATAGATAGATAGATAGATAGATAGATAGATAGATAGATAGATAGATAGATAGATAGATAGATAGATAGATAGATAGATAGATACTTTATTGATCCCGAGGGAAATTCAAGATCCCAATATGAAAGAAAAAACTTCCCGTTAACAGGCAGAAATCTTCAGCTCATCAGTTAACTGTGCTGGGCTTGAAAATGGGACAAGATGCAGAAAGAAGGATCCTGTATAAGGATAACTATGAGCTGGTCTATTCCTGTGCCAGTCCTAACTATAAGACTTATCAAAAAGAAAAGTTTGAAGTCTATTCTTGAACGTACGTAGTGTGTCTGCCTCCCGGACCCCGACTGGTAGACGATTCCATTGGAACGGCGCCTGATAACTGAAAGCTCTTAGAAACTGTTGGTACCACAAGCAGGGTACTTCGTTTATCATGTTCTCTTATTTCAGGGTTAGTGACGCCAGGACCACTTTGACATAATGATTTATATTTGGCGGCATGGCTCTGAGGGATCTCCCTGCCCTTCCCCTGCATACAAGGAAAGCTAAGTTAGGTGTTCAGCATAAGTTGCCGTGGCGATATGCCCAGGTAAAACGTAATCCACCCTCGTAGGACTGAAAACCCAGAGTTAACCCCGAAGTTACCTCGCAAAGCTCAAATCCTGCCTCGTAGTACAGGCCTCAGATCTGATCTGCGTTTCTGTATTGACGTGGTCTGATCCACATTGGTTTCTATGGTAACAGGTAACGCCCAGCAAAAACAACAGCAAAATGAATGACCGCCTACAGGGCTTGTTTTACTACGTTTGTTTTGATTCTTGTTGTTTTCTTTTACTGAGTTCACTTCCGGCCTGCCGGGTCTACGTCGTCGTTGTTGTTATTTATCGATGGCGTCGCATTGAGAGTAACACAGACGACACATTGAAGCGAGCGAGACGTTCAGATTGAGTCGGATCTGCTGGGACGCTTTCAGCAGATCAGCTGACGTGATCTCTCTGGCACGATATTAAAGTGTGACTCTGTGACCTGCATGAACTGACACAAGGGTCCATACTTACACTGATACCATTCATTTTACTTTTACTACCTGTGGGGAAATTCTAGTTGCACACACTCGAGTTGAGACCCACTTCTAACACACGGAGGCCCAAAATACACACATGCACAAACAGGTGTGGTGTGTGAGCCTTGCCCAAGGGCCCCTCTGCAGTGATCATGAGGTGAACTGGGGTACCTCAGGTCCCTACAGAGTGAGCTACAGAGTGAGCTACTGCCATTGATGGCTGACACATTAATGACTTTAATGGGTTTAATTACAGCAAGCGGTGCTATGTGGCTGAACCTGCTGCTGTATCATAAATGTAATTGACAGATTTTTACCCCAACAATGAGCAATTTAAAAATTCAACATTCATCATGGAGGCGTGCCACACGTACATACGCACAAGAGTCACACTCAAAGTTAATTGCAAACTCATTATTTGTCTTTGCCAAGATTCTCCACAAGAAGAACAGGGTGATAAATTATAGTCTGTATTTCAGGTTTGTCATGTTACAGCGTTCATCAAAGCTGACGTCTGTCCTGGTCCTGAGCTGCTTTGTTGTTTTAGCAGGCGTTACTTATTTAGCTCGTTGCTTCACAGTGAGTACAGAAGCTTCTTCACTAAAACAGCTTTTATACACAAGAGGAGGAGCCGGCCGTCCCGTCCATGTAAACACAGCTCTGACAACAACACAGCCAGCAGGACTCCAGCTTCTCCCTCACTGTACACAGTCAGGACTCACACACACATTCACACAGTTTTTTTTTAATCTTAAACCTCGAAGGAGTTTTCCCGAGGTACTTTTTCAGTTTGTGCACAAAAGGTCAAAAGGTGTGGACTAGACCTCAGTCAATATGATAAAGGCCTTTTTAAGTTTTCCCTTCTTCACTCGTCATGCTTGTGTTTCGTCTCCTCCTTGTTGTGTCTTTAATGACTTGTCGTGGACTCTGGCCTTTGGACTTTTGACGTAGAATGACTGAGTGACAGGATGTCATCCTTCCCACGCCCTGAAGCACGAAACTGTGTTATGAAAAGCAAAGTGTGCAGTGATTCAGCGCTCCATTCCCCTGATTACAGTTACACTTTAAATCACAGCAGCCGATTCGGTCGGTTCAGCAAGAAGAGGATCTGACACGACACTGGTTGCACGTCGCTGCAGGTTTCTCTTCGTGGGAAAAGAAAGTCCACCAAGTCCAGATCCAGTGCCCCACATGACCACATTTACAGCCCCCACACAGGTTAAACATTACTCATAAGCTGTATATAAAGATCAGGCAGCAGACGTCTCTATTCAGAAACCTTCAGGTGACAGCTGGATGATGTGGTGAGTAATCTGTCGACGTCTAATCCCTCAGTGGTTTTATCCGTAATATGTTCAACATTATGGATCACTCTCTGTTTGTTCCCTTCTTCATGTAAATCTTTAATCCTGCCCGATGTGCTTTCATTTCTCTTCAAACATCTTCCTCCTGATGCCTCCTAATTCAAGTTAAAAAGGGGGAATTCTTTGCAACAGATTTAATTTTTAAGTTAAAAGACATCAGTGACGTTTTTAGTTCTTCTAACGTTGACTCGATTTAAGCTGATGTGACCCTTTAAAATTTAATTTTGACCTTGGAAATGAAGTTTAAACAAGGCTATATTTGAACGTATGCATTGGTGATGCAACCAAATGCTTTGCATCCAATGTGATCAATCATCTCCAACTTGTCTTCCCTACCCACAGTGCTACTCCGGGTCAGTCGACTCTGGAGGTCAAACTGCAGGCCCTGCAGTGCCATTTCACCTGGGATCTGAACTTCAGCAAGCCCAAGCTCCTCAGTCTCAAGGACAAGCTGCAGGACATCGGCACAGAGGAGGGGTACAGCTGGCTGGGCCACATCTACAACCTGCAAGGGTACGTCCATTTCATGCTGGGCTTACCTGGCGATGCACAGCGATTCTTCGGCAAGGCTGCAGAGGCTTTCCGTCAGATAAGGAACACGGTGTCAGATGAAGGCGCCTGGTTGGTGGTGAACCACGGGAACCTGGCGTGGCTGCACTACCACAACGGAGAGCAAGCAGAGAGCCAGGCCTACCTTCTAAAAGTTAACGCCCTGATGAGAACGTATCCATCTCCATCCCAGGAGGAGCTACATCCAGAGATCAACGCTGAAAAAGGCTGGACGCTGATGAAGTTTGGTGCCGATGAAAAGTTGCGTGCTGCAGATTTCTTCCAGAGAGCGCTCAGGATGCAGCCAGACATGGTGGAGTGGCACACCAGCCACGTCTTAGCGTTAGTGAATGCCTTAAAAATCAGCAACAAAGAGCTGGGGGCTGACATCTTGGACAAAATGAAAATTGCAAAGGAGCACGATCCAGACAACTTGTACCTCGCTGCACTGTACCTTGAGGCGTGTGCTAAGAAAGGAAAAAAGATAGGAGAGGAAGCGCGTGAGCTGGCCAGAAGAGTTTTAAGAAAGCCGGTCGGCAGCTACAGTGGCATCAAACCGTTGCTGAGGCTGTACAGAATGTACGTATCTATGGATGAGGCCATCGACTTGGCAGAGGAGGTTCTGGAAAGACATCCGGATGAGCGTTATCTGAAGAGGTGCGCCGCAATCTGCTACAAGATGAGGATCATTTCGGACAGGGACAGCCCCTTAGAGCGCAGCATCATTGACAGAGCAATCACTCTCAGTAGGGAAGTGATTCCTCTTTATCCTGATTCATCTCTTAAGAGAAAAATATATCTTGCAAACACATACGCAGAGACGAATAACCAAGTAGAAGCGGACCGGATATTCGATGAGCTTCTGGAAAGTGGTCTCGGCCCTGAAGGGTCGCAGATGCTTTGCAACTACTACGCGAAATACCTAAACTTCTTTCGAAAGGAGAGCTACAAGTCGATTGAATATCACATGAGAGCAGCAGAGATCCCGTTAGCGTCTTACTACCGGGAGAACAGCATCAGCACTCTGCAGAGGATCAGCGACAGAAACAGAAACCGGATGTGTGGACGCATAAGCACGTTTCTGGCTAACCTGCAAGAATCAGAGTGAGCAGTGGTCAGCAGTAACTAAACTGTAGCAGCGACTGTTTGTGTCATCACGTCTAGATTTGAGAAAAGTGTCTGTATTTATGGCCTGAAAAGAAGCTGTATTTATTAAAGATGTTGTAAACCATTACATGTCTCTGTGGTAACTCTGTTTGACCTTTAACTTAAAGTCCTTGTTGGTCCTGCAGCCTGTCCACCGTCCTCCTGTGTTGTCTGTACGACCTCCACACCTGTGTGCTGACCTTCACACCTTTGTGCTGACCTCCAAACCTGTGTGCTGACCTCCACACCTGTGTGCTGACCTTCACACCTGTGTGCTGACCTCCACACCTGTGTGCTGACCTTCACACCTGTGTGCTGACCTCCACACCTGTGTGCTGACCTCCACACCTGTGTGCTGACCTTCACACCTTTGTGCTGACCTCCAAACCTGTGTGCTGACCTCCACACCTGTGTGCTGACCTCCACACCTGTGTGCTGACCTCCAAACCTGTGTGCTGACCTTCACACCTGTGTGCTGACCTCCACACCTGTGTGCTGACCTTCACACCTGTGTGCTGACCTCCACACCTGTGTGCTGACCTCCACACCTGTGTGCTGACCTCCACACCTGTGTGCAAAGCCCAACGCACCAATCAGCAACTGCTGCCACAAAGAGTCTTTTCAGGTTAGATAATGCACCCTGCAAAAACCCAGGAAGTCCCCACGCAAGACAGCGCCCCCACCAGGATCACGACCCTAACAACAACAGCACACACCCACACACCCACACACACCCACACACACACACACACACACACACACAAACCACCTCCCTGGCTGTGCAACATTTTAACAAAGACGAGGAGACACTGTTTAAACTGTGTCAGCTGAAGGAGTTTAGCTAACAACTTAGCCGCATGCTAACTTGTTAGTCGACTGTTTGGTCTGATAACATCAGAGGTCAACAGGAAGAGGCTCTACAAGTAGCAGAATCAGACAAACTTCCAGTCCAGTTAAATACCAACTTATGTGAGGCCTGCTTGAAGTTAAAGTGCACGCACACGATTGAGGAGCAAGTGTTGGAGTACTCAAACTCGGTCTCGGTCTTCAGACCACTTTTTGAAAGTCTCGACCTCGACTCGGATTCAAAAGCATTTATACTTGGTCTTGTCTCGATCTCCGGATTTTAAATCAAGACAGGTCAAAACCAACACTGTTTTATTTTTTAATTTTTCAAGTAAAGAATGAAAACACAAATAACTTTTCAATCCATTCAAATTAGATTTTTTTAATCCTCTGATAATAATCCTCAGTCTGATCACTAAATGTCTTGATCTCGACAACATTTACCTCTGAAACAACAGCATTAATTACCTTTAAGATTCAATATTACTTTATTTAGTCCTGAAGGAAATTTGCATTTCTGCATAACACATAACACGACAGAATAGAAAAATAAGAGTAAGACAGTGCGTAGCACACAAGTGCTGACAGTGCAATAAAGTGCATACCTACATACATACATCTTACATACATGTTATTCCTTTACACTTGTTCTCTATCTCCTTTCCAGTAATCAAACCTAGGTTAACTTCTTAACTTCATATTTTTTTAGAGGAAGGTTAGCAGTCAAGTAAAATGTAACTAAACAAGCTATGATGGTGTTTTAACTTCATTTATGTCAAAGAAATATAACAGACATTAGTTAAATCAGAATTGACTTCTGAAGGTTTCAGTTATCTGCTGATTTATGTTTACTGATTTCATTTAACAGAATTTCCCCCTGAAACCAGAATTTAAGTCACACACAGCTTTTTTCCAGTTCGTGGCAGTAATGAGTTTACTTCTGCAGGAAACAAGAAGAAGAAGACGCGGCTTGATGACGTAGTTTGCTCCGCGACATAAACACCGTGTATGTAGCATGTAGCATGCTGCAGCCAGCAGCACTGACTCTGCAGGTTTCTGCTCTTTGCAAGCAAAGTTCAAACGACAATGTGAGATTACTGACAGCTCGGTGAGTGCAGCGTTTAATATGCGAACCCCAAACAGGACCGAGACCCAGAAGAGTCCAGGAGGGACCAGTCCGACAGAGACTTCACGTCTCACCGTGTTGTGTTTGTTCTCAGGTGAAGATGTGACGTCAGCCGCGTCTCTGTGGTGTCGTGGAGCCGAACCCTCTTAGGAGCAGGACCCGGATCTGAGGAGGGCGGGAGGAGACTCTGTGGGGGATCAGAGGAGCAGGACGAGGTTTTGAGGAGGGCAGGTGTGGGCTCTCAGGTGTGCTAGGAGAGCAGGAGGAGGAGGCTCGAAGGGGGGGTGGGGGGGAGGAAGGGGATCTGAGGTGTGCAGGAGGAGGTAAGGGGGAGGCTCTGAGGAGCAGGAGGAGGCCCTGAGCTCTGAGTCCGGGATGGAGACCTGGACCCCCAACCCTCGAGCCAAACCTTTCATCCCCCGGCAGCAGAGGAGCCTGTACCTCACCTGGAAGTACCAGCTGACCAACAAGAGGTCGATCCGTCGGCTCTGCCAGGTAAACTAAAAAACAAACCTGTAACATAAACACGGCTCTCTGTGAGCAGACTTCACACACAACCTGCTGGGAAAAATTAGAACTACAAACACAAAGATTGGACGATATTCGTCCCCTCGACAGATTTTTGAGAAGATTCACGTCTCAGTTCTTCTTCTTTATTTAAATTACACGCACGAACCAATCAGGTAGCAGCGGCAGCAGAGTGCTAAGTGCCCATATATGGTCGTGTTTCCGTGCCTGAAGATGCACACGTTTTCCTTCCTCAGGCCGGCGCCGTGCTCTTTCTGCTCATCACGGTCATCGTCAACATCAAACTCATCTTGGACACGAGGAGAGTCGCCAATGAAGATGACGCGGCTCAAGATTACGGTGAGAGCTGCCACGATTGGTCGGTCCATCGGCTCTTCAACGTCTCCTGTCGTGACGCCAGAATCTCAACCTTTGATTGGATGTTAGTAAAAATGAAACCACATCAGTAAATGTTTGTGTTTTGCTCCTGATTAGAGGACGCATTACCCAACATGGAGACGCCGCGCCGGCCGGCTAACGGGCGCAAGGTCCTGGACATCGAGGTGTACTCCAGCCGCTCGAAGGTCTACGTGGCGGTGGATGGCACGACCGTGAGTTCACTTCTTTAAAATCCATTCTTCTGAAGGTCAGAGGTCGTCTTCCTCGGTCCTTTCTGCGCCACAGCGAGCGCCGCAGTCTGTGAGCTGCACAGAATAGAACAAACCACACAGGAAGTCAGACAAGGAAAGGCACAGAGCGCCCGGTGAATTTCAAAATAAAACACAATATATACACACTCACTGTTACACCAACCGAATGAGACGCAACATAACTCGGCGTGCGTCCCCTCTGGAGTCTGTGTCTGCACTTGAAGTGGATCTGAATCTACCCGTGTGACCTGCAGGTGTTGGAGGATGACATGCGGGAGCAGGGCCGAGGCATCCACGTCATCGTTCTCAACCAGGCCACGGTAAGAAGAACGTTCTGCCTCTCAAAGTCGTTCTCTCATGCTGCGGCGGCCTCACCTGTCCCTCTCTCGTCTCAGGGTCACGTCATGGCCAAGAGGATTTTCGACACCTACTCTCCGCACGAGGACGAAGCCATGATCCTCTTCCTCAACATGGTGACCCGGGGCCGAGTCCTGATCTTCACCATAAAGGTGACGCTCTGATTTAAAAACACTCAGAAGTCGTTCCCGTGACGCTCGTGAGCGACAAACGAATGGTTTGTTTTTTGTGCGGCAGGACGAGGGGACGTTTCACCTGAAGGATTCTGCAAAGAACCTGCTCAAGAGTCTGGGCAGCCAGGTGTCCCTCAACCTGAGCTGGAGGGACATGTGGACCCTGGTGGTGAAGAAAGGAGGTACAGGCTAACAAGGAAGGAAATGTTGACTTTATTTAATCTGGCTTGCTTTGTGAGCTTGATCGACTTTCCTTTTAAACGTGCGTTTGTGTTTCTAGGTCAGGTCTACGGAGAGAAGCACGCCAAGTCCCCCGCTCTGTCCACGTGGGGAGACCCGGTCCTGCTGAAGACAGAGGTGCAGCTCACCGCCTCCGAAGGTAAAAAACTGCAAGAGCTGATCTGGGCGGGGAAAAAAGTTTAAAGATAAGTGTCTCCGATCCTTTGAGGGGAAAATCCAGATTAGAAGGACTCAGCTGAGCGCTGGATCTCAAGTCTCAGAAGCACGAGAGCTTTGCCAGGACGGTTATCGCTGGCTGCCCGCTAAATTACCGGCTCTCTCAGAAAGTCACCTCGTTAACCGCCACTCGTTTCTTCTTCTCCTACATGCCTCTATTTCGTTGACCGGAGGCTCGGCGTGAGCAGACTCGGGCTCTGCGTTCTCTCGTTGTCAGTCTCTCACCGATTGTCGTCTCCGTGTTCCTTTTGGATTTTTAAGTGACTGAAAGGTGGTGGTCACGTGACCGAGCTGCGATCGTGTCGTCTCCAAGCTAACAGCCGGAAACAAACATAGAGGTCCACGTGGTTAAAAAGGTTTAGTCTGACGGCGTGAGTGTGCTCGTCCTCTCCGTGCAGAGGCGGAGTGTCACTGGGCCGACACGGAGCTGAACAGGAGGAGGAAGCTCTTCTGCAGTAAAGTGGAAGGATACGGCAGCATCTGCAGCTGCAAAGACCCGGCGCCCATCGAGTTCAACCCAGACCCAGTAAGAAGCTTCTCACTCCCAATGACGTGAACTCTCCCGTGAGCGGCTTCAGGACCTCACGCTCGCTGTGCTTTTGTTTTTCCTCCAGCTGATCAACAACAACGTCTTCAGCGTGCCCGTCGCCGTCATCGCAGGAAACAGACCCAACTATCTGTACCGGTAAGAGCAACACGCGTGTATAAAACGTCACCGGAGCTGCTGTGAAATATTCTCCTCCTTCGTCTCCGGAGCCTAAACATGAAGTGGTGACGGTCTGTCGTCTTCTCCTCAGGATGCTGAGGTCGCTTCTTTCAGCGCACGGCGTCAACCCGCAGATGATCACCGTCTTCATCGACGGCTATTACGAGGTAACGCCAGCTTTTGCCCTGCATTAAATAAGTGAGCTTAATGGTTCTCTCGGCCAATCGCCAACCCGGTACCAAAAAGTCCTGCGCTCAGCCCCTGCTCGTTGCCATGGTTACCGGATAGACTGGTCTTCTCTGTTTTGTGTCCAGGAGCCGATGGATGTGGTGGAGCTGTTTGGACTGAAGGGAGTCCAGCACACGCCCATCAGCATCAAGAACGCCCGGGTGTCCCAGGTCAGCATGGATGACCTTAAGTGACCTCTGTGTTCAACCGTCGTCACGGCGACTATAAAAGGGTGGTTTGTAATTTACACTGACTCGTCTGTCTGTCTGTTACAGCACTACAAGGCCAGTCTGACGGCAACCTTCAACCTCCACCCAGTGAGTGCTCCTCCTCCCTCCTTCTGTCTCCTCCTGCCTCCTTCTGTCTCCACCTGCCTCCTTCTGTCTCCTCCTGCCTCATTCTGTCTCCTCCTGCCTCCTTCTGTCTCCTCCTGCCTCCTTCTGTCTCCTCCTGCCTCCTTCTTCTGTCTCCTCCTGCCTCATTCTGTCTCCTCCTGCCTCCTTCTGTCTCCTCCTGCCTCATTCTGTCTCCTCCTGCCTCCTTCTGTCTCCTCCTGCCTCCTTCTGTCTCCTCCTGCCTCCTTCTTCTGTCTCCTCCTGCCTCCTTCTGTCTCCTTCTTCTGTCTCCTCCCTCCTCCTGTCTCCTTCAGTCTCCTCCAGTCTCCTTCTGTCTCCTCCTCTCTCCTTCTGTCTCCTCCTCTCTCCTTCTGTCTCCTCCCTCCTTCTGTCTCCTCCTCCCTTCTTCTGTCTCCTCCTCCCTCCTCCTCCCTCCTTCTTCTGTCTCCTCCTGCCTCCTCCTCCCTCCTTCTTCTGTCTCCTCCTCCCTCCTTCTGTCTCCTAGTTCTGTCTCCTTCTGTCTCCTCCTGTCTCCTTCTGTCTCCTCCTCCTGACTCTGTTTTTTATGACCTTCCTTCAGGAGGCTAACTTTGCAGTCGTCCTGGAAGAAGACCTGGACATCTCCATCGACTTCTTCAGGTAGTGAGCGCTCACATGTGATGGATCATTCTGCTGAGTCATGAGTCAGTCAGCAGACATTTAAAAGTCTTAACGTTTGGACACCTTCAGCTACTTCACTGTGCAGACTTGGTCAAACGTGCTCGCTCGCGGTACGGTTGCTTGTGCACGTGTGAGTCCTCCTCACGACCACGACAGTCTACGACAGACGGACAGAAATAAGCTGCAATAAACATCATTGTGGGATCCTTTTTATATCGAGCCGTTTGCCCCCAACAGCAGAAACCCCCCCAGCTTTAAAAGTCTAATCCTGACCACTAGATGGCAGTAGATCCTCAGCTCAGTGAGCCACACTCCACTCAGAAGTGTGTGTTTACTTGTTCTTTGAAAAGCTTCAGCTCTCCTCCTGTGATGAGCGGCTTGTTTGAAACGTCGGCTGTGAGAAGTGCAGAGGAGTTTCCTCATGTCAACACCAACACGCTCTTTATGAACTCAGCCGTGTAAGAGGCGGCGGCGCTTCTCTTTGTTCTCAAAACAAACTGACTTCTTTCTCTGTTCAAAGATCAGACGGACGTCGGCGTCTCTCTTACGTTTACATCCAGCCGTTATCCGCTCTCAGCTCTTTTTTTGTGAACTTCAAATGTTTGATTTTTTTTATTTTATTTTATTTTATTTTATTTTTTTTCCTACAGTTTTCTGAGTCAGACCGTCCACCTGCTGGATGAGGACGACAGCCTGTACTGTATATCAGCCTGGAACGACCAGGTGAGTGTTCACTTGTTTGTCACCTGCCTGTCCAACAGGAAGTAGACCAACGTAGCATCCGTAGATAAAAGCCCCATAACAAGGTTCATCCCTGAGCTTTCTCCGCTCGGTGTTTGTCCTCACTCTGATTTATATTTGCTCGTCATTATTTTGAAGGGTCGATGGAGCAGCTTCACTTTAGGAGAAGACTGAGTTTTATTTTGAAGGGTCGATGGAGCAGCTTCACTTTAGGAGAAGACTGAGTTTTATTTTGAAGGGACCATAGAGCAGTTTCACTTTAGGAGAAGTCTGAGTTTTATTTTGAAGGGACGATTGAGCAGCTTCACTTTAGGAGAAGACTGAGTTTTATTTTGAAGGGACAATGGAGCAGCTTCACTTTAGCAGAAGACTGAGTTTTATTTTGAAGGGACGATGGAGCAGCTTCACTTTAGGAGAAGTCTGAGTTTTATTTTGAAGGGACGATGGAGCAGCTTCGCTTTAGGAGAAGTCTGAGTTTTATTTTGAAGGAATGATGGAGCAGCTTCGCTTTAGGAGAAGTCTGAGTTTTATTTTGAAGGGACGATGGAGCAGCTTCGCTTTAGGAGAACACTGAGTTTTATTTTGAAGGGACAAACTGCTGACTCGACCTTTAGCTGAAAAATAAATATCTGGCCTCCAGCTGCTGAATAACTGTTTTCTCTTCTTTCTTCACTTTGCAACAACTCGCTTATTTTCTACCTGCTGAACGACCAGCACATACTGAACACCTGTCATTGTTGTTGTTGTTGTTGTTGTTCAGGGCTACGAGCACACAGCCGAGGACCCGGCCCTCCTCTACAGAGTGGAGAGCATGCCCGGTCTGGGCTGGGTGCTGAAGAAGAGTCTGTACAAGGACGAGCTGGAGCCAAAATGGCCGACGCCCGAGAAGGTGTGATTTCACTCAGCATGTTAAACAAATCTCCAGAGAGGTTCTGATTGGCTGGATCAAATGGACTGACTGGTGTGTTTGTGTTGTAGCTGTGGGACTGGGACATGTGGATGAGAATGCCGGAGCAGAGGAAAGGCAGGGAGTGCATCATCCCCGACGTGTCCCGCTCTTACCACTTCGGCATCATCGGCCTCAACATGAACGGATACTTCCACGTAAGACGGCTGAAAACAGTGACTCAGAACTTTTGGTGATCCGAAGGCAACTGGACTTTGTTTGAGGTCTTCGAAGATGTCTCACCTCTCCTCCAGTCTCCGCCCACCAGAGACGTCTTCAAGATCTCCAACCGAGTCCAGTGACCTTCAGATGGCGTTACGGGTCTCTAATCATCCTGTTGAACCTTTTAAAAAAAACTAAAAAAACAAGCCATGACTTTTTTTCACATCTACACTCCTGAAAATATCTAGATCATTTCAGACGGGAGGGGGGGGGCGGGGTCAGGGAGTCATCTGGAATGAACCGTGTGATGAAAGCGTCCTTCGTCTCTCTCCGTCTGTCTCACAGGAAGTCTATTTCAAGAAGCACAAGTTCAACACTGTTCCCAACGTGCCGCTGAAGAACGTCGACAGGTGCGTTCACGAGTCCTCGCACGTTTGTCGGCTTCTTGAAGTCGTTGTGAAAATCATGAAACTCGGTGACGTCTCGGTGTTTTTTTCATCTCCACAGCTTGAAGAAAGACGCTTATGAGGCGGAGATCCAAAACCTGCTGAAGTGAGTGAACGTCAGACGACACGAGGAGAGGTGTCACTCCGATGTTCCTGTGCTGACCCTGTGTGTGTGTGTGTGTGTGCGTGTGTGTGTGTGTGTGTGTGTGTGTGTGTGTCTGTGTCTGTGTGTGTGTGTGTCTCAGGGAAGCAGAGGTGCTGGATCACACCAAGAACCCGTGTGAGGACTCCTTCCTGCCGGACTCTGAGGGGAAGACGTACGTCATGTTCATCAAGATGGAGACGGAGACGGACACGTCCACGTGGACGGAGCTCGCCAAGGTGCGCAATCAGAGACGGGGCGGTGCTTGTTCACGTAGCCGTTATAGAACCGTTAGCATTTAGACGGACCAGGAAGCGTTTTATACATCATAAATCTAGATCCGGGGTTAAAGATCTACTCCTAATAAAAGGGGGGGGGGGCTGCTGTGCTCTGATTGGTCAGGCACAGCAGGGTTCCAGTTCACCATTAGTGAGAAGCTTCTTCCTGTTTTGAGTATCTCGTGAGAGACGCGTAGTGACTCCTCCCTCCTGTGCTCAGTGCCTCCACGTCTGGGACCTGGACGTCCGGGGGAACCACAGAGGCCTGTGGCGGCTCTTCAGGAAAAGGAATCACGTGCTGGTGGTGGCGGTGCCCATCTCTCCTTACTCGTGAGTAACGCTCGGATGAATCTAACGCCGTGTTTGTGTGACCGATGGTGAATCTTAAATGTCATTCTTGGCGTCCATCGTAAGACGTTCAAACTGCCCCGTTAGTGAGCTGCTCTATGGCGCCACCTCTGTTCATGCACAACGTTAAACTTAAAGAGCACCGACCAATCAAAATCAAGAAGGGGCGGGACTTCTGATATCAGCTTTGTTGACGTTAATGGTGGAGGTGAAACAGTTTCTAGATGTAGAGCTTAAAGCAAATGTCAAACACACAGAGACGCTGTGAGGGAAGCAGAAGTGAACTTTTTGTTGCCTAGCAACAATGAGAACAGAGCTTGTGGCGCCGTCTGTGAACACGGGTTCTAATTTATAAAGTACGCCAAATAAGACGATAAGATCAGAATGTATTTCTCATCCTGAAACTAACTCTCTCTCTCTCTCGCTCTCTCTCTCTCTCTCTCTCTCTCTCGCTCGTGTTTTACGACTAGTGTGAAGAAACCTGCGTCCGTCACTCCCATTCACCTGGAGCCTCCGCCCAAAGAAGAAGGAGCGGCCGTGGAGCAGATGTAGATCTGACGTCATACACACACACACCTACACCTACACACACACACACACACACACACACACACACTTCAATCGCCTTCACTCCGCTCGGGATTCACACACACAACAGTGACTCCTGCTGAACTTTGTTATATGTGAGGAATCCTGGGAAATGGAGTCCTTTCTTTCTTTTCTACTGAAACAAACAAACACGAGGGAGAAACACTATGAACTGTGCTGCTAATCCGTCCAGGTGCTGAAGGAGGACGGTGACGCTACGACCACGTGGTCAAACGTGACTGAACGTCCAGGATGGACTCTGACGGCGTGCTAATGTTTTTAGCTTATTTGAGCTTTTTTTTTTGTAGTTGTTTTATTTGAACTACTGAGTGTTTTTATGTGATCTGTTCACACGTTTTAACTTGTCTCTATTTATTTTACATCTGTCAGTTAACCATGAGGTCAGAGGTCAGTGTGCTCGTTTGAGAGATGAACATTTACACAGAAATAATGATGTATATACAGCACAGGCCGAAATATATATATATATATAAATATACTATATATTTTTGATGACATTTGAAATACATTTCAGTGTTTTTGAGAGTTTGTAACCGCTCTGTGGAAGTTTATTATTTGGTGTCCGATCAGGTTTCACTCGAGAGCGACGTCAGAAGAAGAAATAAAACATTTTTACAATACTTGAGGCTTTATTTTGATAGGGTACGATACTATCCTGTTAATTTGTCTTCTAATAGAAAGATATTCCTAGTCTGATCGATTCATCAATGATTTAGTCTCAAGTTAAAACGTCTGCCAGTTTAGTTTTTATTTCTTTGTTTTGTTTTGTTTTATTTTCTTCATTTGCAAAAGCTGACTGAAAGACGTGTCGTCTGGAGAACGAAAATAAAGTTTTGCATGGATAAATAAATGTTTGGGGTCACTTTTTTTTTAAGAAGCAGTCAGTACATCAGACACCTAGTGTTTCAAATGTGTACTGCAGTCTAAACTCTAATCATCACAGAGAGCTGGCTCCGCCCCCTCCTCTCACACAGCTCTGCATGTGGTGGACACTGTAGCTTCAGTGTTTAGCCAGCTCTGCATGTGGTGGACACTGTAGTTTCAGTGTTTAGCCAGCTCTGCATGTAGAGACACTGTAGCTTCAGTGTTTAGCCAGCTCTCCATGTGGTGGACACTGTAGCTTCAGTGTTTAGCCAGCTCTGCATGTGGTGGACACTGTAGCTTCAGTGTTTAGCCAGCTCTGCATGTGGTGGACACTGTAGCTTCAGTGTTTAGCCAGCTCTGCATGTAGAGACACTGTAGCTTCAGTGTTTAGCCAGCTCTGCATGTGGTGGACACTGTAGCTTCAGTGTTTAGCCAGCTCTGCATGTGGTGGACACTGTAGCTTCAGTGTTTAGCCAGCTCTGCATGTGGTGGACACTGTAGCTTCAGTGTTTAGCCAGCTCTGCATGTGGTGGACACTGTAGCTTCAGTGTTTAGCCAGCTCTGCATGTGGTGGACATTGTAGCTTCAGTGTTTAGCCAGCTCTGCATGTGGTGGACACTGTATCGTCAGTGTTTAGCCAGCTCTGCATGTGGTGGACACTGTAGCTTCAGTGTTTAGCCAGCTCTGCATGTAGAGACACTGTAGCTTCAGTGTTTAGCCAGCTCTGCATGTGGTGGACACTGTAGCTTCAGTGTTTAGCCAGCTCTGCATGTGGTGGACACTGTAGCTTCAGTGTTTAGCCAGCTCTGCATGTGGTGGACACTGTATCGTCAGTGTTTAGCCAGCTCTGCATGTGGTGGACACTGTAGCTTCAGTGTTTAGCCAGCTCTGCATGTAGAGACACTGTAGCTTCAGTGTTTAGCCAGCTCTGCATGTGGTGGACACTGTAGCTTCAGTGTTTAGCCAGCTCTGCATGTGGTGGACACTGTAGCTTCAGTGTTTAGCCAGCTCTGCATGGGTCTGTAAAGCTTTCTGCGTTCTAACCTCTCTCCATGTTTCAAAAGCATCTCCAACATTGATCCTAGTTTGAGCAGCTTTCTGCTGCTGGAGCTTATTAGAAACATGCAGAGGCTTTTTAGCTCGGGTACAATCACTTCTATCTGAAGCAGTTCTCTATCAGATCTCTATTTAAGTGGAATGGCGAGGAACTGATTGGCGGAGAACAATCCCATTTAAAAAAAAAAAATATCCCACTTAAGTGTGGACCCGGCCCACTCTGCGGTTTATATTTAATGAATTTGATTTACTGCTGTGGGATGATTTGAACAAACCTGATTGTGTGTGTGACGGCGAGTAAACGTACACACTACGTTTCTGACAAATACCAGAATAAAATGTTTTTTTATTGGAGGGCTGCTCTCTCTTCATTTTGAGTACATGCTGCACTCTGTTGAAGTAACTCGCACAGAAGGATTTATTATCGGAGCATATTATTCATGGAATAAACTTTGGAGCGATTGCTATTCTCAGCCCGGGTTTCTGTACGAGCACGCCGCCTCGTGCTGCCTGCAGATTTCCCAGGAGAGCTCCAGGCAAAGCAACGGTGAAAGGAAATGCATGCGGCGAGGGAAATGTATGCAAATCCTCGGGGCTTGCTGGATTCCTGCAGCCTCTGTGGTCGACCAAGGACAAATGTGGCTTCCTGCCCTTTGAGCTCTGACTTTCATACCTGTGAGCTGATAAACGGGGAAAGACTTCAGTCGTCCCCTGGGCTCCTTCTAAGTCCACTTATTAGAAACAGTTTAGCTTCTGTCACCTTTTAAATCTTTCTTATTCGTAAGTTTGAATGTGTTTTTCATTTTAAATGTTTTTTGGGTTAGAGGAAGTGTAGCTGCTGTGACATCACTTCCTGTAGGGATCTTAACTAAGAAACTTTATCTAAAAAGCAGCACTCGCATGAACCAATTACCCACCGCCACCCAAAAGGAGGCAGTAGAGATGCACGTAGAGTCATGCAGCGTCACTGGATCAGAGCTGCAGACCAGACTAGCATGAGTCAGCAGGTTTTTGGTTTGTTGGTCTCCGCAGAGTTCAGATTATGTAAGTCCGAGTCCATAGTCGTCATTTTATTTCAAAAGTAAAAAGCTGTTTCTGTTAGCCATTGTCCAGTACGTGTTAGCATCAAGCTAACGAACTGCAGCTTGGTCCATCTGTGGTGAATTTTGCCCCACCCAACATTGACTCTCCGTCACAATGAAGCTGATGAAGAAAGGCTAATTGTCATAGCTTTTGAGATGAAAGCTCTAATTGAGAATCATGACGCTCCGCCCCTCCCCCGTCCATTGTCAGGCTTTCTAATGATCAACATTTACTCAGTCTTACTGCACAAAGCGTGTCATCTCCTGGACAAAGGATGGGTACTTTAGTGGGAGGCAACCACCGAAACTTTGAGTCCTGCTGTCTTTGAAATGTAAGGCGTGTTCGACAGAAACAAAAAGGATTTGCAGAGATGATATAACAGTTCTTTTCTTTGTACCCGTTACGCATGGCTTCAACGTGAGCTTTAATCAGACTACACGTGTATCCATGTTTCACTTTTCGTTTAACTTTGAGGTCCTCCTGCAGGCCTTGGCTTTTAAATTAAAACTGGGAGAAAAACATGAATTTATGAATTCCTTCACGTTCAGGGTCACATGAGAGGAATAAGTCTTTAAAGGTGTTCACAGTCAAAAACAGGTAAAGAAACTCAGTGAATGGTATTTGATGGATTTTATTTGGGAATATGATTTATACTCTCAAGGCACCTCTTAGGTGTGTACGTAACTTTTTACTATATGTACAATACAAACATGACTTTATACATGAGTTAGATAGGGGTACATATGAATTTACTGCATATATTTATGTATACATAAACTGTAAATATAGATAGATATATTTGGACTGTCAAACAGCTACAATTTCAATGCCATCAATTGTTTACATGCAAAAGTAAATTGTAACTAACTGCATTTTTAATCACATTTGAATTCCATAATTTTACATTTAAATCATTTTTATGCTTCTTTTATTTGTGTTTTTCAGAATAGGAATATCTCACACTCGAGCGCTGGATATCGTGCACAATCACATGCTTACCGTCCAAACTGTATCCATCAGATACTTTTAAACATTAAACATGTGGTGCTTTTGTTTTGAAGGTGGACAAACAGTTATTGTTTGTTTTTCTAAATGTGGACAGCCAGAAGTGTGATGCTTTTATTTTAAAGGTGGGCAAAAAGTAGTGTAATGCTTTTATTTTGAAGGTGGACATTCAAATAGGAAATAATGAATCAAGCTGATCATGTCGCTGATATTGCATGCTGATTGGACAAGCTGTTAATCTGTACTTCACTTTCCATTTGAATTAAACCTTGCTTTTATTTTGAAATGAAATAAGGACCTTACGTCAAACAGCTTTAAAGGAACAGTAATAAAGGCGAATGTGTGATGTCATCAGGTGGACATGACTTGGTCTGGTCTATCGATCTGTGCTATCTACAGTGAGCCTGAAGGGACAAAATACAAACACATGCGATTAATGCGTTAACACTGACAGCCCTATAAATATATATATATATATATGTATATGTATATATTTGCATGTATATGTATATATAGACATAAAGTGATATAAGGTGAGTGATGGTGAAACCACCAGCATGTTCTTTGTCCGGAGTGTCACTTGACTCTGTTGTCCAGGTGACAGTACAGGTACATGGAGAAGATCATGGCAGCAATCTGAGGAAACAAGATGGCGTCAATAAATAATAATCAGCTTATGTGAAGAAGTCTCCGAGTCGTGGACTCTGCTGAGGGAAGTTTCCTCGTTCATCGTCACAAATAGCGATGACTAAATTGACACAGTGACGTCTCGTACTTGGGGATTTTAAAGCTTTATATTTGCAGCCTTTTCTCCGTGACGTTGATTTACCTCCAGGACTCCGATTCCTGCCGCGATGCCTCCCACGATGTTGGCCTGCTCTTTGAGGGTCTTCAGGATGGGTTCGAAGCAGCCCTGTGGACGAGAGGACAGTCTCACAAATCATCCCGTAAACAATGACGACTTCATCAGAACACACTTTATGTGTTTTAATAAATCCTTTTAATTCATTAACAACAACAACAACAAGACGGGCCGTTGACGAGACGAGCTGTCTGTCTCTATACTTCAGCTCTGTGATTGGCTAGTGACGGGTAAAGGGTGTAACCACGGATGGATGGATAAAGCTTCTTGTGTATTCGGTCAAACCTTCACGGCGCTGCGCTCCGCCTCCGCCGTGCTGCAGGTGGTGCTGTTTGTCGAGCAGCAAGCGGGCGGCACATTTCCTCCGTTCTCCTTTTCATACTCGGAGCCCAAAAAGTCCGTGTAGTTGGTGAAACCGCAACACTTGAGCTGGGAGACAGAGAGAGAGAGAGAGAGAGAGAGAGAGAGAGAGGGAGAGAGAGAGAGAGAGAGAGAGAGAGAGAGAGAGAGTAAACAATCAACCTCCACAGAGGCTGAATGAATCTGAGCGACCATGACACCTCGTTAACATAAAAGGTGCGGAGCTATCGTCAACAACAAAAAGGTTCATCGTGATTAAATTTAAGCAAATAATAAAATATTCGACTGAGCTTCATACGGTGAAGGGTAAAGGAATATGTATTTTTTGTTTCACTAAAGCTCACCATTAGTAACCTTTGACCCCGGTGAGAAGGGAAGTCTTTGTTGGTAAAGATAAGAGAAGAAGCTCCCGGAGCTTTAATGTGCAGCTGAGCAAAGGTGAGCCCGCAGACAAAACGCAGACGGAAGATTATCCACGAAAATATGGACCATTATCGGCTTTTGTTGGAATTTACATTTTGCACTTAAGGGACTCACATTTGTAAAGTGGAGTTCAGTGAAGGTCAGAGCAGAGTCTGAAGTGTTTACGATTAAAACACGCCGGCTCGGAGCTTTTTCATTCTCTGCATGTTTTTTTGTTTTTTTTAATTATTGATTGTAGCTTGATTTCCCTCCACCCGAGGAAGACATGTTTTTGATGGTGTCTGTTTGCAGGCTGAATAAAATAAAAAGCACTGGTCGTATTTTCATGTGTGGAGTGGTTTAACGTGGACCATAAAAGAACCAGTTAAATTTAGCAGCAGATCAGGTTCTTATAATTTTAATGGAACAAATGAGGTGCATTCTGTTGGAGAAGTTCAAAGTTTATGAGTCAGTTTGTTGATTTTATTGCAGAGAAACTAAAACACAGGAACTGAATTAAAAGCCTGATGATGTGACCTGGGACATTTGGCATGCATGCTGAGCGAGAGAGACTCGCTTAGTGCAGTTCTCTACCTCCGTCATGGTCGTGTTCCACATCTTGGTCACCACTGGTTTACTGCCGTACTCGGACTTCAGGGCAGGGGTCGCCCACGCTCGGAGGATGCCCTCAGCCTGGACACACACACACACACACACATAAAATATTACAAGTACACCACTCATTACTTTATCTGCACGACAAAGCTCCCTTATTGGACGTGCAACATCTTGTACAAAGTCTCTGCAGAACTGCACAACATCGCGTCGAGTCCTGCAGGTTTTCTCCGAATTTGTAAAATCCGCATTTGGCGTTTTTTTTTTCTTCTCTCAGAAAATGTGCATTAAATTAAAACACACGCTGACGATGGACACTCGTGTTTCGCTTCACTTTTAATTCTTTTTTTTAGTTGGAACCCATCAGGTAATATCTCGGGTCGATTATAACCAATGCAGTCGGTCGTCTCTCATCTGGAAGGTCGATGGTTCGATTCCCAGTTCCTGCAGGCACATGTCTGATGTGTCATTGTGCAACACGCTCAACCTCAAATTTCGTTTTCGTACGAATGTGTGCGCTGTAAAAGTACTTGGAGTCTTCAGAAGACTAGAAAAGCGCTTTACCAGCAGTGTACTGGTTTGTGGACTGGGCTGAGACCAGCAGCTTAAAGGGAAATCAGTAGCCATCCTTCACACTTACTATAAAAAGGTTTTACATCCTGAAAAAAACCAAAAAGCAGCCTGAACAGCTCTTAAAGTGTCTTTCCGTGTCATGAAGATGAGAGGACTTAGCATGCAAACGGTCTCCAGTGGATGGATGTAACACACCGAGCTTTTACTGTCAGAGGCCATCACTGTCTACACACACTGAAGTCTGCACACGCTGTGGAGTCCCATGAAAATAATAAAACACTGCAGCAGATTTCACGGGCGGGAAAGAGGTAATTCTCAGGGAGTCACCTATTCATCAGAAATTAAATAAATCTTCTCCCACACAAAGCACCGGGGAAATAAACAGCCCTCGCACCGACACCTGGGAAAAAAATGAAAATAAATCAAAAATTGACCGAGCCATTATTCTCCGTTCTTGTTCTCCTGCTTTTTATGGTCCTAAACGGATGGGAGGGGTCACATTTACATATATATTGATGCTCCTGATGGCTTTGGTCACGACACATTTTGTGTTTCTCTAGACTTTAAAAAAAATCCAGGTGACATTTCAGGCAGGAGGAGAGTCACAGGTTCACTCCCCCCCCCCCACATCCTCTTCTCTTCTGTATTTTCCATTTTGATTAATAATCCCATCGCGTCCAGTCACTCGCACAAAGAGGAGAGAGAGTTCCCTTTACTGTAGGTGCACGTGGACGAGTGGAACTGTGTGTCTATTAACTGTATTATTTCCTGTGTGTGTGTGTGTGTGTGTGTGTGTGTGTGTGTGTACAGTGAAAGGGCCAGGCGGACGAGATGCCCAAGGGGATGCTGGGATACATGCCACAATTAAAAATGCCCCCCAAGAATGTGGGAGTGCGGCTGAGATCAGAGAGGGTTATTACCAGCCAGCTAATTCATCACTGTCACTCGGCAACGCGCCTCACTACATCCCGTGAAACACACACACACACACACACACACACACACACACACACACTCCCTTACACACTGATATGAACCCCTAGAAATAGACACACACACACACACACACACTTGCTTACCTGTGATATGAACCCACACACACAGACACACTGAACTGCTACAAACACACACACACCCTTACACACTGATATGAACTCTTACACACACACACACACACACACACACCCTTACACACTGATATGAACTCTTACACACACACACACGTGGAAGAGGCAGGACAAAGCCCACAGTTGCAGGCTGCACAGTGAGGCGTGAGATAATAACACGTGTGTCAGTACAGTAACGTGAACACGTCGTGCACACATGATGAACGTCTCCAGCTTCGTCTTATTGATCTCCTCTTGTAGCTGTTTTTGAAATCAGCGTCGATATCTCCTCCTGCTGCTAATTGGTTCTTGTTGTTAAGAGGAAAAAGCAATAAGGCTGAGCGTCTCTTTGTTAGAGGACGAGGCATCAGTCACAGCTCCAGACGGCTTGTGTCAGAAAATAATGAAAACTGAGAGGAAGTGAGAGAATATGACTTCCTGTCTCAGCTATAGATCCAGGCTTTGTGACGAAACATCAGATAAAAAACGTTGACTGAACTTTCAAATAAAACGTTTATGAGTGATCTAAAGGAACATGAGGACTCCTCAAAGACCCCCCCCCCCTGTTTGTCTCTTTGGCCTTGTTTACGCTGCACCTCCAAATCTGATTCTTAGCTCATCCAGATTCGATGTGGTCTGAACACAAAAAGCCACATGAGATCAGATTTTTCCAAACCTGATTCCGTCAGATCCGACTCACTCGTCTCGGTTGCTTCTGTGTGTGTGAATCCTCGTGTCCCCCCCCCCTCATCCACAGTCAAGCTACAGACACAGTGTGGAGCAGCTTCCAATCCAACCCAACTTTATTTGTGAAGTACTTTAAAACAAATACAGCGGACTCACAAGAGATAAAAAAAAAAAAAAAAAATCACCGTCTTCCTCGTTGTCTCAGGAGAAGAGACGTGTTTGAGGTGCTGAGGCAGATCGTTCTGACCCGGTTCAAACCCGAGCAGGAAAGCACGAATGACTGAAATAATTTGCATGACTTCGCTCGAGTCTCGGACGGCGAGTGTGAAAGAACCACGGTGTCAGAGAGAGGCGGGCTGCAACCAAACATTATGTGCGTTCTAAAACGGGCCGCTACATGACGAGGGAGCCATCGTAACGTCTCCACTGCTAATGTAAAAATATTGATTGATGCGTCTTTAAATGAAAAGTAATTGGAGCTAATCATCTCGCACGCCTGACGTCGGGGGAAACAGCGATGTGTATTGGGTTTCGTTTTGGAAATCACATTCCTTCACTGTTCGGGGGAGGTCGGCGTGATTCATTGAACGCCACGCCATCACATCCATTCCATTCATCCACTGTGAAGACCATATCACACACACACACACACACACACACACACACACACACATAATAAATCTCCTCCCTGGTCACTTCCCAATCACTTGGCGGAGAAAGAACAACCATGACCACTGACGGCCTCTCATAATGCCTGCTGGAATAGCTTATTAAATCTCCGTTATTCGGACCTCCTGAAGGTTATTGGCTCTTTGGCGAGATGAGCTGTGAGGCCCCCGGTGTCCAAAAGGCTGATTTACACCTCGGATAAGTAGAGCACAAAGATCAAGGCTTTATTTATCCCCCACGCCTCTGTCTCTTACTTATTGACACCAGCAGCTATATATATGCATATTAGATGTATATTAGCCATATTCATTATTCTGATGCCATTGTGTTTACTGTGTCTTATCAGAAGGCAGGAGATGGACAGCTGCTCTCGCACACTCATATCCGTGATGGAGCTGAAGATGTCCTTTGTGTTTGTAATGAACAGATGACGCTAAAGCCAACAAACAGAGCGTTAAATTGACTCTAAACCATATCTATGATCTCCTTAAAGAAGACAAATCTATGAGTTATAGCTCGCACTCCACCGCACCTTCTCTCTCTCTCTCTCTCTCTCTCTCTCTCTCTCTCTCTCGCGCCAGATGCCGTTTCATTTGCTTGCACTGGTTAACTCAGCTTGTGGAGATGACAGGCGAGAGATAGGGTCAGATTTATCTCAACAAAGACGCCCGAGCATCATCACCACCAACTCAGCCTCCAAGGACACACAAAGCCCGACACGCCGCGCCTCCGTGTGTGTGGACGCAGACTTCATCACGACAGGACGGGGCAGAGAAAAAGACAAAAACATGAAATGGACAGACGGGAAGACGAGGTTTAAGGGACATCTTTAAAGAAATCTGCTGAGCGATAGAAACTCAATCTAAAATCTAAATCTACATCTAGCAGCGTCCTAACGTTCTCCTCTCCTTTTTTTTTATTGATTTTCATTGACAAGCTTTAAAGTTTCTCAGCAGTAAAACACCAGAGTGAGTACCTTCAGATGGGGCCCTATTAGGGATGTTTCCTACGGTCATTGCAAAATGTGCACATACTTTGTCAGCCGTCGGGGGCCCCTAAGTGGTCTGGGGCCCCCAAGCGGCTGCGTGCCCCGCCTGTTGACAAGCAGCGCCTCTGCTCCAACCCGTCGAAGGAGTTAAGCGCAAGCAGCGGAGAAAATGGTCGTTTGCTGTGCGGTCATTTGATCGATGTTTGGGGCCTGACGTGAAACCACGCGATCAGAATCAGGCAAAGAAAGGCCGACGGGCTGAAGGAGCGACAACCGCTCACCGACAGCCGGCGGTGTCATCGGTGAGTCAGGGAGTTTACGGGAAAAGAAAAATCTGATTGTCGGATTGTCGATGTTTGTTTGGAAACAGAAAAGCTGCTTGATGATGTGATGACTACAAATTCTCTTTATCCGCAATTCTGCCCCCAATTCTGTCCTGGGGGGGGGGGGGGCCTTCTTCCACCTTTTGGCGCTCACTGCGTCTAATTCATTGTCATCATCAGGAACGTATTAGTTTGAGTTCACGCGGACTAGCAGCAGGAAATGTGAAACGTGTGTCCATGTAAACACGTTAAAACATCCGGATGCTTTGTTGGTGTCTAAGTAAACGAGCGAAACACTGAAATGATGCTCCCTATAAAAACGATGATGCAGTCTGAGATGTGTGCAGCTGCTGCTTAACTGGTTTAAGCAGCAACACCAGCATCGTTCCCAGTCAGCGCAGAGTCCTCATCCTTCTGTTCATCAGCTCCCGGCTGCAGATGGAGGTTTGCTAGATGAGCTCTCTGTCTGCCAGAGACTCAGAATCATCGTCTGATTGGATAAAAAAACTCCACTTTATATTTTCTTTATTAGGGAGCCGGTCTTCACTAACCTCCTTTTACATAGCTCATTTGAAATCCTTGTAATTCTTATACGTGGCACTAAATGGAAATGGGGCACGTGTGAGTGTGTGTGTGTGTGTGTGAGAGCGAGCAACAGAAAGAGAGGGACATATATGTAAATAGGCTGTTTTGCATATAAAATGCTTTAGCTACAATATTCCAGAATAATAAATTGCTCAAAGTTAGAGTCGCGGCGCGGCCCCGGGCCATCCCAGAGTCATTAAGTAGCCGAATGTAGTGAGGCGGACATAAAGCCAGTAATTCAATGATAGTCGCGGCTATAATGGAGAATTTACATGGAGATAAAATCCAGAGAGTGGGACGCGGAGGTGAGAGGGTGACAGAGAAAGACAGCGAGGGACGATAAGAATTAAGAGACAAAGGAACGGGAGTGAAGAGGCGGCGAGGGAGGAGTGGGGCGATGAGGCGGTGAATGAAAGGAAGAGGCCGAGGTGAAGGAGGTGGGGAACTTACGAACGAGGAGTAAGCAAGAGCCACCACTCCGGCCGCCAGTTCAGCGATGAAGATGATGAGGACGATGGAGAAGAACTGCAGGGATGGAAAAAAGGAGAGAAAGTGTGAGAGCAGTTTACTCAAAGACAGATGATGAAAAAAAAAATCTTTGTTGAGCAGTTTCCAAAGAACGAATCAAAAGGTGCAACGATGAATCAACAAGGCATCAAAAAGTCAAAAAGAACCTGCAGGAAAAATACCAAACATCCCGCATACCTGAAGACATGGCCGCAGGAAGTGGGGGCGCTGCAGCACCCCCTAGTGGCGAGGGGGAGATTTAAAAAAAATGTAATATAAGTATTTATGCACAATTTATAAATTCTTTATGAATCTTCGGGGGAAAGATTTTGACACATGTAGGCTATTACATGTATTTTTTGGTTTTGATTGAATTATTTTTAGGCCTAATCAACACAAGTTGACGGAAGTTACGTTGTCTACGTCAGGTAGGCTCGTGGCTGCAGACGCCGAGTGAAGTGAAAAGGTTCCCTGCCCGGTCCATGCCCGGTCTACGAGTGTCACAGTCCACGGTGTAGCATCATGTTGGACTAAGCTCCAGTAACAAACAGGAGACATGTTATCAGAGACAGAAACACTGACTGAGTTACGTCTGTGCCTGCCCGTCTCTGCGGCCTCCGAGCGCACGTTCTTGCGTCTTTTGGAGACACGGGTCCGCAGACCCAGAAAAGACTCACAAACCTTTCACTGATGCATGCCCACAGAGACATCATGAACTCCCTGGACATCCGTCCCCTCATTAGAGACTTTATTTCCACGTCCCCAGAGCGCACCTGGACATGTGGACACCTGTAACCAGGGCACCGTGTCTGCAGCTCAAAGTAAGATCATGGTGCCGCCGCGCACCTTCATACCTCTGCTGTTTGACGTCACGCTGTCGTGTTTTTACAATGTGCTGGGGATGGAGAGCGTGATTTTGATCGTGTGTTCTGTGCGTCATAGATTTGGAGAACTGTTTAATAACGTGTAAATGTCGGAGAGTGTTTCCTTGTGCTTCGCGTAAAAAGGTTGGAGATGGAGAAAAGTGTTGTTTTGTGTGTGTGTGTGTGTGTGTGTGTGTGTGTGTGTGTGTGTTATGAATGTGGAGAGCTATTCAATAACGTGCTCAGATTGTCTGAGGTTATTTCTTTGTGCTGTGTGTAAAAGGATGTTGAAGCTAATAGAGGTGTGTGTGTGTGTGTGTGTGTGTGTGTGTGTGTGTGTGTGTGTGTGTGTGTGTGACAGGTGCTGTGACTCAGGTTGATGTCAGCTGATCAAACCTGTTACATTGTTAAAGTGTTGTTGTGAAGTTTAAGTAACAGTGCATATATTCATCTGAGACCTGATGGTGTGTGTGTGTGTGTGTGTGTGTGTGTGTGTGTGTGTGTGTGTGTGTGTGTGTGTGGCCCTGGCTGTGTTCACTGAAGGGTGTAAGACGATGACGTTGGTGAATCTTAATCTATTTATTAACGTTTAAACATTTAAATGTATATATTATAAAAGTATTCTAAATAGGCTCACAGGGTTTTTGTCCCAAAAAGAACAAAAGATTTTCACAGCATCACTCTGTTCAAAATAACTTCCTGCGTGAAGATCTGCTGAATGTTCCTCCTCTCTTCATTTGCACTTTTTAAAAGTTTCATTATTGGTCACAAGATTTTTTATTTTTTGGTCCTCGTAAGCGTTTACGTACAGAAGAATCAGAGGGCAGAACAAACACCTAGCTGAGGGAGGGGCTACTGCCCTTTGTGATGTCATAAAGGTAAAATCTCCAAACGGCCTGTTTGAGCACACGTTTTCCGAGAACTTCTGAAATACTTCTTAAAAAAAACCACTTTTACCATGAGCAGCAGGCACTTGCTCTCCTTATTGGCTGCACAGAAGCCCAGGAGCCCCAGCAGCACCAGCACTCCCCCGATGGCGATGCAGAAGAAGCCCACGTTGACGAACTGCATGCCCTGGCCCGAGAACGGCCCCAGCAGCTCCAGGAAGGAGCTGCCGTCCACGCTCACCCAGATCCCCATGGCGAGCAGGGTGAGTCCGCCCAGCTGCAGGGAAAATCCAGGACCACATGATCAGCATACATTTTATGCTAATTCCTGCAGCCGACACAGAAATCCCCTGTCATTCATCAAAGTGGGATATTGAACAATTAGCTTTCCGGAGGGCGTCATTCGAAGCGAACAGCGGCGAGGAAGTGTCGTTCATTTATTTGCCTGGCAGTCAGTCTGCAGGGGTCAGCAGCTCTTGAGGAGGTAATCGGTTTTGGAAATGAGAGGTCGTGTTACATCACAAACCGCTCTCCTGCAGGTGACACGGTGACACCTGGGTATCACACCCTGCATTCACAGAGAGACGAGCTGCCTCAGGCTCACGCTCAGCCTCTCCGGACACAATGATCGCTAACCTTCCTTTATCTGCCCGCTTCCCTGATCTGTCTGTGGCAGAAGGCAAAGTCAACGTTTAGGCCAACGGTCTGATACGGGGTCGTAGCGCGGACGTGTGGAGACGAAGGTTTGCTGTCTGAGTTTTTGAGCTGCGACCGCATGGACACGAAAAGACAAGCAGGCCGTGATTTCATTTAGGAACCAAACCTGAAAAACCTGCTCGTGGCAAACGGATCAAAACCATGTCACATGTTTCATGTTACCATGTGAGACTCTCATATAGTCCCCCCCCCCCATCGGTCTCTCCTGCCTCTCTCTCTCCCTCTCTGACCTTCTCCTCCACCCTTTTACCCCTCTCCTTCCACTCTGTGTCTCTTCACTCTTGAGTCATTTCTCCTCTCCTGCTCCTCTGCAGAAACCATGTTTGAAACCTGATATTGTCTGTCAGGCTTCATCAGGCTTGTTGCAGTCAGGCGGGGTGGGGGTGGGGGGGGGGGGGGGGGGTGGGGGGCTCTGCTCCACGTCAGGGCCCCGACACTCTCCTGTCAGACGCTGATGCCTCCCCCGAAGGTTCGTCTCCACCTTTCTCTCCCTCAGTCCAAGTCTTTCTCCTCTCCCCTCTCCGTCTCTTAAAACCTGCTCAGCGCCGTCATCGCATCGGAGGCTAAATGTGATTCGACAAGCATCTTCCCCTCTCCACGTCCACGTGGGCCACCCTCATCCCTCAGCTGCTGTAATTAGAGCTGGCACGCTGTCTTTTTTTTTTTTTCTTCTTAAAACGGCTAATCCCGTTAATGGCGTGCCGTATGCAGGTGGATGCCCTGTCAGTTTAACATCCTCGCGGCAAAAAGGGGGCTGCGAGTAAATCAGGGTTCTGAAAGAGCAAAGAGGGGGAAGAAGAAACATGGCCCCGTCCATGGAGATGGGAAATATAGCCTATTAGGGTCAGAGAAGAGGGGATGAATGAGAGGCTGCAGAATAGGAGGCCATGGCCTCCAAAGGGGGGGGGGGGGGGGGGGGGGGGAGAAGGGGGGGGGGGGGGGGGGAATGGGACTGTCCCAACCCAATTCAAATGGAATTGCTTCTCTGTGAAAGGGCTGGAATGAGAAAGACGTCAGTTGAGTATAAACCCATCTTCATGGGTCATTTTACCGAGAGCAGACAATCTGATTATCTTCCAACACTGACGCTGGGTCTGCGCACACACACACACACACACACACACACACACACACACACACACACACTTCTATTTAGAAAGAGCAGCACGACAGATGTTCACTTGAGGGTAAGGTCCTACAGTCTTGTAAACCACCGTGCCTGTCCCTTCTGAGTGGGTTTCACCCCGCGCGCTCGACCGCTGACATCCTCCCTCGCCGGCTGTTCGCACGCCTCCCTCGCCGCAGGAGAGTTTGTGTGTTTATCTGCAGATTGTCATCTGACTTTTTACGCCTGTCTGAGGCCGTTTGATCGCCACGTGTAGATGTGTTTGTGCTCTCTCATGATGAAGCCTTAAATCAGTCGTATCACGTCATGAAACAATGAACCACGAAGTTGGACTCGAGATAGCCGCCGTCTGACACGTGATAGCGCGGCACGGCGTAGCTCGCCAGGACAGGACGCCGCAACAATAGAGGACGTCCAGCCGAGGTCGACCATGGGGCGGAGCTACGTGCTGACATTAGTCCCAAAATCTACCAGGTATGTAAACATGGCACAAAGTGTGTTTGTATTAGTGGTGTCGCACGGAGCTTCACGCCGCCCTTGATGGTCGAAACCTGGGCTCCCACTGTCGCGGATGAAGCTCCCGACACGTGTCATTGTTTTCTGCACATTCCCCATGAGTGCTGCTGCTCGATAAATCTGCTGTGACAGCTGTGAAAGTCAAAGATTTACCAAAAAAAAAAAAAAAAAAAAAAAGCAGCAGAGGGAATATTTACGATTGGCGGCGTCTCTATGCGACTCTTATCGAAGGTGGTAAAGTTGCATCACAGAAGTTGAAATGCAGCGTGTCGTCTTCACCAGCTGAATCGTCCTTTTATCATTCTGCTCCACTAGCTCAGAGGGAGGGGGGGGGCAACGAGGGGGGGGGGGCAACGAGGGGGGGGGGACTTTTAGAGCTGCCGCACCACATTTATCAAACAGCAGCACAAATGGGGAACGTGTGGAAAAGGATGACATGTGCCGGGAGCTTCATCTGTGACAGTGGGAGCCCAGGTGGGCAGATTCAGCTTAGCCATCTCACAGGCCACATTAGTGATCAACATTAAGCTGAAGACGGAGGTGGAAAAAAAATTACAGCTGTGGAAGTTAATGAGATGAAAATTGCCAGAGTGCATCATCGACGTGTCGCGGCTCAGTGGTCTGAGATGTTTGTGTAACGTCTCTGTTTGCATTCACACAAATGATTTTTTTATCGGAAGGCTTTTTGTTTGTTTGTCACCTCGCCCCGTGACTTTCCATGCAAACATTACACACAACCCACAAACCCCCCCCTCACCCCCCCTCACCCCAACGCCATCCTGAAGCCACATTTACGAGCGTGCAATCAAAGCAGAAACATACTCACAAAGATAAGCAAGTTGAAAAAGACCATCATCAATTTGACGAATGTGAAGCAGCCCATTTTAATCTGCAATAAAAGGAGGAGATAAATTATAGCACTCTCATTAACACACACACACACACACACACACACACACACACACACAATGTGTAAACGAGGGCACTGACAATGAGTGTTAATGATAACACACAGCTGCAGAAACAGTAAAGATATGTGTTCACGGGAGAGCTACAGGACATTCAGCTCTTACCCTTTAATGTGCTAATGCGTCTAAAACGTCCAAAGCAGATTCAAACCTCAGTCCGTGTCCCGGGAACAACAGGAGACAGTCCCACAGAGACGATTCAGAGTCCTCTGGTCCTGCAGCTCAGGTGTTTCCAGGTGAGCCGACGCGAGTGCAAAGACTGTCCCGGTGTTTGTGCTCAGCGATGATATCCCGGGTCAGAAATCTGATGAGTGCTTCTCCTCGGGCTCTCTGGTGGAGTGAGCGGAGGGGACTGGGTGTGGCCCCGGAGGACACACACACACAGGTGAGAGCAGGTGAAGGTGTTGTTCAGGTGCAGGCTCGAGTGGCAGCTCTGACCCCTGCAGGTACGCTGTGACACTCATCAGGGGGGACGACGTCTTCGGGTTGGTCTGCTGTCGAGCTTTCAGACGCTGAAACGACAAAGAAGATCCGTCTGAAAACTTGAGACCGGAGAGCGATGTGAAAAGTGAGAGGGGAAGTAATCCGCTGCTCAAGATATAAATATGACGTGCGTGATTAAGTGGGTCAAGTGTGGACGTGTCCTTTTGTTAGAAGGGGAATGTTTGTCCTGCTCCCTCTCTCTCTCCAGGTTTCTGTTTCTCTCAAGAGAACGATCAGAAACACAAAGTCTATTTTGACTTCTTCTCTTTGGGAGCCAGTGTGCAGAAAACCTGAACGAGCTGCTTCAGGACGACACAAGAGTCGGGTATAACACTGGCTTTACAACAGGGTTGGAAAATAACGTATCAGCCACTGGGACTGATAACACGATGATGGAAGAGAGCGTGCAAAACAAATGTGGATGAATGAAAATAAGACCTGATCGTCCTCCTGACTAAACTTAAGTCACAGCTTCATTTCAGTAACGTTTGCTTCACGTCAGTAAAGAAAGAGTGTCTGCTAACTGAGACGAGCTGATTAAGCTGCAAATGAACCTCGACTGAGAGGCTGGATAATCGATTGGCTGTTTAAAAACCATGTGACGCCCCGACGCTGCACGCACAGAGGAGAAGCGGCGAGGGATTCATGTTACGTTACTTTAATGACCCTACATCGAGCCAATTCACCCGTCAATAAGAAATAAAACAGCTGGATGATAAATGGTGAACGGACTTCAGCAGCTATCATTTAGTCATTTATTTCTGCCCTGCGAGTGTAACAGGGTCATATATATGTTTGTGCATTTTTCACTGTTTGTTCTTAATTACACAAAATTACCTGGAAGTTGTCTGTTAAGTGTTGTTTTGTAGTCCGCAGGCCCTCCTTCATTGTTTTCTTCTTCTTTGGTTTTTAGCATGTATTCGTTTGGCCGCCTCCCCTCTGCCTTTTCTTACCTGTGTTTTTATCACCTTCCATCCTTTAATTATAACGTTATTTTATGGATGTTTATGTTTTACAGTCTATATGTTTTATAGTTGATTTAATTGAAATATTCTCAGTATATATTATTTTATTCATTAAGGAGCATAGCTTGCCGTGCACAGCAATTTAAGCTAGTTTACATGCACGTGCATTAATACGTAATCTGGAGCGGACTGAGAAGTTCATCTGGAGTGTTTTCTTTCCTTTCTGTTTCCAACCTGTCAGATTAAAGAGTTTAAATCATCCCGGTGTCACAGCATAGATCTCACACGATTCAGAGTTTCACCGGTTACATTCGCCTCGCACCTCCGAGCAGCTGCCTTCCCAGCAAGTCGACAATCAAGCTCACAAAGCTGAACGGGTGTGAGCCTTCACTGCGTGCACACGGCTGGAAGACGTTTGCATAATAACCAAAAACGTTTCATGCTAAACACGAGAGAAGGTGCTAATCTGGTGAGGTTAGCGTGCGCTGCTGTGAACTGTGAGAGTGCCAACATGCTAACTGGTGTGTAATGAGCTTCAGTGCATGAATATGATGATTCTCCGTGTTTCTATCTTCTCCTCTTAAACTAACGGAGTCGCTGTGGCGTGAAATTTAAGTCAATTTCATGATAAAGTTGCCCCAGTATCTATGTGGTGTATTTACATACAGGAAATAAAGGAATATATATTTCTATGTTTATCTCATGACGCCTCTGGACTAGAAGAAGGCAGCAGCTGGACTTGTTCAGACCGCTCTCTGTTCAAAGCGTCCTCACTCATGGCGTCCTGTGTGGATTATAGTGAGACTAATCAAACCAGCACAGACCCTCAGATCCAGATACCTGAGATCTCATCCTGGACAGGACCCTCTCCACTCTGCCTGGGTCTTTAGCTTTTTCTTAAAGGTGCAGATCGAATGGAGTCTGGTCTCCACTGGGGGGCGACAGAGGAGAAGAGTCGAGTTCGAGACTCTGGGCTCTGTTGTTCTGGTCTAACATGAAACATTTCCCAGGATGTTTTTTTTCTCCAGGTGTTTTATGGAGGATTTTGATTAATAAAGACGTAACGCTCTCAGCGCTCCTCTTCAGCTGAGCAGACACGTCCAGCTGTTCTGATACGCAGAAATGTCATTCTAGAGTTACATGAAATATCAAACATGTGACATGAAGACAAGAACTAATAAAGTGTTGAAGTAGTGATTATGTGCACATTCATACGTTGCTCTGAAGCTCCTTTATATAAGACGATGTTCTTTACTGATCCTGCAAGGCGTGAATCCAGTTTACACTCAGTTATTCAACATGCTACACACACACACACATGAACACACACACACACACACACTCATGCACACGCACACACAGGATCCTGTGCACTGATGGAGAGATGTCAGAGTGAGGGGGGGCTGCACACAGCGAGCGCTCCCGAGCTGCTGAGATGCAGTCAGGTGGAACTTAACTGGACACCTCCAGATTATGTCCACCACACTGGAACTCAAACTAGCAACCCTCCGGCTCCCAATCAGAATCCCTTCAGACTGAGCTTCTGAGCCCCAGAAGAAGAGTGTCACTCGTTATCTGTGATTTTAAAGATTTGACCGTGACGCAGCCTGGCGTTTTATTGCTATAACTAAAGGGAGAAGTGCCGACTGCATTTATGAGTGTGAGAGGCACTTCATGAGGAAATAATAAGAACTGTAAGAAAACAGCAGATAAAAGGAGGAGTGACCTCACCTTCATTTAAACAAAGACATTCATCCTGTTTATGACTCCATAGATGCCACAGCATCATCTCTGCCTTCTGGCTGCTCTCTCTTTTGTTCATCCCTCCTTCCTTTGTTCCTCTGAGCGCTGCAGAGCTCCCCGCTGACCACCAGAGGGGAGTAGTGAGCTTTCGAGGCAGCAGTCAGCGTTTTGCACTCTGCTTCATTGTTTGTCCTGCAGCTTTCAACTGGTGCTCCGTGTTTCCCCGAGTGGAGGAATGTGCTCTTCTTTGTTCAGGGAGTCGGGGAAGGAAACCAGTATCTTTTTTCCCAGTGCATTCACCATTTTTACTTCATGATGCTGCCTTTAAAAAAAGAGCTAAATTTAAGCCACTTCAACCGTGATGAGATTTATTTAGAAACGCTCAAACTCAACGTTTGGTTTGCATGTTTTTGCTTTGACAGTTTTGCGTATTTAAAGTGTGAATCCAGCGACAGGAGCCCACAGAGTCGTCTTCTGTCTCACTAGTCTCCTCCAAAGGTTCCTCAGAGTCGGAGCCCATTTCTCCCCGAGCTGCAGACGAGAGAGGGAGGAAAAACAAGTTTGAAAAATGGCCGGATCAGCGGGCCCGACGCCACGGCGTTGGAGAGTTGAGCCCATATCAGCCGAAGTCTCTCTCTGTAATATCACTTTAATGGCCTTATTGTGAGTTATGACAATCTCACCCACACTGTCATTAACCCAGCGCTCCTTAATCTCAGCGAGAGGAGCACCTGTCAGGCTTCGTTAGCCATTAAACCGTTAATAACCTCCGCCCGCGTCCACGCACGCACACACACGGCGTGCAGCCGCGGCGTGTGGAAGGAGAAATGATTAGAGCGGCGCTTTTTCATCACCTCTGATGAAAGCAGTGACGGGCGGCGGAGATGTGGGGTTAGATGGAGAAGGTAAAAAACAAGGGTCCCTTAATGAGGTCTGTTAGATTGAGTATTATCAGCGGCCCTCCGGGGCAGCCGCCACTGTTATACGTTATCTCCTGCTGCCGGGACGCCGCCATGACACGCATCGCTCGCAGGTCCCTGCAGAGCTCTGATTCATCCTTTAACTTGATTTGAAGGTTGATATAATATCATCCGGTGTGCTCAGCAGCTCCTAGCGCTCATTAGAAGCTCTCTGAGCAGCTCTGACTCATCGTCATCAGGCTGGAACGCCACCACAAACTTACCTTCATTTATTTATCTGCCTTTGTGAACGTTTAAACCACCGTCGTCGTTTAAACTCTCACGTCTCGCTCTCACGTCGCGCTCTCACGTCTCGCTCTCACGTCACAGCTCTCACGTCGCGCTCTCACGTCGCGCTCTCACGTCGCGCTCTCACGTCTCGCTCTCACGTCGCGCTCTCACGTCGCGCTCTCACGTCGCGCTCTCACGTCGCGCTCTCACGTCTCGCTCTCACGTCGCGCTCTCACGTCGCGCTCTCACGTCGCGCTCTCACGTCACGCTCTCACGTCGCAGCTGAAAATGAAGTTTATTTCCTCTTCAGTTCAGTGTTTGTGTGTGTGTGTGTGTGTATGTATGTGTGTGCAGCATCTGATCAGGTTAATCAATATCACGATTAACTGAACATTTGAGCTCGATTATGACGAATCACTTTTTGTCCTGTTACGTCACTTACATTTAGTCTCTTCTGTAAATAAGCTCAACTTTTAAAGCTGCGATATTGTTTCTAATCAATGAGTGAATATCTGATCAGCTCCTTTGTGGTTATTTACTGAATATTTCAAAAGCATCGCTTGGAATTAAAAGGACATCTTAGACACGGGCAAGTTCAGTGGAGTTCTGATCGTCGCTGATGAATTAATTGCCAATCGAGTCGAGTTCAGGTTTTTTGTTCAGCTTTAAGTAGAAAAACTCCGGAGGTGAAAAATGAAGCCAACATGGAAGTGCAAAAACTTTCGCTCCACTTGAAGCAGAGGAGTCTCGCTAAACAGCTCTGTGTATATTATATATAATAATATATATAATATTATATATAATAATAATAATATATATAATATTATATTTAAGAATCATTGTGGATGAACCATTACAGATAAAAACACCTCCTGACACCTGAGATTATCTCTCCTCTGTGTGTGTGTGTGTGTGTGTGTGTGTGTGTGTGTGTGTGTGTGTGTGTGTGTGTGTGTGATAGACCACAGAGTTCATGACCCTGTGAACCATAAAGCAGCAGCAGCGCGCGGCCTCTTGACGTTGGAGCGCGGTGTAAACAGCCTGCGGTCACAGTGTGTGTTTGTTACCAAAGTCAGATGATGATGATTGTGATGATGGTGATGTATACCTGCACCTATCATGACCTCGCCACTCTGCCCCCCCCCCCCACCACAGGGCAGGATGTGCCTCTGATCCCTTTGTTGTCGCCCTCGCTCCACAAAGAGAAATAAAAGCAGGAGCTGATGAATCACCCCTGAACGCTCATCCAATAACGCCTTTCGCTCGCACAATAACAATCGCTAGCCGATCTTTATGAAGCCTCTAATTATTTCCACCTGGCGGGCGATACGGAGCGACTCAATGAGAGTCCAAACGAGCGCGGCAGTCACTCTATTATTGTTCATAATCCATTACGTCCACGTTACAAATTGATCATTTCTCCCAAGTAAGGGAAGAAGACGAGGAGTGGGGCCGATTTAAACACAGTCGGAGCAGAAAGTGGCACCTCCGTGACCTCCATTGTGTCTCCTGCACTTACAATTCATCACACACACACACACACACACACACACACACACACACATATATAAGCATTGCATATTAATTCACAGCCATCCATTTAGGCCCATAGGAGGTGCTGCGTCTATAAATCAAAAACTAAAGGGCCGGCTAATTGACTCGCACACAAAGGGAGCAGGACGGCTGGAGGAAGATGGCAGGAGGGGGGGGGGGGATGAAGAGGAAAGGGTTAATGGAAAATTAAGCGAAGGACAGGAAAAAGAGGAGGAAGAGACGAGGAGGAAGAGCAGCAGTGTGCAGCCGTGTGTTGCTGCCTCTGACCCGTGTGCCTCCTTTGTTCCATGACTGATGGTATCCGCTGATGACACACATTTCTTATGAGCCCCCGTGGCCACGAGCTCCTTCTCTCCACCTATAGGACCACTGAGCGGCGGTGGCGGCGGCGGCAACATATAGGGGCTGATTCTCACAGGGCTTTTAGCTGCGCTGCTAATTAGCTAAAAGGGGTCATTTGTATGCAGACTCTTTGTCTCTCTCTCTTTCCCTCGCTCTCTTATCAACCCGTTCCCCACTCATCCCTCTCTCCATTTGTCTCCTCTACTGTAATTGTATCTGCTCTAATAATTAGCGCAGCTCAAGTCTATAACAAGTTCGCTGTGCACGCTAACAGATGAGCGTTCAGAAACATTTCCTCCCCGTCAGCGTCTCTAACAGAGAGATCACCGACGCCTCCCGCTCCGTTCGCCCACATTTTGGATCCGCATGAAATAAAAAGTGTCAAAGTTTGTGAACGCGTCCGGTGAAAGTCTTCAGCTCGGAGCTCGCAGTAACACACGTGAGCGTGCAAATGTAGTCGCATCGAAGTCTCAGGCTCCCGACAGACACTCTGCAAGGATCCGATGTTGGACGTGAGAAAGTGTTCAACTTCAGCACGACCTTCAGGGGAGCTCACGTTTTATGGGCGAAGGGGGTGAAGGGGGGCTTGTGCATGCATCAATGAGTTTCCATCTACAGACTCCAGACTCCAGACTCCTTGGACCTGCTCTGCATCGTGGTCCAGTTTGACTGGATCACACAGATCATCTGCACTCCTGAAAATATCTCCATCATTTCAGGTTCTGGAGAGTCTCCTGATCTGGTTGTTCACATATTCTCCTCGTGTGTGTGTGTGTGTGTGTGTGTGTGTGAGAGAGAGTGTCTATGGTTGGCTCGAGGTGAATCATCCCGAGTTTTTCAGGAGTTTTCCGTATTCTCCCGTTCTTTGTTCTTCTGCTCTGTAGTTTTCATTCCTTCTTTCCTTCGTCCTTATTTACTCACATCCTCGTGCACACACTGTCCCTTCAGCCCCCCCCCGTCTCCGTGTCCGTCTCCTGGCCGGCGGAGGGGATTGATGGCGATATGGGAATCTGTCATGCAGTAAATAGCGTGGACGTTGGCTCCCTGCCATGAGATGAGAATCAGGCCGGCTTCTTTCTGCTCTTAACGCTTCCCCCTCATCTCCCCACGCTTCTCCTCTTCACCTGAATAACCGTGGAGGGCGAGGGAGCCAGAGGAAGCCCCCTCTTCCTCCGAGCCGATCTGAAACATCACTCCTTCTCCTTCTTCTCCCTTTGTCTCCCGCTGCCGCTCTTCTGCATGACTTTGTTTGGCGTGCTGATGGAGTAAATTTCCCATCAGGCATGCAAAGCGCCTCATGGCAGCATCATGGACTCTGAGTCCCTCTGGCTCGTGAAAGGTTAATGCTTCGGATGATTGTAAATTGTTTGGCTATTTCAGGGGGCTGTGAAAGGGATAAGTCAACCATAAAATTTGATCGGCTGCCTCCTCCTCCTCCTCCTCCTCCTCTCTCCTCTGCAGCTCCCCCTCTGTCACTTCCCTCAATCATTTTAATATTCGCTCTTCTTCCTACCTCTCCTCTCTCTCTCTCTCTCTCTCTCTCTCTCTCTCTCTCCCTCGTCACCTTTGCAGTTCACTTCATCTTCATTTTCCCCGTTCGCTACACAAACACGAGTTCAGAGGTGACGAGGCTGGGATCTCGTCCCCGTGGCGTCCTCGATGGCGCGGTCCCACACGCCAGGGAGGGAGCTGAGGGAGATTGGCCCTCTGTCCTCGCTCCTGTACGAGGACGATTTACAGCGTGGGATGACGGAGAGGGATCATTTTGTCTGCCTCAAGAGCAGGATAACGACTTCCATGTGCTCACATGGTTACACTCAGGTCCATCTGGAGTCGACAGTCCCCACGTCGCCCTCCATAAAGCAGTGACCCTCCAATAAAGCCCGGCGTCTGGGCGGCTCAGCGGGCCGAGGAGCGCCGTGGACGAATAAACTGGAGTGAAGGTCAGCGAAGTTTGTGCCCTGACACGATTATTACGACAACTTCTAACGAAGCGTGACGGGGCGAGAGGCTCCTCCTCCCTGCACTCAGGTCAGCTGTGTCTGTCTCTGATTGGTCTGGATTGAGCCCAGGTGTGGGGAGTGCAGGTTCTCCCTGTGTTATTGTCTTTAGCTGTGTGAAGGCCGGCCACATGAATAAAACTCTTTCACATCAGACCTTCAGATTATCAAACCATGACTGCTTCTTAAAAACACGTCGACATTGTTTAAACCTGGAAAATCTGCTATATTAGACCAAAAAAAAAAGAAGTGATGGACGTATGACAGATGTAGAGAGAGAGTCTGTCCGTGAAGAGCAGGAAGCTTCCTGACAGTCGCTGCACAAACGGCCTCGGGCTGAGCGTCAGGACGCCGCAGCTCGCCGTGACACTGAATCCACAGAGGAACCACGGCGAGAAAGAAAACCTCCAGAAATCCTTTAAATCAGGTGTAATATTTATTCACAGTGGGAAGAAACCACGAACGCCAGTCCTTCTGTAATTCCTCATTTCATGCAGGTAAAGCAAAGTCCAGTCAAACGATAAATATGAACACTGTTTTTTAAATGTCCACTCAGGACGTGTGAGACTATTTTTGGACGGATGCGAGCACAGGTTAAAACGGACAGGAAGTCAGACAAGGAAAGGTGCAGAGCGTCTGTTTAATTTCAAAATAAAACACCACATGCAGACTTCAGATTATCACTTTATCACAACATGACGTGAAAACAGAATGAATACATCCGAAGTTTGCACGTTTCTCTCTGTCTTCCTGTGTGATCGGTGACGTGTGCACAGGCTGCGCTCACGTTTGCACGGACTCTCTGTGTGGCTCCGCCTCCTCGCACACAGCCCAGGCTGTCTGTTTCACAAACTCTTTGTGTGTCGTTCTGTTCGGAGACTTTAATTAACGTAGAAACTGTAAATGTTGAGCCGTAGGTGCAGAGGAAGCGTCTTTTTTATTTAGTCGTCATTCAACATTGAGCCGCGGCGATCGCCACAAACTGCCCTCTTTATTGTGTCCATTTCATTTTGCAGCCTTCAGGCAGCTGGGGAAGTCGTCCTCCACCGTCCGGGAACAGATTGTGTGAGAGTATAGGACCTGCGGAGATGATTCAATACACAGCCGTCTAATTCAAGCCAATAAAAAAACAAATAACAGTGTTTAATGTGCAGGCAGCAGCTCCTGCAGAGGCTCCGAGTGAGAAGGATTATTGGACTCTTGAGAGGATATTTACTTACCAGGCCATTAGCGCCTCCCATTCATCCTGTGGGGATTCGCTTATTAAATACATGGCGCCAAATATGATGATGCGGGAGCCAAATGTGGTCCGGTGTAGTTATAAGTGCACAGCAGGGAGCCCAGAATGACACGACGGAATCGCAACACATACTTCAACTTTTTCTCCCCCCGCGGGGACGAGGAGGAGATTGAATTCACGCGGCGATTTAGAACGCCTTTTTGTCTTCTCAGCTCTGTTTATGCATTTCTTTTTTTATGTCGATGCCGGATGCTTTGATAGAGAGAGAGAGAGAGCGAGAGAGAGCGAGAGGACACTGAACAGGTAGCTGCTAAATTTGGCGGGAAGATAAAAGTGACAAAATGGATAATCCGCAGCAGCTGACGGGGATTTATAACGGAGTGGCTGCAGGTTACGCTCGCACACAAACACAATAAACTTCTGACGCTGAGAGGGAGGGCTGTGTTTATTGAAATGCATGCATGTGACAAGTACGGAATTAAATATATATATATACACTCACAAATAGAGTTTGAGTCGCGCCCTCCGGACTCCCTGAAGCCTTTAAAGCCACCAGAGGATGAAGCCACAACAAAGAGAGTCAAGAGGAGCCCCTCGCTCGACCACGGGGGACCGAGGGAGGAAATAAAAAACAACCCACCGGCCAGCAGCAGAAACGCTATCTCAAATTAAAATTCCATCTGCAGCTCCAAGAAGTATATAAGTCTGTAAAATATATATATTTGTGATTTATTGGACATACAGAGCCGACTGAGGGCCGTTAATCATACGCCATATATATACCCGCCATATATGGAGCCATATAGTTGAAATATGAACGCCATAAAAAGGATGCAAGACGTATGGGAGAGTGGAAAAAACACGGGGTGATGTGAGAGTGTGTTTTTGATTGCAGGGTCGGAGGAAAGGAGCTGGATCTCTTTGTCTCTCCCCCGGCTCTCTCTCTCTCTCTCTCTGTCTCTCTCTCTCTCTCTCTCTCTCTCTCTGTCTCTCTCTCTCTCTGTCTCTCTCTCTGTCTCTCTCTCTCTCTCTCTCTCTGTCTCCTCTCTCTCTCTGTCTCTCTCTCTCTCTCTCTGTCTCTCTCTCTCTCTCTCTCTCTCTCTCTCTCTCTCTCTCTCTCTCTCTCTCTCTGTGTGCAGCTTTTTTTCCTTTCCTGTCGTGTGTCTTCTGCCCCCTCTGCCGATCGTGCCCCCTCGCGCTCGCTCCTTGTGCTGCTCAACAGATGGCCGGTTGGCTCATTAACTTTAATAAATCTAACATCAATTAGACCAGAGGTAATTGGGATGCCGCGGAGGTGATTGCAAGGTAGCGGCGCCCGCATACCAAAGCCCTCGGCTCCTTAATGAATGGCTCTCATCAGGCTTGAAATATGTGTGTGTGTGTGAGTGCCAAGAGGATGGCATGAAAGCATGGCAGTGCCAGGAAAGACGGAGGGACGGGCAGATGATTGAAGGACGGAGCAGATGATTCCTTTCTGATGCATTACATCACATGAGCTGACCTTGAACGCTTCACCCTCTCCATCTGGGCTTCTCTTTGTCCTCTTCTTTGTTCTGTTGGGTTTTTTCTTCTTCTTCCCGTCATTTTGAACTCACTTCATGTTTCATCCCCTGCGTCCCTCGGACTGCTTCCTGCATCCTGTCACATATCTGTCCATCTCCTCTCCGAGCTCTTCACATCACAATACATCTCTCTCTCGCTGCCTATTTGCTGCCTCTCCATGTCTTTCTCCTTGAACTTCTTACTTCATTACTCCTCCCTGACCTTTGATGTAGCTGTGAGAGATGAGGATCCCTTCGCTGCCTTTGTGCGCTCGTGTGTGTGTGTGTGTGTGTGTGTGTGTGTGTGTGTGCATGTACACACCGAGCGTGTGCTTCTTCTGTGCATGCGTAATCATAAATGTGCATGTTCTCTGTGCAGGTGCATGTATCATTGCTTTATTTTGCATTACACCGCTTTGTCTTCATGAATGTGTGTGTGTGTGTGTGTGTGTGTGTGTGTGTGTGTGTGTGTGTGCATGCATTAAATGGCGGACAGCTATCCATGTATCTGTCAGAGGGTCGTGCTGACTCAGCCAATCAGTGCCGTATGTCTTCCTCAAGGAGCAGATGTACCTGCCGGGTCCCGGCTGCAAATGTAGAGAAATAGTGTGTTTGTCTGAACGCATACACAACATATGTCTCATTATGGATGCGTGCGTGCGTGCGTGCGTGCAGAGCGTGCGTGCAGAGCGTGCGTGCGTGCGTGCATGCAGAGCGTGCGTGCAGAGCGTGCGTGCAGAGCGTGCGTGCAGAGCGTGCGTGCATGCAGAGCGTGCGTGCAGAGCGTGCGTGCAGAGCGTGCAGCGCGTCAGCGAGGAGGACAGCACTCACACATGATGCTCCTGTCTTCAGTGGGAACAGATGTGCAGGTCAAGCTGCTCAAGAACTGGAGGAACAGAGTCGTCTCCGAGTCGTCTCCGAGTCGTGTCCTCGGAATGGATCCGTCTGCTGGACAAAGCGGCGCTGGAGAACGACGGACCCTGCGAAGCGTTAGCACTTAGAGGAGTCGAAGTACCGACTGAGCAAGAAGAAAAGATAAACAGTCAGTGGAATGAAAGTGTTCAAGTTAGTTTTATTTCACAGCGGCGTTGTCTTTGACTGGACGCTGAAATGTGACGTATAGCACGCGCCGCGTTAGCTTCATGTCCAGGTTATTGTTTCTGACCAGACGCTGAGGTCAGGTGACCGGACGCTGAGGTCAGGTGACCGGACGCTGAGGTCAGGTGACCGGACGCTGAGGTCAGGTGACCGGACGCTGAGGTCAGGTGACCGGACGCTGAGGTCAGGTGACCGGACGCTGAGGTCAGGTGACCGGACGCTGAGGTCAGGTGACCGGACGCTGAGGTCAGGTCAGGATCTTTGTAAAGTCAGTTTGTGGGGGAAAACAAAGGACGCTGATGGTTCAGGAGGCGGGCTTTGGATTGTGGATGTTTGTGTCAGTTTAAATCGCAGGTCCACCTGTGTATGCTCACAGACAGATTCAGCAGGGGGCGAGTCCAACCTGCTAACTGTGGATGGCTCATTCTGCACAGCCATTTTTTTTTTTGTTTCAGCGCCAGGAGCCGTTTTGTTCCTTGTTTGAGCAGAGGAGCGTTCACAGAACCCGAGTGTGATATGTTTACGCTCACACTGATCAGAGCAACCAGGCTTTGGGCTCGCGTGGACTCGGGAGCGGGCCCGGGTCCCGACAGTCTGAAACCCCCCCCCCCTTAAGGAACTTTGTTTAAACGCGTTTCTCCCATCAAGACGTCGTGACTTTTCTGTTTGGAGGGATTTTAGAGAACAGTCAAGGCAGAAGGTTTTCAGGTTCACTGGCTCTTCGCTTAAAGAAGTGAGAGCTAGCTAAACGTTTGTCTCCTCGCTCTGTTATCCTCTGATCAAAGCTCCTCCTACAGCACACTCGGGGGTGATTTTCTCCGATCTCAGACGAAGGATGCTGTGCGGGGAGTTAGTCATTTTCCGTAAGCCTTCCTCTGTGTACCATAACCGGCTCTAAATAAGGGAGCGCAGTCGCCTCCCGTCCCTCCTTAAGGTCTCCTCGCTGATCTACCTCTCTCTCCTCTGGGCTCCAGCTGGTGCAGCAGGCGAGCGGGCGTCTCCTCACCTCAGTGTAAATATCAGGAGCGGTCCCTCCGGGCGGCTGCATATGAGGATGATGGGGGGTTATGTGTGTCCAGTGGGGGGGGGGGGGGGAGAAGGAGGAGTGGAGATGATAACCATTAACAAGGGACCAGCCGGGGTCATCCCTGATTTTATTAGACAACAGGAAATGGAATCAAGGTGGCAGGGGTCGCTCTCTTTGTTCACGGATCCCACTGTAAGATGGAGATGTGGTTTATTTTCTTCCAGTTTTATGTGTCGCTGTATTTGCTGTTCTTTACCCACAGCCGACGTTTAATTAAGTAAATGTATAATTAGAGTCAACGGCAAGAGAACAAACCAAAGGAGCGCCGGAGGATTTAAATCGAACGGTTACAAAATGACAAACTCGTCTCACAGCACAAAAATAATGCTTGAAAATAAAACATCATGAAACATTTCTCCACTAACAAAAGGATGGATTGATCTCCCACTATAATTACTTTATTTATTTATTTATTATTATTATATATTTTTTAATTTCTAGGATAATTCATCACATTTTTTTCCGACCCCTTTCTTCAAACTTTTTCTCTTTCTTCCCCCAAAATCTATGAAACACACACACACACACACACACACACACACACACACACATACACACACTTTCTCTGTCTTGTACTGTAAATGT